>NC_073636.1:5454545-5757575 GCF_029407905.1 Bubalus kerabau
GTTTTCTACAAGCTGAAAAATTCTGGTCACCTTCTGTCAAGCAAGTCCGTCAGCACCACGTTTCCAACAGCATCTGCTCACGCTGCGTGTCTGTGTGTCACACCTTGGTAAGTCACAGAATAGCTCAAGCTTTTTCATTATTATTACATGTTACAGGATCTGTGATCAGTGATCTTGGTGTTACTAATTATTTCGGGCTGCCACAGACTGTTCATCAAAGAGACCAAACACAGTTGCTAAATGTTGTGTGTGTTCCGACTGCTCCAACGACAAGCCATCCCCCATCTCTCCAACGACAAGCCGTCCCCCCATCCCTCTTCTTCTCCTCGGGCCTCTCTATTCCCTGAGACACAATAGTACATTTAGGCCAATTAATAAACCTACAGTGGCTCTGAAGTGTTCCAGTGAGAGGAAGGATTGCACATTCCTCACATGTAATCAAAAGCTAGGAATGATTAAGCTCATTGAAGAAGGCATGTTGAAAGCCAAGACAGGCTGAAAGTTAAGCCTCTTGCATCAAACAATTAGATAAGTTTTGAATGAAAATTTCTGGAAGGAAATTAGAAGTGTTACTCTAGTGAACACACAAGTAAGAAAGGAAAACTATCGCTGATATGGAGAAAGCTTTAGTGGTCTGAATAGATCAAACCAGCTAAAACACTCCCTTCAACCATAGCCAAATCTGCAGCAAGGCCCTAACTCTCTTCAATTCTAGGAAGGTTAAGAGAAATGAGGGAGCTACAGAAGCAAAAATTTGAAGCTAGCAGAGGTTGGTTCTTGAGGTTTGGGGAAAGAAGTGGTCTTCATAACATAAAAGTGCAAAAAAAAAAAAAAAAAGTGAAGCAGTATATGCTGCTCTGTAGAAGCTGCAGTAAGTTATCCAGAAGATCTAGCTAAGATGATAAGTTAAGGTAGCTATACTAAACAGATTTTCAATGTAGACAAAACAGCCTTGTATTAGGGAAGATACCATCTGGGATATTTGTAGCTAGAGAGTCAAAGTAAGTACCTGGCTTCGAAGTTTCAAAGTATATGCTGATCCTCTTATAGGCTAAGGCAGCTGGTGACTTTAACTTGAAGACAATGCCATTTGCCATTCTGAAAGTCCTAGGGTCTTTAAGAATTATGCTAAATCTACTCTGTCAAGGCTCTATAAATGGATTACAAAGCCTTATGACATCACATCTGTTCACAGCATGGTTTATGGAATATTTTAAGTCCACTGTTGAGACCTACTGCTCAGAAAAAAAGATTCCTTTCAATACGTTACTGCAATACTCACTGAAAATGCTCATGGTTACCCAAGAGCTCTGATGGAGATGTACAATGAGATTAATGTTGTTTTCTTGCCTGCTAACACAACAGATATTCTGTTGGGTCAGGGGCTCATGGATCAGGGGCTCATTTCAACTTTCAAGTCTTATTATTTAAGAAATATATTTCATAAGCCTATAGATGTCAGAGATAGTGACTCCTCTGATGGATCTGGGAAAAGTCAACCAAAAATCCTCTTGAAAGGATCTACCATTCTAGACATCATTAAGAACATAGCAGTAAATGCAGCCACACACATTTTTTGGTTTCCCAGTACAAGTAGTATAACATAACTTTTATATGCACTGGGAAACCAAAATATTTGTGTGCCTGCCTTTATTGTGGTGGTCTGGAACTGAGTATTTCAAAGGTAAGTCTGTGTAGAGAGTGTGGTTTTTCAAACACACCAAGCAGAGAGAATCTATTAACTTGTAGAGTTTCTTTGAGCAGAGACACTTAGATGTCTGCGGTTCAGAGTTGAAGCAGAGTGACATGTTCAGAAATTTCACAGGCCTGGGAGATCTTTATCCAGCTTCAGTTTCTCATGAACCCTGGGGCTATGGACCTATCTCATTTATACTTTTATTTAATGATACATCCCCTCATCTGTGAACTAGAATAACCAATTCTTCTCTAGGCAGGCATAGATGTATTGCCTGAGGTATAAAAATCTGTGTGTTCCAAGAACTGTTAAGAGATGGAGTAAATTACTTTATATATAACTATATATTAGACTACATTAGGTTATATGCATACATCCCACATACTACTATCTCTTAAATGTCTGTGGATATTTTTGTGATTTGTAAAACTGAAGATTAGAATGTTATTGAACTCATTGCAGATTTATGCTTTTTATTTTTTCAATTAATAGTTTTACATTTGTGTGAGATGGTTATATATATATATATATGTTTTCTGATGCCCCCAAAATTGGAACCACTAAATATTTCTAAAGTCATTTTCATCTATAGTCCATGCCTTTAGACTTCTCTTATATATGCAAGTTAGACTGAGTAAAGGTGATGTAATATTAACAAAACTTACAATTAAGTGCAGAGCTATAAAGTATTCTCAAAGTATGTGACATAATGCCAGTAGCATTTCTTTCATTACTGGATAAACAATGAAATGGTTTATAGTATCTAGTTGGGATATTCAAACCAAAGAGGCAACTGGCTGATTAGAACATTAAAATTTTCACCAGGAAATAAAGAGTGTTCTAATCAGTGTGGCAGGAAGAATTCTTCCAAGATCCCTACCCCCTGGGGGTACCTGCTGTGTATAATCCCACTCCTGTAAGAGTGCATGGGCTCTGTGACTATGACAGGATACCATTCTGTGATTAATTATGTTATCTGGCAAGAGTGAAGGAATTCTGTAGATATAATTAAGGTCCTAATTATATGACTAACTTCATCATAAGGGAGATTATTCTGGACTTGACTACTCAGGTAAGTGCCTTAAACAAGGCTGTTCAGGTCAGAAAAAGAGAAAGTCATCAGAAGTGCCGCTGGCTCTGAAGACACAAATGGCCATGGTGTGATGGTCACTTGGCAGTAACATTTGAGTCCTCCAGGCAGTGAGGGTCCTACACCTGTAAGGACTGAATCTGGCTTCAGCTGTGAACTTGAACTTGACCTTAGCTCTGTCTGACATCTTGAGTTCAGCCAGGTGAGAACTTCAGCAGAGCACCCAGTTAACCCCACATCTGGACTTCTGAACCATGGAAATGATATAATACATTCATGCTACTTTAAGCCACTAAATTTGTGGTAATTTGTTAGAGAATGACAGAAAGTGACTGCAGTCAGATGTGGCAGAACAGAACGAAGAATGGTGTTCTTGGAGGAAGCCCAGCCCGATTCCACACCCCGTCAACCCACTGGCCCCTGTGCCCTGTCAGAAGGCCTGGCTCACCAAGGCTCCTTCAGTGGCCAACCATGGACTTCACTGAATAAGGCCTGAATTCTCAGGGGAGCAGCTCTCAGTGATGCATGGTGGGGAGTTGGTGTGGGGGGTGTGAAGACTGGAGATAAAAAGTATTCCTACCTCCCTGTGACAGGGCTCTATCTGCCTTTGTTCACCTGGAACTCAGTCCCCTCCCCTCCAGAAAAACCTTCTTTTACACGACTGTCCAAAGGAACAAACACCCGTTTGCCCCCTATAGCATGTGTGCGCTCAGTCACTAAGTTGTGTCCAACTCTCTGCAACCTCGTGGACTGTTGCCCACCAGGCTCTTCTGTCCGTGGAATTTTCCAGGCGAGAATACTGGAGTGAGTCGCCATGCCCTCCTCCAGGGGATATTCCTGACCCAGGGATCTAGCTCAAGTCTCTTGGGTCTCCTGCATTGGCAGGCAGATTCTTTTACTGCTGAGCTGCCAGGGAAGCCCCACCCCTACCCCTTATAGCAGCAAAACTTAAAAGAGCAAACTTGGGGCTTATTCCTGGAAGAGCTGAGTTTTCTATGTTGACTTGGTTACTTCACTGTATTAAGACCAGCAACGGTCAACCTGAAATAACTAAAAATGAAAAAAAGTTTTTGCTTGGGCAGACATCCTGATTCTGTGATAATATCTCCACCCAGCTTCAGCCTCACTCTACACTTAGCTCCCTAAAGGTCATAGGAAAGGCTTATGCCAGTGGCTCTGAAAAAACTCAGCCCAAGTGCAGCTTCTGGTCCATCATCTGGCCCAAACAGCCATACCTCCCATCCTTTCCCTGGTCCCTCATAGCCCCCAGCTGTGCTGGCTGGGACAGCCTTGCAGGGGTGACAAGCTTATCCTGAAGGATGGATGCAGTGCTCTGGCTGCTGGCCCATTTAGGCATAATTATCCCGCCTGGGATTCTGCCCATGATATTATAACGAATGGCTTTGGAAGAAAAGATCAAACAGTGGGGAAAGCCTCAAGAGGAAGAATACATCTGTTAAGAACTCCCACCGAAAATGTTATAAAGCGTTTTTGTTTACTAAATCTTTCAAGTCTGAAACTGGTTCAAGGACAATTTAGCTGCCTTGTTTTAAGAGAAGAGAGAGATTGGGAAAGACAAGGTCGGGGTGTGGGGCGGTGTAAGAGGTTGGAAAACAGACTTAAGAAGTCACCAAAACTAACTGAAAACTAATACACACATCCAGAAAGTCATTTGAAATTAAAGGTGCTTTTGCGCAACATATATATCTAAAACATGCTTTCAAATATTATAAATACATACCTTTGAGATGGTATTTTTGTATATGCATTTAACAAAAAAGGTTTCAATGAATCATGCATGTGTGCTCAGTCACTTCAGTCGTATCTGATTGTTTGCGACCATATGGACTGGAGGCCGCCAGGCCCTTTTGTCCATGGGATTCTCCAGGCAAGAATACTGGAGTGGGTTGCCATGCCCGCCTCCAGAGGGTCTTCCCACCCAGGGATCAAGTCCATGTCTCCCGTACTGCAGGTAGATTCCTTACCACTGAGTCACTGGGGAAGCCCTCAAGAATGCATAGGGCTGCTTTATACACAAACACATGTGATCCCAATTTATAATTGTTTCTAAAGATATTAATTATTGACTCTGTACTTAATTTCAAGAGATTTAAACCAACAAGATTAAAAGTTTGTTGCTGTGTGTCTTTGGAGTTGTCTCTGCCCTCAAGCAAATGCTCTGTAAGTTTCAGCAGTTACTAGACCTTTGGGTCATCCACTGTGATCCTATAAAATAAAATACCTATTAGAATAAGTTGGGAAAAAAAGCCTGAAAGTTCACAAGGTTTGGGGGTCACAGATTGGACACCTACCATATTATGTATATTATATATCACCGTAGGTTAATGCTGAGTTTTATTCCTCTAAATCGCAGTCCTCAAATTTTTTGGTACCAGGGACCAGCTTCATGAAAGACAATTTCCATGGACGGTGGCGGGGTGGGGGGAGGCGGGAGGTATGGTTTCTGGATGATTCAAGCACATTACATTTATCATGCTCTTTATTTCTAATCTAATGCTGCTGCTGATCTGACAGGAGGTACCAGTGTGTGGTCCAGAGGTTGGGGACCCCTGCTCTAAATGTTTGAGATGAGGGTTACTTAGGATACAGTTGTCTATTCTTTGACTATTCTACAGCCATCCAATGTGTATTTGCTTAAACTATGAAATCAGGCTGGAATTTGCAGGAAGTAAAACGACCTCACATACCCACAGCCACGATGCCTGGACCCTAACCATGCTCTCCAGAAGCCACACCATGCTTTCCTCTCCATTCTTCCCCTCACGCTGCTCTTCCTCCTGCCCCTTCCTTTCTGTACAAAATGACAATGAGCTGTAGGGACCCCACGAAAGCCCAGGAAACTGGACAGAGGGTGACAGGCTTGGGGCAGGAAGGAGGGGGCTGCCACAGAGCTGCAGATAGGTCTCTCTCATGAGTTTGCACAGAACGTCCTCTGAATGAGCATGCTGTTTCCTGTCTTCTACCTTCTCATGGATTGTTAATGCCAGCAGGAAAAGTGCACACCAAAGATTTTAGAAGGGCAGGGAAGGACTCTGGGAAATTTGCTAGAAACAAGGGCCCTGCATTTGGTGGTGGTGCCTGTTGAGTCACTAAGTCATGTCCAACTCTTGCAACGCCATGGACTGTAGCCCTCCAGGCTCTGCTATCCATGGGATTCCCCAGACAAGGATACTGGAGTGGGTTGCCCGTTACTTCTCCGGGGCATCTTCCCAGCCCAGGAATTGAACCCACGTCTCCTGTTTGGCAGGCGGATTCTACACTGAGGCACCTGGGCAGCCCCTGTATTTGGAGGCATACAGTACATTCCTGATTTTCTGGAGGCAGTGAGAGGCAGGCCGCAGCTGAGATGGGGTTTCCTTGTAGATACGGTATAGATCGCAGCTGCCTTCACCAAAGCCATCCCCTCCCTCTAAACTGCTGGCACACAGCTCCCTCAGACCAGCCAGCCGTCCAGACCAGGCTTCTGCCAGGAGAAAAGCGTGAAATTCCTGCTTTTCTCTGCACGGAGTGGAGAGGGTGAGCGCACAGGACAGCCTCCCAAGATGGCTGCCGTTTCTCGGGGTCGCGGGGCAGAGGCTGAGGCTCGTGAGGCCGCAGTCTTCCCCGGGGCCCGGGCTCTATGGACTGGGGCTTATCTGTGAATTGGTTTATGAGCAGGATGGAGTGCGTGGGGATTCGTGCTCCCTGGAAACCACCAGGGGGCAAAACTATAGGAAGGCCCTCCCTTCTCTGGACCCTGGCCGTCCTCCCCACCCTCACCCTGGGTCTGAGAATTCTCCTGCTGGTTTTATGATCCGAAACTCTCAGGAGAGCTGGCACTCTCGCAGGCTTCGCTTATATTTTCAGAGAGGATTCTACAGGTCAGCATTTTGGTCAAAAGGTCCCACATCAGGCACCGTACTGTCTTACACAAGGGGAAACCTGTATAATATGGGAAGAACGGACTGCATGTTTCTCCTACTCCTGTATCACCAACGGTACATATTTTCTCTCTAAATAAGTTTTATGTTAATAACAAACTGACCACAAAAGCCACCTCTAAAATTCATGCAACTCTTATTAGTCATTTTAAGTATTTTAAGCTTTTTTTTTTTTCTTTTTAGTACTCTTAGGGTTGTATGCTATAGACCCCCAGGGGATACCAGAATGCCTTCATTTTGAGAAACAAACTGAGGCAGGAAACACAACTATGCATAACCTTGTGTGTTTAAATGTATTGTAGTCAACTTCCTAATAAAAAGGACAGAGCCAGTAAGACTGATGGGGTGGGGAATAGAGAAATTTGTTAAAAACTAACTGAAACATCACTCCTCACTATTTCTACTATAGATACATTAGTGAATTATCTTCTAAAATTCTATGAAATTATTTTTAAGTCTATGGATTTTAGTACTCATACAGGTGGCTCAGTGGTTAAAATCTGCCTGCCAGTGGGGGGGTTGCAGGAAATAATGGGTCCAGTCCCTGGGTTGGGATGATCCCCTGCAGAAGGTAATGGCAATCCACTCCAGTATTCTTCCCTGGAAAATTCCATGGACAGAAGAGCCTGGTGGGCTACACTCCATGGGGGTCACAAAGAGTTGGACATGACTGAGCGACTGAGCATGCATGCATGTACTATTTGTACAACTTTGTATCCTTACATTAAAATATATATATTAAGAACACATACTTTCATGTCAATTACTTATTCTAACAATAAAACATCTTCATGAAGGAACATGCCTTCATTTGCTAAATGATTTCCCTAATTTTCAACCTTTAAATGGTTTCTAGTGCCACATTAATATTATAACAAGTACTGTGTTCAAATCTTTGTACATTTTTTTGCTTAAAAGACTGGTTTAATTCAACCAATGTTTAAAGACTATTTTTAAATTCAGTTTTTAAAAAGATATTTAGAAGTTAGTTTCAAATGAACTGTTTAGAAATTATCTATGTTTTACACTGACTTTCTTCAGGGTCTTTTTTCCCCCTACGTAGCTACCTACATCTATAGTTTTTACACTTGCACAAATAAGCAGATGTTAGATATTTTATTGCTGACTGTTAAAAAATTTATTCAGGATATTTAATGAAGACAGTAACTGAAATAAAATCTACAAGGTAAGAACTAATTCCAAAAGTTTTCTTTAGAAACTGGCTTTGGGGTTTTGTCCATGTTGTTTTGTTTTTCAATACCTGCAGTAACTGGATGAATATATCTAGCTAGATAACTGGAATGATTTTGTTTGGGGACACAAATGTCCTTCATTTAGGTCTTGAAGTAACAACAAGCTTAATAGTAGAGCCAAAACTTAGAAACAGCCAGGCATAGGATCTGTACCACAAAGCAAAGATAAGAATATTCTTTACACACATGTGTGTATACACATACACACATACACGCATACACACACACATCCTTACTCCACTGTCTGTCTCTGGCTTTCCAACTTGATCTTGCCTGCTTGAAAATATGAGCATTTTCTCTCTCTCTCCATGTTGTCACAATGCTGAAGCAATGCTGCTGCTGCTGCTAAGTCACTTCAGTTGTGTCCGACTCTGTGCGACCCCATAGACGGTAGCCCACCAGGCTCCGCCGTCCCTGAGATTCTCCAGGCAAGAACACTGGAGTGGGTTGCCATTGCCTTCTCCATCTGAAGCAATAGAACATGTTAAAAAAAAAATTAAAACTTTGAGAACATCTAATGATCTTGATTTCCCTGGTGACTCAGATGGTAAAGCATCTGCCTACAATGTGGGAGACCTGAGTTCAATCCCTTGGTCAGAAAGATTCTCTGGAGAAGGAAATGGCAACCCACTCCACTATAGTCCATGGGGTCGCAAAGAGTCAGACCTGACCAAGCAACTTCACTTTACTTTTTAAAAGTAAGGAAACTTAGTCAGCATGTGGACAGTTTTCATTTGCTGCTATTGACATATTTTGTTAACTTCCTCGATCCTAACACTGGTCTTCACAAATAACCCTCTATTTGGCTTATATAATTAATTTTTCCTGTGTTCCTCTTAGCCCTTCTTTTTGCCCCATGGACAACTTTGTGTCCTAGCATTACAGTATGTTTTTGCACAAGAAGCTTGTGTCCAGAGAGCAATTTAGCATTCCATGGCTTTCCTTCCCATGTCCAGACACGGAGTGTCCCCCACGTGTCGCCTCTGCAGGCACATCGTTGCAGATGGTGGGCAGATAACCTGGAGCAAAGCTCAGCCTTGGAATTCCTGTGGCTTCGTGAAGCTCTGAGAAGAATTAAACATTAAGGACATTTATGACCTGTAAAATGTATTCTTTAGGGGCTGGACCGGCAACTTTGGGGCAATAATTACATGTGAGAGCAAAATACAAAGAACGCAGCTTGGATGCAATGCCTCTGAGCACTCCAGAAATGAACAGCGATTTTAATCAGGCATTTAATCAAACATCGGGCAATTATCCAAAATATTTGCCCCTTTATTCCACCGCCTTCCAAAACTTGCTCTTAAAAAGTGCTTGAAAGTAAATATAACAATGTTTTTGAGGCTTTAAGCCCTAGTTTGATTTGGTATGTTTCTTTACCTTTATGATGACTGATTTTCACTCAGCTCCGAGTTGCAATCTTCACATTATTGAAAAGAGAAGAAAACAACGAACAAAGTGAGGAGAGCAGGGAACCCTGTAGTTTAAATACGATCCACTGTTGCCATCTGCTGGCTACAGGTGGGATTTTTTTTTTTTTTTGTCTTTTCAAAAGAAAACTAAGACACAGGCATGCATGCAGTCATGGAAATGTTTCCACGTGGGTGGGTATGTCTGTGTGTGTGTGAGAGAGCGCGCACGCAGAAGACAGGCAGCTACGTCCCAGCATTCGAATGAATTTAGTTTGTTTTTAAGAACCTCTAGTTAGTTGAGCCCTCATAGTCTCTGATTTGGTAGAGGATTTTTACTTAAGGAGTCATTGTTACTGACAAAATGAAGGGGAGCCTGGGACAAATAAAAGATTAAGAACTTATGTTCAAGGACAAGTGACAGCTCACATGGGATGACCTGAAGCCTCGGTGTACTCCACCTTGATGGAGCCACAGATGCCAATCCCACAGATGGAACCATCTCCCTCTAGAATCTACTTTTCTGAAATACAGGAGATCTTAACAAATGTAATCCTCCTGGCATAGGCGTGCCTCAGCTAACTGACCAAAGTTTCCCTAGTCGTGTCTGACTCTTTATGACCCTATGGACTGTAGCCTGTCATGGGATTCTTCAAGCAAAAACACTGGAGTGAGTTGCTATGCCCCCCTCCAGGGGATCTTCCCAACCCAGGATTGACCCACATCTCTTATGTCTCCTGCATTGGCAGGCAGGTTCTGTACCATTAGCGCCACCTGGGAAGCCCCAGTAGATAGCATACAAAGTATCAATAGTTGGTGTGCGTATGGGTTCTAAGTCGCCTCAGCTGTGTCCGACTCTTTGTGACCGCATGGACTGTAGCCCACTAGGCTCTTCTGTCCGTGGAATTCCCCAGGCAAGAATACTAGAGTGGGGTACCATTCCCTTCTCCAGGGTCTCCTGTGCTACGGGCAGTCTCCTGCATTACAGGTGGATTCCTTACTGACTGAGCCACCAGGGAAGCCCAACACAATATTAAGCAACCTATTTGGAGGGATTTCCCCCAAACACATGCATTTAAGCCTCATAACCAGCTTAATAGGTAACTATTAAAACCTGTTTTATAGATGAAACCACTGGGACCCAGAGAAACTGAAGGCAGAGCTGCTAAGCAATAGCAGAACAGAGCTGGACTCGAACCCAGATCCCCAGGCTGCATCTGGACCATGGATCTGCACAGCCGCCCGGGAAACCTCAGCACACAGCTCAGAGGATGCCCCTTCACAGCCTGCAGCCAAGAGTGATGTAACCACTTCCCAACTCATCTCCACCAAAACTTCTTTGGAATTGGTCTCCAGCATCACTTACTCAAAAAGCTCTTCTGAGGTCTTCATTCTCCCTGACCACTCAGAAGATGAGTGTCCTAAACAATTTAATTTCACAGCTTGTCTGCTCTGTGTTTCTCTACTGTCCACAAAAATATATCTGACTTTCCTCCAAGTCAGAGTATACTTTCCAGGGACAGAAGTGATTATTTTTCTTCTGATGCTGCCATAGAAACGAAGCTACATGAGCCGGAGGCTCTCACACAGGATCCCTCCAGGTCTCGGGAAAAGCTTGCATGTGTATATCTGTGTTATCGGACCCTGTGGGCCAACACTTTCTGTTCTGTAACGCTACAGACACTAATCATTCAAAGTAGCTTCCCAGAGTTACAAAATGTTTTCTAAGAAGCCAACACATCTCCATTTACTTTTATTTCCCTACATGCTGCAAATTCCTTTTCTGTGATTTCATTTATACGTTCTCTTTGCTTTTCTTTCCTTTCACATTTACACTCAGTGCCTGATGCAGGTTGGATTCACAGGAATCAGATATCAAAATGTAGTTTGGGGTTCAGGATGCTTCTCTTGGACCAAGGCTTGTGGAAGGCAGAGGTGATGTTGGTCTCATAAGGAAGAGCCGGTGAGGCAGTGCCAGCTCAGCGGGGCATGCTCTGGAGTAAGCATTACCCATCAGGGAGGCCCTTGATGGGTGAAGGTTCAAGCGGGGACCAGGCCAACAACAGTGCCATGAGCCCCTGGCTACACTCACACACAGGGCTGGTTCTCTTCCCAATCTGTGTCCTGAGCTGTGCTTTCATGGGAAACCAGCACCTCACCTATCCACAGATGTGAGGTTGTTTTGTTTCAAAAAGTTTACTAAAACACAGAGCAGCTGCCCAGTGACCATGCATGATCTGTGTGTGAAGTCGATTCTCTGAGGAGCTGGTCAGAAGAGGAATGCAGATCAAGAGCCCTTGCTCTCCACTTCTCCAGCATGCTTTCAAAAAGGCTTCCCTGTGTTCCTTACGTTCCTTGTAAGCAGGATGAGGAGACAGGCCTGGGAGACACATTGCCATTTTTTTTTAAGAGAAGAGGCAGACGTTTGCCGTCCCCTCCTCACCATAAATGAATTCCCTGGCTCTGTACCTACATCAGTTCAGGTCTTCTAAGAAGCAGATTCTGCAAGAGAAATGGGTGTGCAGAAGACCTGTAGGGGGGATTCCTGGAAAGGATGAAGTGGACAGGGAATGGTAGGAGGGAGGGAGGGAGGGAGGGAAAGCCTCAGGACCACAGCGCAGGTCTGATGCCCGTGGAGGAGAGAGGAGGTGGACGGGTAGGTAGGAAGAGCCTCCAACCGCGCACGGCTCGGAGAAAGTCCTGGCTGGGCCAGGGGCAATCTGGGGGCAATGACAGCCCCTTACAGGGAGTCTTGCTTTAGGCAGAGACAACCCTCTGTTTCCTCACTGTGTTCACTGACAGCCTACGAATGAGCCCAGAACAGTGTATCTCTGCATGAATGATGCTATGGAAGCCAAGGGGCAGCAGCTGGTGGCCGTCTGCTCATGGACTCTTGGTGGAAGGTTCTCCCTGGAAGGGACATCTGTAGGGGAGCTTACCTTACCTGCTGCGTGTGCTTACTCTTGTAGCACAGTAGCCTCAAGAATGGGCTGAGTAAACTTAAAAAAGCACGTAAGCAGGTTAACTCCTGTTTCTCTTCCATCTCTACTTTATTCCTGATTCCAAACGATGGTGTCCAAACACAATCCCCTAAATTGACAGCTGACTCAACTGAAACTCAAATCAACAAAGGCAAAAATAGCATCTTAGCCCCTGGAAATATCTAAGCATATTTAAATGCTGTGAGAGTCCAACGTCAGCTCAATGCCACAATGTTTAATGACTTAGAATACCTACTATGGACCAGATACTCTGCTGGGTCAGCGGAATTCAGTTAAATTGGGCAAGACCCTGAAAGGTCCATGTGTGTGTGTTAAGTCACTTCAGTCATGTCCAACTCTTTGCAACCCTATGGACTGTAGCCCACCAGGCTCCTCTGTTCATGGGATTCTCCAGGCAAGAATACTGAAGTGGGTTGCCATGCCTGCCTCCAGGGGATCTTCCCAGCCCAGGGATTGAACCTGCATTTCCTGAGGCTCCTGCATTGGGAGGCAAGTTTTTAACCTCTAGCACCACCTGGTGTCACATTCTGGAATAAAGGAAGAATAGTATTTTAGTGCTGATTTTTGTGCCTCTGATCATTACTAGTGTTAGTTGCTCAGTCAAGTCTGACTCTTTGGGATCCCACAGTCTGTAGACCACCAGGCTCCTCTGTCCATGGGATTCTCCAGGCAAGAATACTTGAATGGGTTACCATTCTCCAGAGGATCTTCCCAACCAAGAGATTGAACCTGGGTCACTTGCATCACAGGCCAATTCTTTACCTTTTGAGATATGTAACTCTTTAGGTTTTGTCAAAGCAAAACCCATCTGTTATGCTGAAATAATACATAAAATCTTTGATGAAAAAGCATCCTCTTCTTCTTAATCCCATTCTTGAGATAACTGTTTGGAAGCCTCATTTCTGAGGTGACTTTCTATAAATTCCTGTTATACCTATACCAGTGCTTCATTCAAATCTCCAGATACTGCATTTCTACTAGTGTTTCCTGAACCAGCAACTCGACCTTATCTTCTGATTTATTTTTTCTTCTGCTCTGTTGAATTCCTCCAAAATATAAACAGTAAATAAAGCAAAGCTAAAAATTAGTGCAGAAAAGGAGAACACCAGCTTGCTAGAGCTTTAGCAGTGTCTCAGAGGGAAGGTCAGACCGTAATGCTATAGATTCTTGAGGTCTATGCTTGCATAGTTCGAGTCATTGGTCTTGGACATGTATTGCTTCATAGGGAAAGGAAGGTCTTAAAAATGAGACTAGAAAAGAAAACATTCAAGTGAGATGATTTCCTGAGTAAGCTGTTTCTAAAAAAACAAACAAACAAACAAACAAACAAAAAAAAAAAAACGATTTGCTGGACTTCCCTGAAGGTCGTAGTAAAGTTATTTACTGATGAATAATCTTGAATAATCTTTCTCTTTCAGGCAAAGCTTTTCTGGTACAAACAAGTTGACCATGTGGACATGGGTTGTTTGCTGCTTTTTCTTAAGTGCCAGGAAGTGTTGATGCAGATGGTCACTGTTCTCAGCTCCATGAGGATTCAGCTCACTGCTTTCCTCCTTTCCTAGCTCTTCTCAACAGGTACATCACTGTTTCCAATGTTCCCTGTGGTTATTTTGGTAAAGCTTCCTTTTTTGTTGCTGTTGCGTTTATTGTTTTTTTTAAATTTTATACAACTTTAATGTTACTTTCCATTTATAGTTATTATAAGATATTGGCTATTTTCCCTTTATCATAAAAAACAAAGCCTATCTTATACCCAGAAGTTTGTACCTTCCACTCCCCGCAGCTTTCCTCCCCCCACCTTCCCTACTCGTTTGTTCTCTATATCTGTGAGTCTGTTTCCCTTTTATTATATTCACTAGCTTCTAGTATTTTTAAGATGGCACATTTAAGTGACACCATACCATATTTGTCTTTCTCTGCCTGATTTATTTCACTTAGCATAATGCCCTTTAAGTCCATTCATGTTGCTGCAAATGGCAAAATTTCACAAAATTTCATTCTTTTTTATGATTGAAGAATATTCCATTGCATATATACACTGTATTTTCTTTATCCATTCATCTACTGACAGACACTTACATTGCTTCCACTTGGCTATTGTAAATAATGGTGCTATGAACACTGAGGTACATGTATCTTTTGAAGTAGTGTTTTTGATTGTTTTGGATATATACCCAGGAGTGGAATTGCTTGGTCATATGGCAGAGGATGAGATGGTTGGATGGCATCACTGACTCAATGGACATGAGCCTGAGCAAATTCCCAGAGAGAGTGGAGGACAGGGAGGCCTGGCGTGCTATGGTCCGTGGGGTAGCAAAGAGTCAGACACAATCTAGTGACTAAACAGCAATAAAGTGCTAGTTCTGTTTCTTGTTTTTTGAGAAACCTCCACTTTGCACCAATTTACATCCCCATCAACAGTGCACAGGGGTTCCCTTTTCTCCACATTTAAGTTGTTTTCTTGACTCTCCCTTTCTTATGTTACCCATTTTAGCCTTGGACTCTTACTTTGAGAGATGAATAATTCAGATGGCTACTTTCCCTACATCTCTTCCCCCTCCTTCTCCACCAATTTCTGTCAGCTGGGCTATGCTCCAGGGTTTAAAACATTTGCATTATGCTTTTAAATATAATTAAATGTTTGGAACTGTCACTAATGATTGAGTCAACAACTTAAAATAACAAGTTGTGTTTATATGAATAGATTAAGAATACATTTGTAAAATAATTCATATGTGCAGAGCAAATTTTAAGTTCTTCATATTAATATTAACCAATGTCAACCTAATAGCAGATATTATTATTAGCTCGATTTTATGGGTAAGAAGACTGGGGCATATAGAGCTTTAGAATCTCACCCAAAATGATCTGTTAATAACTCTACTAAACTGTTGCACCTTAGTTCCTGAGCCTAAAATACACACTGTGATTCTCCCACATCTCTCCATCAGCCCAGTGCACACAGCTCTCCTAACTTGGGGCCACCGAGTTTCCTCGCGCAGACCCTTACCTGGCCAGTTACTACTTTCTGTGCACATCTCAGCTAACATCCGTTCCTCAGAGAAGCATTCTCTGACCATCATGTATCAGCAGGTCGTTCCACCTCTCTCTCATGGCATCCACTCTGTTCTTTCTCAGAAGTTGGTGCTGCAAGCACACAGTCCCTTTGGTGTGTATCAAGGTAATGCCTATCTTTGCTTCTCTCCAGTAAGAGGCATGATGTTCTCTATCTTAGGCTCACCTAACAGAGTGCTTGGCACCTAGCAGGTAATTAATTTTTCCATTTATAACAGATTTAAGGGTTCATAAATATAATTCTATTTTCAAGTTAAATACAAGGTTATTAACATAACCTTTTTAAAAACTTTTTATTTTGTATTGGAGTATAGCCAATTAACAATGTGTTAGTTTCAGGTGAACAGCAAAGGGACTCAGCAATACAGACACATGTATCCCTTCTTCCCAACCCCTCTCCCATCCAGGCTGCCACATAACACTGAGCAGAGTTCCATGTGCTGTACAGTAGGTCCTAGGTGGTTACCCATTTTAAATATAGTAGTATGTACATGTCGATCCCAAATGCTCTAACTATCCCTTCCCCTCATCCTTCTCCCCTGGTAACCATAAATTCCTTCTCTGTGAGTCTGTTTCTGTTTTGTAAATAAGTTCAACTGTATCATTTCTTTTTAGATTCCATATATAAGGGATATCATTCAGCATTTCTCCTTCTCCATATGATAATCTCTAGGTCCATCCATAACATGGAAATTTTATTATTAATAGTTATTCAGTGTAGCATAGTGGGATGAACTTGGATTACATCTAAGACCCATAATAGAAATTAATTTTTAATACAATATAATATTCATTAGCTTTCTTGAATTTTGACTCATAGAAGTATAATGAATAAGGAACAGATGAATAATCCTCCAAGGCAAGGAGCATAGCAACCATAATAATAAATAGCACTTTCTAAGGCTCTCATAACCCACAAGCATTATGCCATGTACTCCTCCTCTTGACACTGACGTCATTAAGTCAAGGTTACCCCAATTACACATGGCAGGAAGCAAACACAGCTTTTCCGCCCTGGGTCCAGTGTGCTTACTCAGAGCTCCCCACCTCCGCTTTCTTAGTTCACATTCTGAAGTGCTATTTTCCCTCAGGACTCTTTTGCCTTTAACAATGGGATTGTTTTCAGGTTATTATCAGTCATTTTGACTTGTCTGCAACATTCAAAACACTCATTTCAGCAGCAGTCACTCTGATCTCTTAGACAGGTGTTTGATAAAAGTCAAATAAATGATTCAGACAACACTGTTTAGTGAAGAGCAAATTCCCTTCCAGGGGATTCAGCCAACTTCTAGAAGAAGCTTCATGGATAAGGAACTGGAGCTCAACCTTGATGTTGCAGAAGGATGTTTAGGTGAGAGAGAGGCTGGCTTTCCAACTTTCTGCTTCAGGATGGACTTTCTACCAAAGAGCAGAGTGTACTTTTGGGAAACCCCCACAGCAGGTGTTCACAATCCCTTTGGAGTTTTAGGATTCATTCCTTCGTTTATGCACTCGCTGATGAACCGCATAAAAAGCTGTGTAGAAAGGACTTTTCACTGGAGAGTTTCAAACTCTTTGATGCTAGCTCTGTATTTACTGTTATACCATACTACAGCATGTTAGGTAACTGAGGTTTGGTTGCAGTTCTTGGCTGATCTTGGACTTGGGCTGTAAGGACTGGTGGTAATAAAGTTTGGAATTCTGTCTGGCTTAGGTCACATTTCTGAGAAGCAGTCTGAGGTGGGGATCTGAGGATGAGTGATTTTGGGGTGCAGTGCTTTCAGGAGAAATGCAGGGAGAGCACCAAACAGGGCAGAGGAAGGAGTTGAGTAGGATGTGGTCTCAGCAGGAGCTTGGCTTTTGCTGATCCCAGGGGAAGCCCATACTGAACCACAGAGTGGCACAGGGGCCAGTTTCTTAATCTTTTTGTCAGTCTTTGGCTGCAAGCTGTTGGGGGAAGAGAGGACAGCTGTGAACCATCAACAGCCAATACTCTTTTTTTAATCTGTTGAGGAACCTCCGTACTCTTTTCCATGGTGACTATGCTAATTTATATTCCCTCCAACCATGCATGAGGGTTCCCTGTCCTCTGTATCCCCGCCAATGCCTGTTGTCTCCGGTCCTTTTGATAATAGCCCAAATAACAGTTGTGGGGTGTTATCTCAGTGTGGTTTTGATTTGCATTTCCCTGATGATGTTGAGCACCTTTTCATGAATGTGTTGGCTGTTTGTATGTCTTCTTTAGAAAAATGTCTCTTCAGGTCCTTTGCTTATTTTTTAATTGGAAAGGAAATGGCAATCGAATCTGCACTCACACATTTACTGCAGCGCTACTCACAATAGCTAATATATGGAAGCAACCTAAATGTCCATCAGTAGAAGAATGGGTAAATAAGATGTGGTATGTGTATAACAGAATATTATTTAGCCACGAAAAGTAACAAAATCCCACCGTTTGTGGCAACATGGATGAACCTTGAGGACATAATTCTAAGTGAAATAAGTCAGACAGTGAAATACAAATGCTATATGATTTCACTCATCTGTGGAATCTTAAAAGGCCAAACTTGTGGAAACAGAGAATAGAAAAGTGGTTACTAAGGAGTTGGAGAGTGGGAGAAATGGGGGAAGTGTTGGTCAAAGAGTACAGACTTCCAGTTAGAAAATAAATAGGTTCTCGGGCTCCAATGCACAGCATGGTGGTTACAGAAAGCATCACTGGACTATCTACTCGTAAGCTGCTAGGAGAGTAGATTTTAAATATTCTCACTGCAAAAAAGGAATTATGTAACATGATGGAGGTGTTAGCTAAGGCTCTTCTGTTAATCACATACTGCAATATATAAGTGAATTAAATCAACGTCATACACTTTAAAATCACACAATACTGTATGTCAATTATATCTTAATAAAGTTGGGGAAAGAAACAGCCAATACTCCCAGCAGCCAGGGCCTGGTTACCAAGCCCAGTGCGTGGGAGGACACCAGCATCATCTATCACACTGGCCATGTATGCGTGAGGATTAATCCTTAACACTGTGAAAAATCCCCTTTCTAACACATCAGTCGTCACCGTCAGAATGACTTAGCACAATGATTACGAATCTGACAAGTATAAGCTACATGTAGGATACATTTTCCTTCATTCTTGAGTGACAGTATGTCACACATGTGCCAGTGACTTTTTATACAAGCTTTCCAAGCTAATTAGTTTCATTTTTGAAAGTTTAGATAGGAACATCCACACCCCCCTCCCATCTCCAGCTCAGAAGGATGATCATGCTCCACACACAGATTTTCTAGGACACTTAAACTGATTGTTGCACTTCAAGAGGAGTCTGGTGGTTCTAGAGAAATGCAGGAACACAGGTGATGCAGAAAGCTGGGGAGGGAAATGGCACAATTGGAGAACTTCCAACTGTTCAGTCATCGGAGCACCGAGTTCATTTGGGGAAATGATGAGAGGTTAGGTGGGGAAATGAAGGCAGAACCCAGATCATGAAAAGCCTTGGATAAAATAAAAATAGTTTGACCATTTTTTAAGGACAATGGGTCTGTTAGTTTCCCTGGGGCTGCTGTAACAACTGACCACAAACTACGGCGCCTAACTCTCTGACAGTTGTGGGAAAGACACACATGATGGCATCCAAGGTCCACCTGGATAATGAGAAATCAGCTTCTCATCTCATGAGTCTTAATTTAGTTATACCTTCAAGGACCCTTTTTCCTAGTAAGGTAACAGTCACAGGTTGCAGACATTGGGATGTGGACATAGCTTTGGGAGCCATAGTGAGCCTGCTGCAGTGGGATGCCTGCAATCACTTAAAGCAGAAGACAGCATGATCAAACTGATGTCAAAGGAAAAAACATATAAAAATGCATTTAAAACTTCCATAAATATGGATTAGATAGAATTAATACTAGAGACGGGTGACCTTATAAGAGGCTTGGCAAATGGTTCAGGCGGTTAACAGTGAGAAATTGTATACAGGCATTAGTGGTGGGGAAGAGATAATTGACAGAATTTAGGGACTACTGGTTTTTCCAGTAGTCACGTATGGATGTGAGAGCTGGATCATAAAGAAGGGTGAGGGCCTAAAAATTGATGCTTTTGAACTGTGGTGTTGGAGAAGACTCTTGAGTGTCCCTTGGACTACAAGGAGATCAAACCAGTTAATCCTAAAGGAAATCAGTCTGTATATTCACTGGGAGGACTGATGTTGAAGTTCTAGTACTTTGGCCAACTGATGCGAAGAACTGACTCACTAGAAAAGACCCTGATTCTGGGAAAGATTGATGGCAAAAGATGAAGAGGGAGACAGAAAATGAAATGGTTAGATAGCATCATCGACTCAGTAGACATGAATCTGAGCAAACTCCAGGAGATAGTGAAGGACAAGGAAGGCTGGCATGCTGCAGTCCATGGGGTCGCAGAGAGTCAGACATGACTTAGTGACTGAACAGCAACAAGCGACAGATTAGATGAATAGGTGAGAGAGACCTAGGAGCCTGGAATAATTCCAGGAGCTCTGGCCTGGGCAACTGTATGGACAGGTCCATCTTTTCATTGAAGCAGGTCATGTTTGGAGGAGCATACTTGATGAAAAGAATTTTGCCTTCAGTTTTGGCAGAAGCACAAGAGGAGGAATATAGTAGAAGAGGAGCACGATCAAGGAGGGATCTTAACAGATCTCTCCAGAAGATGGCTCTCATACCTTTGCTTCCTATTTCCATCTTGGTTGGAAAAATACTTGCAAGTTTACAATGACACAACACATTGAAATATGACACATGTCTCTCCACAGATTAATAAATTCAGGTCCTATAATGTAGAGATTATCTCCTATGGGATATCAGGACCTTGGTGGCTCAGACGGTAAAGAATCACCTGCAAGGCGGGAGACCTGGGTTCGATTCCTGGGTTGGGAAGATCCCCTGGAGGAGGGCATGGCAACCCACTCCAGTATTCTTGTCTGGAGAATCCCATGGACAGAGGAGCCTGGCGGACTACAGTCCCTTGGGTTGCAAAGAGTCGGACACGACTGAGCGACTAAGCACAACAGCAGCATACTGAGTCCGTGGGGTCTCAGAACCTTCCATCGGGATGTCAAAATCCTACATTAAACTATCAGGGGCCGAAGCATACTGCAGGGTGTGGTGCGCAGCTGTATTGATCCACGGCGATCTGCTTCTGATTTCTGAATGTGTTGAACTGAGGTGTGACTGCTAGATAAGCAGATGTAGTTGTCCAAGAGACACCCAAGTGCTGTAACCTGCCAGTATCACCTAAAAGTTATCCTGTAAGAAAACAGGTTCCATTACAGCAATCTCAGAAGATGAAACACATATTTAGAAGCATTTAAGGAGATTAAAAAAAAAATTAAAACCCTCAAGGAAAAGATGTAGGGATCAGTCAGATGCAGATGAAAATATCAGTTTTATTACCAGTAAGGCTGTATTTGAAAATATTATTTTTGTGTGAGTTAACAGATTTTCCAATAATTCTCCTAAAGCTGTTCCTTTGGGAAACCCTAACATCAAGAGAGAATTTGGGTCTTGAAGTGGACAGGCTGAAATCCCTTATGGACACTTCTAACATGTTAGGTATGTCTCTCTCCCAGCTTTAATGGTCTTTACTTCTCACTCCCAGAACCTGTGAGCATTCCTGGGGCCCCTGGAGCACCATGGACATTCATTCAGAGCTACAGGTGGCTGGGGTCGCCTTTGGCCAATGCTAGACAGATGGAGGGAATGGCAGGCCAGCTTCTTCAGGTTCAGAACAGCTTCAAGGCTAAACTTACAGCCCCTAGCTCCCCTGTGGGCTCAGACAAATCTCCCCTTCTTGAGATCTGACTCTTGTTTGACTTCCTCTTGCCTCTGGTCTTCTTCCTCTTCCTCCAGCTGGCTTCGCCCCAGCACTACCTATCTAAAAGGCTGTGTTTGCCTCCTTGTCTTGGGGGTTTACTTTGGAGGGGCATAGCCTAGCCCAGGGGTCTAGAACAGATGCAGTGAGTCAGAGATCCTCTTCAACCTTGGCATCTGTAAGCAGCCCCAGTTTTTCTTGCTAAGCCTTTCAATTCCAAATCCTTCCAGATGTCATTTCTAAACTGGCACGATTTCCTCCCTTTCAAGTTGAGTGTATTCTCTTTTGGAAATCATGAAAACATCACAGATGGCCTATGATATAAATAATGAGTTATGAAGACAATTATTGCTCATCTGTGATGAATCAAACTTATTTTTATTTAGTCAACAACAAGCTGGACATAGTCATTATATCACCCTTGGGTCTGTGCAGCTACACATTTCAGAAAGTTGTCCTATATTTTTGCCTCATGGAGTAATGAGCTGAATATTTATCTGAAGTGTCACCAGACATATACTCTCAGAGTCTCTGTTTCTATGTTAATATTTGTGTTGGCAGCTGGTCACAGGCTCTGCAACCAAAACCACGGCCTTATTTACAATAGCTTCAGATGTCAGTCCTTTTCTTAATATCCTTCATAAAAAGAAATTGCTCCTCTGGTGATTTAACTAAGATACCCCAAAAGTCAAGAGAAGTCTTTCAGTATGCTCTTTCACTGTGAAGCAGATGACCTCTTGTTTCGTGTTCAGTTTTATGAAAATCTCTAATTTCATCATCCTCTCTGACATCTAATGATTCAAGCTGGGATGATAATCTTTTATATACCAACAGTAATTTGGCCCCTGAAGCACATAAAGATGCAAGTTCCTAAGCAGAGCGATCAATGGTGAGCACGTTGGACCAGGAGGCAGGAAATGCCCACCGCCTCCCCGCACCTTCTTTGCTCTGTCTAATGACCAAGGCCAAGTCACTGAATCTTTAACTCAAGAATCGAAGGTAGGAGTTCAGCATCATTATCACCAAAGTCTCCTTTGCTCTGAAGTCCTATGACTCTGGGGATTTTAGTTAGACTTGATTAGACCAAATGCACATCTACCTTTGAGAAATATTACAAATTGGTATTCATGTTGATAAACATGATATTTTCTAAGTAACTAAGTCATGCCAGACTCATTTGTGATTGCATGGACTGTAACCCACCAGGCTCCTGCCATTTCCTCCTCCTGGGGATCTTCCCAGC
Organism: Bubalus kerabau; assembly: GCF_029407905.1. Taxonomy (NCBI): domain Eukaryota; kingdom Metazoa; phylum Chordata; class Mammalia; order Artiodactyla; family Bovidae; genus Bubalus; species Bubalus kerabau. The sequence goes on from NC_073636.1 coordinate 5,477,097, forward strand.
CCAGGGATGGAACATGCGTCTTGTATATTGCAGGCGGATTCTTTGCCACTGAGCCACCTGGGAAGAAGTATTCATACTACTGGCTTCAAAGTGTGATCCTTGAGTCAGCAATAGCAATATCAGCTGAGGACTGAGGACTTGTTAGAACTACAAATAACTGGCCCCACCCCAGACTCACTGAATCAGAAATTCCACGTATGGGGCCCAGAAATCTGATTTCTGCTAAAGTTAGAGACCACTGATTCATAAAGTATTGAATGCAAGTCAAAAAACATCATCTTGGTTAAAAAGAAAAAAAGAACCAAATTTTACCAAACAAGAGCCAGTGGTCCTCAAAGCTACTCAGTGTGGTTTTCAAGGCCACCTATGAGATTTAATTCAATAGGTCTGGACTAGCTTACATGACTGAGAAGGCAATGGCACCCCACTCCAGTACTCTTGCCTGGAAAATCCCATGGATGGAGGAGCCTGATAGGCTGCAGTCCGTGGGGTTGCTAAGTCGGACAAGACTGAGCGACTTCACTTTCACTTTTCACTTTCATACATTGGAGAAGGAAATGGCAACCCATTCCAGTGTTCTTGCCTGGAGAATCCCAGGGACGGTGGAGCCTGATGGGCTGCCGTCTATGGGGTCGCACAGAGTCGGACACGACGGAAGCGACTTAGCAGCAGCAGCTTACATGAATCTACCTTTTAAGTACACAGGAAGATTTCAGGGACCAACTTTAATAGACAATACCCATTAGATGTTAGTATTTCATCAATATCCAGAAGCAGGCTGTTGTGTGAAGTTAGATACACATGCATTAGGGTCTAGTATTAATTATGTTTTTCCCTTAAATTTTGTGAAATATTCACATATCCTTATTTGAAGTTGCTGTTTGTACTTTAGCCACTGGGATGGTCATTTGCCTGTTTGCTTTCTATTCCCATTTCCTCCCATGTCTGCTCTGTAAGCGACTGAGAGTCTTCAGCCTCTGTGTTTTCAGGCTTTCTTAACAGTGACATCTGGTGTTTCTGCTAACAGAAGACCCTTCTCAGACACGTAAAGCTGGGGAGGAAGGAGAAGCGCATGTCCTCTGGGTCAGATTTCTGCACGAGTCTCCAGCAGCTGCAGAGGTGGGAGCACAGCACCCCCCAGGTGCACGCCAGCCTGGGACAGCACGTGGGGCTCCAGCCCAGGGCCCCCAACAGCTTCTCCTTTGGACGCTCACTCCCTCTCCTCCTGTCTCACCCAGCCCCTTTTGGTTTCACTTTTCCATCAAGGTAGCCAGTTCTCTTTGTTAAATTTCCTTCATTTGAAATACTTAGGACATTTTCTGTTTTCCTGACTCAGTTCAGTTCAGTTCAGTTCAGTTGTTCAGTCATATCCAATTCTTTGCAACCCAATGAATCGCAGCACGCCAGGCCTCCCGTCCATCACCAACTCCCAGAGTTCACTCAAACTCACGTCCATCCAGTCATTGATGCCATCCAGCCATCTTATCCTCTGTCATCCCCTTCTCCTCCTGCCCCCAATCCCTCCCAGCATCAGAGTCTTTTCCAATGAATTAACACTTCACATGAGGTGGCCAAAGTACTGGAGTTTCACCTTCAGCATCATTCCTTCCAAAGAAATCCCAGGGCTGATCTCCTTCAGAATGGACTGGTTGGATCTCCTTGCAGTCCAAGGGACTCTCAAGAGTCTTCTCCAACACCACAGTTCAAAAGCATCAATTCTTCGGCACTCACCTTTCTTCACAGTCCAACTCTCACATCCATACATGACCACAGGAAAAACCATAGCCTTGACTAGACAGACCTTTGTTGGCAAAGTAATGTCTCTGCTTTTCAATATGCTATCTAGGTTGGCCATAACTTTCCTTCCAAGGAGTAAGCGTCTTTTAATTTCATGGCTGCAGTCACCATCTGCAGTGATTTTGGAGCTCCCCAAAATTAAGTCTGACACTGTTTCCACTGTTTCCCCATCTATTTTCCATGAAGTGATGGGGCTGGATGCCATGATCTTCGTTTTCTGAATGTTGAGCTTTAAGCCAACTTTTTCAGTCTCCTCTTTCACTTTCATCAAGAGGCTTTTTAGTTCCTCTTCACTTTCTGCCATAAGGGTGGTGTCATCTGCATATCTGAGGTTATTGATATTTCTCCCGGTGACTAGAGATTATTAACTCATGTAGGGAGAGAAGGATGGGCTTGACACCCTATGCAAAATGCTGTCAGTGTGTGATTTTTCCAAGAAAAGAAGTTCTAAAGTTTGTGTTACATTCTCAAAGGGGACAATATCCTTCAAGAAATTCAGAATTCCATTATTCCAGGTTCCACTTTCTGGAAAGTCATTCCGTTTCAGCTGTCACTGTTTCATGCGGTTTTTGAACTCCTGACTGTAGGACCTTCACCCCTGCCTTCTGAAAATGGTGCTATCTACAGCAAGCAATTCCTTCGTGGCTAACATGTTTTGTTCCTTGACTGTGCTCAACTGAGCATTTTTCCAATTCACACATAAAGATGAGCCATTTCTTTAAAGTATAACAGCACCTACATTCTAAATAAGTGGTACTAAAAGATGGCACATGTGTACAGTGGCTCAGTTCAGTTCAGTCGCTCAGTCATGTCTGACTCTTTGCAACCCCATAGACTGCAGCATGCCAGGCCTCCCTGTCCTTCACCATCTCTCGGAGCTTGCTCAAACTCATATCCATTGAGTCACTGATGCCATCCAACTATCTCATCCTGTGTCATCCCCTTCTCCTCCTGCCTTCAATCCTTCCTTGAATCGAGGTCTTTTCCAAGGAGTCAGTTCTTTGCATCAGGTGGCCTAAGTATTGGAGCTTCAGCTTCAACATCAGTCCTTCCAATGAATATTCAGGACTGATTTCCTATAGGATGCACTGGTTGGATCTCCTTGCAGTCCAAGGGACTCTCAAGAGTCTTCTCCAATACTACAGTTCAAAAACATCAATTCTTCGGTGTTCAGCTTTCTTTATAGTCCAACTCTCATATTCATACATGACTACTTGAAAAACCATAGCCTTGACGAGACAAACCTTTGCTGGCAAAGTAATGTCTCTGCTTTTTATGGTGAGTACAGTGGCTCAGTGGTCAAGAATCTGCTTGCAATGGAGGAAACACAAATTCAACCCCTGGATAGGCAAAATCCCCTGGAGAAGGAAATGACTGTCCACTCCAGTATTCTTGCCTGGGAAATCCCATGGACAGAGAAGTCTTGTGGATTACAGTTCATGGGGTCACAGAGGGGTCATATGTGAACATGGGTGAGCACATTTAAATAACATTACACTTCAAAGTTTAGAAAGTCCCTCAGAAGGAAATTCTGCAGTACAGTTCCAAATCAGTTGCTCAGTCATGTCCGACTCATTGTGACCCCATGAATCACAGGACGCCAGGCCTCCCTGTCTATCACCAACTCCCGGAGTCTACCCAAACCCATGTACATTGAGTCGGTGATGCCATCCAACCATCTCATCCTCTGGCATCCACTTCTCCTCCTGCCTTCAATCTTTCCCAGCATCAGGGTCTTTTCAAATGAGTCAGCTCTTTGCATCAGGTGTCCAAAGTATTGGCATTTCAGCTTCAACATCAGTCCTACCAATGAACATCCAGGACTGATCTCCTTTAGGACGGACTAGGTGGATCTCCTTGCAGTCCAAGGGACTCTCAAGAGTCTTCTCCAACACCACAGTTCAAAAGCATCAATTCTTTGGTGCTCAGCTTTCTTTATACTCCAGCTCTCACATCCATACATGACTACTGGAAAAACCATAGCCTTGACTAGATGGACATTTGTTGACAAAGTAATGTCTCTGCTTTTTAATATGCTGTCTAGGTTGGTCATAACTTTCCTTCCAAGGAGTAAGCGTCTTTTAAATTCATGGCTTCAGTCACCATCTGCAGTGATTTTGGAACCCCCAAAAATAAATTCTCTCACTTTTTTCACATCTATTTGCCATGAAGTGATGGGACCAAATGCCATGATCTTAGTTTTCTGAATGTTGAACTTTAAGCCAAATTTTTCACTCTCCTCTTTCACTTTCATCAAGAGGCTCTTTAGTTCTTCTTCGCTTTCTGCCATAAGGGTGGTGTCATCTGCATATCTGAGGTTATTGATATTTCTCCCAGCAATCTTGATTCCAGCTTGTGCTTCATCCAGCCCAGCATTTCTCATGATGTACTCTGCATATAAGTTAAATAAGCACAGTGACAACATACAGCCTTGATGTACTCCTTTTCCTATTTGGAACCAATCTGTTTTTCCATGTCCACTTCTAACTGTTGCTTCCTGACCCGCATATAGATTTCTCAAGAGGCAGGTCAGGTGCTCTGGTATTCCCATCTCTTTCAGAATTTTCCACAGTTTATTATGATCCACACAGTCAAAGGCTTTGACATAGTCAATAAAGCAGAAATAGATGTTTTTCTGGAAAGCTCTTGCTTTTTTGATGATCCAGCAGATGTTGGCAATTTGATCTCTGGTTCCTCTGCCTTTTATAAAACCAGCTTGAACATCTAGAAGTTCATGGTTCACATATTGCTGAAGCCTGGCTTGGAGAATTTTGAGCATTACTTTACTGGCATGTGAAATGAGTGCAATTGTGCAGTAGTTTGAGCATTCTTTGGCATTGCCTTTCTTTGGGATCAGAATGAAAACTGATCTTTTCCAGTCCTGTGGCCACTGCTGAGTTTTCCAAATTTTCTGGCACATCGAGTGCAGCACTTTCAGCCAGTCAGAAAATTAGGACTAGGGGACAAGGAGTCCAGTCTCATCCCCATATCTAATAAGCTGTGTGAACTTGGGAAAATAACTTAGCTTCTCTGGGCTACAGATTCCAGCTGTAGAATGGAGGGTTTGGACTAGTTCATCTCTAAAAGATAACTTTCATTTCTCACATTTGGTTTAAAATTTGAATTGATCAGTCAATTAGATCAGTCAATCAGATCAATTGACAGTAAACTGATCAGTCAATTGTGCATTCTAGACACAGGTACAACTACCACAGGGCATGTTTGAGAAAATAAGAAGCGACTGAGAACAGAAAGGTAGTTAGTGGGAGGCTCCCTTGAAGAAAATGACTTTTTTCCTTAGTAAATATTCATACCTCTGTTTATATATATATAGAGAGAGTGAGAGTGTGTGTGTGTGTGTGTGTGTGTGTTCATGTGTCTATAGTGTGTGTCTTGTTGTTGTTTAGTTGTTAAGTCTTGTCCAACTCTTTGTGACCCCATGGACTGTAGCCTGCCAGGCTCCTCTGTCCATGGGATTTTCCAGGCAAGAATACTGCAGTGGGTTACCATTTCCTTCTCCAGGGGATCGAACCTGCACCTCCTGCTTGGCAGGCGGATTCTTCACGACTGAGCCACCTTGGAAGCTCAGACTATGTGTCCCTATAGACCAACTGCATTAACAACCTCAATTAATAGCTTCTCTGTATCTGTGGTCACTGGTATGTTTTTATGGGGAAAACATGCCTTCTGAGTCCAAAACCTGGTTTTGAATATTAAGATTCAAGAAGGCCGGAGAACTCAAAGAGTAATGTTTATAGTGTAAGCTGTAGCATGGGGAGGAAAGCACAAGAATGTAAAAGTAATTTCCTGGGCTAGATTTAACGGAAATTGTTGTGGGAGGAATGAGAATTGAAAAAGGAAATAAGGGAGTGATGTGTTCATCTTTGAGAGAGCACTGAGCTTCCCCCACATACGGTGAGATTCTGGGGAGTGGAGGGAAGCACTGGCTTGATTTCTCAGATTACACAGGACACTGCAAGTGCCCTGCTCAGACACCCTTACACCCTTCATCAGCAGGTGCCTGACCCAAGGGCTGCTGAGTTGTTTTTTTTTTTATAGTTTTCTCTTTTTAGAAATTAACTTATTTTAATTGGAAGATAATTCCTTCACAGTATTGGGATGGTCTCTGCCACACAGCAACATAAATTGGCCATAGGCACACATGTGTCCCTTCCCTCTCAAATCCCTTCACCTCCCTCCCCACTCCATCCCTCCAGGCTGTCAGAGAGTACCGCTTTGGGTTCCCTGTGTCATTGTCAAACTCCCACTGGCTATCTATTTTACATATGGTAATATTATAGGTTTCAATGCTATTCTCTCAAATCATCCCACCCTCTCCTTTTCCCACTGTGTCTAAAGGTCTGTTCTTTGTCTGTGTCTCCTTTGCTCTCTGCACATAGGATCATCAGTACTCTTTCTAGATTCCATATATACATGTTAATATATGATATTTGTCTTTTTCTTTCTGACTTTCACTCTGTTTAATCCGCTCTAGGTTCATCCACCTAATAACAACTGAGTTAAATGCATTCTTTTCACAGCTGAGTAATATTCCATTGTGTATATGTACCACAACTTCCTTATCTGCTCATCTGCTGATGGTCATCTAGTGCTGCAATGAGAGAAACACAGGTGGAACATTCTCTGACATAAATCACAGTGAGATCCTCTATGACCCACCTTCTAGAGCAATGAGTTGCTTGCTAAACCACACCCGCCCCCTTCTCAGGGAACGGCATTACTTTGATGGGAGTCTCCTCATTTGGTCTATTACACACTTCTTCTCCTACCTCCAGTAAGCCACTGACAGCCAATGAGTGACTGATGCAGGGTAAAACCCAGCCCTCTTTCCTCGAAATGAAAGAAGCTTGTGGTAACATTTACTTTCCACAGCAACTCGTGGGATTACAATGAGGCTGGACTTCAGCTGAAACTACACCATATTTTTTAGCTTTCTCTTCTCCTGTTTGCTTCCGTCACTTACTTCCAAGACTCAGCCTTTGTCTTCCGAAAGCCCCAAGTACCTCCCGTTCCCCGTCCTATTTATAAGAGCCAAGAGACATGAGTTGCTGAGTCAGCATCTGCCCATCAAATGCATTCCAATATCTCTCTAGCTCTATGTTGTCTTAAATAAGAATGCTTGCTTAAAATCAGAGATCTGCTTTAATTTATGAAAATGCACAAAAGATAATCTCATGTATTTACATCACATGCTCCATCTTCTTTCTTTATGAAATCTCTCACTCATCTTCAGATGAAAAATTTTGCTTGCTTTTTTTTTTTTTCAGTGTGGAAAAGAGAAAAGAGACACATTTTCCACACTGTCAGTTTCATATCTCTTAGTTACATCCATCAGTCATAGAAACAAATATCTTTAAATGGGTTTCCTGTATATTTACATCCACACAGCCACAAGTAAAAGACAAGAAAGTTATTTCCTAGGCCAAGGTCAAGTGGGTTAACTGGCGTCGATGGCTTTTCAAATATTGGTAAAAATCCACTTTATTTTTAACTCAATTAAAGATTTTAAATGGGTGCCCTGTCTTAACACCAGGTTGGGTGTTAGATAAAGGTGATCAGGAAATGCCTGAATAAACCTGAGATCAGTGGACTTAAAAGTTGGCTGGAGTTTCAATACTCTGTCTTCTCACCTTCTTGGGTAACAGCAGCTTTTCAGGAAACTAGGAAAAGTCTTCATTTTTGATGTGGGATGTTTCTTAGTTTTTCTGTGTCTTTAATTATCACATAGTTCAGGGAGATAGAACTATAAAAAGCTGATGGACACCTATGTGCTAACAACTTAAGCTTTAAACTATTAACTGTTCATACCTTATCCCATCTCCTTTATGCATCTCTTCATCCAAAGCTACCACTAGCTTGTAAGGATCATCACTCCTACTCATTTTTAAGTGATTTTTCTACCTATGTTTGTATCAATAAAAACAAGAATTCTATTTTATGCTTTTAAATTTAAGTGACATCTGCATATGCTATTTTCCTTCAACATTTCAACTTTGTGACTTTTCACATCTCTAGACCCAGCACTTGCTCTCTCATTTCCACTACATGTAGTGCTTTATCATGATTCATTCTCTGGATGAAAATATTGATAACACTTATACGTATCTCCTTGTATTCCCACCAAAATCAGTGTAGGAGACTGTCACTACTGCATCTTCTTAGCAAAATTTTTCATACTCTACTTTTTATTGAATTGATTTACATGAAACTTCTTTTCATATCTGTTTTAATTTTAATTTCCTAGAGTACACAAGATTGGGTATCTTTTAATATACTTGTTGAACACTACTTTTTCCTTGCCTGTGAATTTCTTGTTCATATATTTTCCTAAGGCTTAATCTAATTTTTCTTATTGATTGTCAACATCTTCATATATCTTTGGCAGTAAGTCTTCGAAAATTTATATTCACTCAAATATTGTCTCAGTCTGTGGTTTAAATTTTATTCCGTGCAGAGTGTCTTATGAAGCATATAAGCTTTTTATTTATCAGTTATGTACAAACTACCCCAATATATCACAATGGTGTGATCACTCACTTAGAGCCTGACATCCTGTAATGTGAAGTCAAGTGGGCTTTAGGAAGCATCACTACGAACAAAGCTAGTGGAGGTGATGGAATTCCAGCTGAGCTATTTCAAATTCTAAAAGACAATGCTGTGAAAGTGCTGCACTCAATATGCCAGCAAATTTGGAAAACTCAGCAGTGGCCACAGGACTGGAAAAGGTCAGTTTTCATTCCACTCCCAAAGAAATGCAATGCCAAAGAATGCTCAAACCACTGAACAATTGCACTCATCTCACACACTAGTAAAGTAATGCTCAAAATTCTCCAAGCCAGGCTTTAACAGTACGTGAACTGTACGTGAACTTCCAGATGTTCAAGCTGGTTTTAGAAAGGCAGAGGAACCACAGATCAAATTGCCAACATCTGCTGGATCACTGAAAAAACAAGTTCCAGAAAAACATCTATTTCTGCTTTAATGACTATGCCAAAGCCTTTGACTGTGTGGATCACAATAAACTGAAAAATTCTTCAAAAGATGGAAATACCAGACCACCCGACCACCTCTTGAGAAATTTGTATGTGAGTCAAGAAGCAATAGCTAGAACTGGACATGGAACAAAAAACTGGTTGTAAGTAGCAAAGGAGTACATCAAGGCTGTATATTGTCACCATGCTTATTTAAGTTATATGCAGAGTACATCATGAGAAATGCTGGGCTGGATGAAGCACAGGCTGGAATCAAGATTGCCGGGAGAAATATCAATAACCTCAGATATGCAGATGACACCACCCTTATGGCAGAAAGCAAAGAATAACTAAAGAGCCTCTTGATGAAAGTGAAAGAGGAGAGTGAAAAATTTGTCTTAAAGCTCAACATTCAGAAAACTAAGATCATGGCATCTGGTCCCATCACTTCATGGCAAATAGATGGGGAAACAGTGGAAACAGTGACAGACTTTATTTTCTTGGGCTTCAAAATCACTGCAGATGGTGACTGAAGCCATGAAATTAAAAGATGCTTATTCCTTGGAAGGAAAGTTATGACCAACCTAGACAGCATATTAAAAAGCAGAGACATTGTTTTGCCAACAAAGATCTGTCTAGTCAAGGCTGTGGTTTTTCCAGTAGTCATGTATGGATGTGAGAGTTGTACTATAAAGAAAGATGAGCACCAAAGAATTGATGCTTTTGAACTGTGGTGTTGGAGAAGACTCTTGAGAGTCCCTTGGACTGCAAGGAGTTCCAACCAGTCCATCCTAAAGGAAATCAGTCCTGAATATTTATTGGAAGGACTGATGTTGAAGCTGAAACTCCAATATTTTGGCCACCTGATGTGAAAAGCTGACTCATTTGAAAAGACTCTGATGCTGGGAAAGATTGAAGGTGAGAGGAGATGGGGACGGACAAAGGATGAGCTGGTTGGATGGCATCACCAACTCAATGGACATGAGTTTGAGTAAACTCCTGTCTAGCTGAGACTTTTGGATGACTTTTGGCTCTTCTCCTCCATCTTTTCTCCCCCACGACTGGTTTAGGCTGTCCCACATGACTGTTCAGCTCAGAGAGAGTAGAAGTAAAAGCTTCATGTCTCTTCAGGCCTCAGCTCGAATGTCATCAGCATCAATCCCACTGCCTTTAAGTGCTCAGAGCAACCCACAAGGTCCATCCAGATTCAAGACAGTAAAGCCATAAACTCTTACTGAGCAAAGCATGGACGTCACACTGCAAAGAGGAGTCGTGCTGACATAGGAGGAATTTGCAACTGACTGGTAAGTCACACTGTACTGTATTTATCAATATTTTAATTCAAATTCTGTCTCTTTTACCTCTTGAATAAGAAATCCTCCCACTCTGATTTCAGGAAGATATTTACCCATATTTTCTTCTAAATTTATGAGAGTTTTGCTTTTTACATTTAAGATATCTAATCCAGCTGAAATTGACCTTTTGTGTGCAGTGTCACTAATTTGATCTCTTTTCATATATATAAAACCAACCTTTAAATTAGCATTCATTGATGATTCCACCATTTCAGCGCTGATTTGTGACGGTACTTTTGTCATGTTCATCAATTACACTAAGTGGAACTCTTGAGGCAACAGCAGACAGCTTTATTATTTTCCTCTAATGCCCATTCAAACTTTTCTCTTCCCAGCCTGAGGCAGGAACCAGCTATAGAGATACCAAGAACTGAAGCAGATGGATCTCAAAATGCCAATTTTCTTGCTGGGTAAAAGCTAGGACAAAGGACATGACCTTGATGTTTAGCAACAATATGCTTCTTAATTATGAGCCTCAAAACTCGACCTGCTAATCCATCCAGAGCAGTTCTGAATAACTACAGCATGAACTCTGAATGAAGTTTGGAGTTTGTGATCTTGCTGGGCTACTGAACAAAATGCCTAGAGACAATTTAACTGAATGTAAACCAGTAAACTATAAGCCTTTCCAAGATTTTGTCCAAGGAAGAGGTTAACTACATCTTGCCCTATGCTACTGGTGCTATGGCAATTATAAATCACGATAGCTAACAGCTCTGAATACTTAAACCATGCAGTAGGCCCCTTGCTGCTCTTGTTGCTACTAAGTCACTTCAGTTGTGTCCAACTCTCTGTGGCCCCATGGACTATAGCCCAAAAGGCTCCTCTGTCCATGGGATTCTCCAGGCAAGAATACTGGAAAGCATTGTGATGTCCTACTCCAGGTGATCTTCCTGGCCCAGAGATCGAACCTGCGTCTCTCGCATCTCCTGCATTGGAAGGCACGTTCTTTACCATTAGCACTTCCTGGGAAGCCCCTTACTTGCCTTTAATCATCTAAGTTTATGGGGTAAATTAGTTCAGGTCTTCTCAGAAGCAGACACCAAGACAGGATTAGATGTGCAAAAGAATTATTAGGGGACATTCTTGTGAAGGACAATTAGGAGTCAGAGGAAGCAGAGCCCCAGATAAAGGAGAGAAGAAATGAAGGTTTAGTGGAAGGGTCTTTGTCTGCAGTGCCCATTCTAAGCCATTGTCTCTTGTCTCAAGGCTATGGCTAAATCTGTACTGAATTTCTGTTGCTGCTGTCAGAAATCACAATTTTTGTGGCTTATAATAACACAAATATATTATCTTACTGTTCTGAAGGTCAGAAGTCCTAAACCCAGTTGTTGCTAGTACTGCATTCCTTTTGGAGAATCTGAGAGAGAATTAGTCTCCTTGCCTTTTCCAGCTTGTAGAGGCCTCAGCTGTGTGACTCTCCGTGACCACAGCCAGCGGCAGAGTGCCTTCAAAGTCGCTCCTCTCCAGTACCATCTCTGACCTCCGTTCTTTCCTCACAGCTCCTTTTCTGACTTTGACCCTATCACCTCCCTCTAATAAGAACCCTTGTTGGTTACACTGAGACCATTAGGATAATCTTCCTAGCTCAGTATCTTTACCTTAATCACATCTGCACAAGTCCTTTTGCCTTATAAGGTAACATACTCACACGGACTGAAGATGAGGACGCGGACATCTTTGGCAGGGGCATTGTTCTGTCTACCCCGGAACCATCAAGCTAGATCACCCAGAAGAGGAGACCTGCGTCTTCCTGGAAGGCCCCCCTCAATGCCCCTGTTGTTCTCCCTTACTGACGGGGGGCAGTCCCCGCAAGGGCTCACGGAGCACTCAGGCAGAGATCCACGAGACTCATTTTCACAGCTGCCACACGAAGCAAGAAGAGGAACGAAGACATGGAGAGGTTGTGTAACCTCTGTAAGGATGCAGAGCCAGTGGGGAAATTATGCTTTTCTCTTTCTCTCAATATTTGACCTTTTTCTTTTAGAATGCTCGGCTTTAGGGCCTGACTATGTATTGTTTGCTCTGGGATCTTGCAAAACTTGATAAAACTTCACCTATTCTACCTAATAACTAGTTACTCCAAATGGCAAATTATAAAAAAATAATCTAAAATAATAGGGAAATAGGATTGAGTTTCCTCCAGGCATCCAATTCTGCCCCCTTTCACCAACAGCAATTCCTAAAGATACTGAAAATTAACAATTGAAATCCTGGTTATCATGTAACTCTGGCCTGTCCTCCACTTCTCCCAGAGTCTACCACAGGCAAAGAACTTTGAGATGATCTTCCTCCAAACACTAGAGAGCTTAGGTCTTGGCAGCCAGTTTCAAGGATCTTTCCAAAGGTCAACATGTATGGGAAAGCAAAAATATGTTGGTTCCAAGAGAATCTGGTTTTGATAAGGGCTGTATTCAATATAAAACAATCTACTTAAATACCATATCACAATAAAAGCATTCACTCTGCCAAACCCAAAAGGTTACATACTAGTGTGACGTCAATACTAGCTATTATTTATCATAAGTCTAAAGAAGAAATCATTAAAATTCTAAATGATAGCTATATAAGGAGACATTTTCCTTCAAGAATCCAGAGAGTTTCTGGCGTAAAGCATCAGAGAGACAAATCCAGATCAATCAACTTTCCCTCCCTCATCACAAGTAAAAGATCAAAAGGATAATTTGTCAGGAAAAAAAAAATGCTAGAGAGAAATAAAATGCTCAGTGTTCTGAACATACTGTACCCAGGGGTTGATCATTCTCAAATACAGCCTCACTGTTAAGAAAACTGGCAGGAGACATTATGAGGTTATTAGACCCGCTCTAAAATATTACCTTCTTCTATACTAAACTCTAATCACTAATCCAGGACCAAATGGGTTATCCTATACCCACCTTATCACTAAAAATCTCAGCAAAACTTAAAGACTGTAGCCAGTTATGTATCCACCTCATTAGTTCCACTACTATACCATATAGTTTAAAACGGTGCTTTTCAACGCATTTATTTTATTTCAAAAAGACAGAAATCTCTGAATCTTAATGACCCCATTTTGGTGTTCTGGAGAAAGATCCAAAACAATGAATGAGTACAAATGTTTATAAATAGATGTTCAGAGGTCTATTTCTTACATTAACGTACACACAAAAACACAGGGATAATACAAATTAAGAGGAAAACAATCAGTCTGATTTCTGGGAGTCTACCCTGGGAAAGTCTACCATGTGCTTCTCACAAGAAAACAACAGAATATGGATTCCGGCTCCCCTCCCCTCTTTTCTTCCTGGGGTCTGAGCTCTTTCTTTACTCAGAAGACCTGTCTCCCCTTTGATGTTCTTGGTGCCTGACCTCGACCTTTCCCAACAGAAGGACTGCCTGGGGCCTGAAAAGATTCTATTTCCCAGTGGAGGCGGCAGCATCTGCTTCTTTCTTAAACCATTAGTGAGACTGGGGTGGGCTGGAGAGGGAAAAGAGGAGCCATGGGTCGAATTTACCCTCCTTGACACAAACCTTTTCTTTCATTGTGCACACAAATTGCTCCTTTAGAACCTGGTAACTGAAAGAAAATATTTTAAAGAAGCTCGCTGGGTTTCACAGAAGCCATTGCTTTGCTCCACGTGCTATTTCTTCTCAGGGGATGAACAACATGTGACTCGATAGCAAATGTATCCCGTGTCACTTTTCATGCAGCGATATATTTTTTTAATTAGTCATTTCTGTTTGATTTCCTGTGTCAAGTTGGAGGTACATCAGAAAGATATTTCTGCCCACAAATGTTGCTGAAACCAAAGAGGGGATCAAGAGACCTATATTCAAAATACGTGGTGAAAGAAAAACTTGACACCCAGAATGAGAGGATATGTGATTTTTACATGTTAGTCATCACCATCTTTAACTCTATTTTTTAAATATGTAGACTGTGCCATCAACTCACACTGACCCAAACTATAAATGAAAAAATATCTCAGGACATTATCATGTTGCTGCTGCTGCTGTTAAGTCACTGCAGTCAAGTCCGACTCTGTGCGACCCCATAGATGGCAGCCCACCAGGCTCCTCTGTCCCTGGGATTCTCCAGGCAAGAACACTGGAGTGGGTTGCCATTTCCTTCTCCAATGCATGAAAGTGAAAAGTGAAAGTGAAGTCACTCAGTCGTGTCCAACTCTTAGCAACCCCATGGACTACAGCCTACTAGGCTCCTCCGTCTATGGGATTTTCCAGGCAAGAGTACTGGAGTGGGGTGCCATTGCCTTCTCTGATTATCATGTTAGGTACACTTAAATTTATTTAACCTATTTAGTATAGTTAAATATACTAACATATATTATATTTATAATACTAATAATGATAGCAAAGGGCACTTATTGAGCATTTAGTGTGGAAGGAGCATGATACCATGTGTATTACACGTATTCCCTTTGTAAGCCTTTCAGTAACCCTATGACATAAATGCTGCATATTTTACAGGTAAACCAACTGACTAAAGCAGTGAACTTGCCCACAATCCCCTGGTTTGTAGACAACAGGATGGAAGTTGACACTAGATCTTCTGGGGACCCATCATTATTTTCTACAACTCTGGTGAATGCTACTGGGTGTCCTCAGAGTAATTCAAAGAGAGATTATACAAGGAAAAGGACTGTTCCAATGGAGACCACAGAGAACATGTTCACAGTCTGTTCAGATATGTGACACCTTTCCTCTATTCTTTCATCAGAAATCAGTAATATTTATGCCATAGATCAATTTCAAGTTATGTGACACAACAAGAGTAGATGCAGAGGACCCTGACACATCACTAGCCATAGCACTGAGACATCTTTGGCCTCCGTCAGCTCAGTGCTTCTCACACATGTGCACAGAGAAGAATCACCTGGAGGGCCTCACCAGCAGAGATTCTGTTTCCAGTAGGTCTGGGGCAGGCCTGAGAACTTGAATTTCTACTGTGGAACCAGGAACTCCCTGATGCTGCGAGTCTACAATCTGACTTTGAGTAACCCTGGTCTACTTGATAGCAGTAATACCCTCCCATCTACAAGTTCAGTTTTCCTAGAGACAGAAGGCCAAGATCTTTGGTGCACATCACTGGAGAGTGCGCTTGAAATGGAAGCTGCAGAACGCAACCGCCTTCAGTCCTTAGTCATCTGTAGACAGAGGGCACGCTGTGAGAGTCAGTGCTGGGCTCTGACTCAGTGAGTGAGAAATGGTTGTCTAGTTGGAGCTTTCATCCTCCTTTACCAAGGAGGGTCTGGAAAACCACCCGAGATGTTCTCGCTTGCTGTCCTATGAACTTATAACAATTTAGTCCTCTGGGTACTCCTTGCATTGGATTATATTCTCTTCCTCATGACTCAACAAATATTTACTTGGTGTCTGCAAGTACATGATATGGTTCAAGGTGTTACTGGCATAGCAAAGATCAAAAAAGAAAATGCCTATGCTTGCACCAACTGTCAATTCCCATCCCAACTTCCACTCCAGAACCGCACTGAGCTGGGGATCTGCACACCTCTAGCCTCATGCTTACATGCCCTGCCCCTGCAGCAGACCCCATCTTTGGCATCCTTGACCACAAGCAGATGTCACTATTATACAGCATTGTTGTCCCATGAGAGGGCAAGGATAGTCCTACCTGACAGTCTCACTCTCACCTCTCTTTCTCTTGGAACCAGCATTCCTCAGGCCTCCTTGGATCTGGAATTCTGACACCCCCCCCCCCCCGATGATGGCAGTCCCCTTGTAAAAGGTTCATTTCTCTCTGGTCACGCTTCATCCAATCAGGCATTCCCAGGCCAGCGGTGGGGATCTCAACCCACACAATCTTCTCAGCTCACTCTTTAGGGTCCTGCTGTGGCAGAGCTGATTGTTTCAGCTGCTTAACTGTTTCAGGGACAGTTGGGAGGCAGCAATTCAGGGAGTAGAAACAGCACATGCTCAAGGGAGTCAAAACCATGATCAGGCACGGTTTTGAGACTCATCCTCCTTATCTAAGAGAACTGCTGTGATCAAAGATAAGATGAGGTTGGTGAAGTCCCTAAGCATGGAAAGGGGATGGGTGATGCTCACTCACTGGGGCAAATGAATGCAAAAGAGCCCTGGTTCTCCCTCCCCTCCCCATCATCCAAGCCCCATGCATTAGTTACCTGGGTTGTCATAACACAATGCTACAGACTGTGTGGTTTAAACAACAGAAATTCATTTTGTTGAAAATGGCTCAGTGAGTGAGAAACTTGGATATAGAGTTGGAGCCTTCTTCCTCCTTTACCAAGGACCAGCACAGATCACACACAGATCTGAATGCTACATGTCTGAAATTGGGGTGCCGGTGTGGTTGGCTTCCAGTGAGAGCTCGCTTCTTTCTCCACAGATGGCTGCCTCCTTGCTGCATCCTCCCATGGCAGAGAGAGAGACAACTCTCCCGAGTGTCTTGTGATAAGGGCACTAATCCCATCATGTGGGCACTCAGGCCTCATGACCTCATCCAAACCTAATCACTCCAAAGGCCCCATCTCCAAACACTATCACTCCAGGGGTTAGGGTTTCAACATATGGATTTGGCAGGGGATGCAACTCAGTCCAGAGAGCCCCAGGTGCTATCACTTTGCAGATCCTTCCATCAAGAGGGCAAGCATATCCCTGCAACTCTTGAATCTGGGTGGTCTGAGAGTTGACTTCACCAAAACAATGCAGAAAACATGATGAAAGCCAGTGCTGAGCTTTGGCCTGGAGAAGCCCTGTGGGCTTCATCTCATTCTTTTGAATCCCTGACCAGTTGCCGTGTGTATAAGTCTGATCTTCCTGGTGGATGACAGAGACTTCATGGAGCAGAGCTAGCTCAGCCTAGTTATCTGAGCCATTTCCTTGGCCACACAAGGGACCCAGAGCATGCCAGCATTATGCCTTGATGACCCACAGTGGACAGCGGAGGTGTGGGTGAGCCCAGCCAAGAGCAGCCTGCCTGGCCTCCAATGGAAGAACCACCAAGCTGAATTATAGACTTTCAAAAAACAATAAATAGCTATTATTTTAAGTTCCTAAGCGTTGAGGTGGTTTGTTATACAGTTTTATTATATAAATAGGTACATTTTACAGACCTTTCTTCTAATTCCTTCAATTATTTTGTTCAATGTATTCATCAAAAGTCAAAACCAAAGGAGTCTTTGTCTATTGTAACTTTACTTCTTCCTCTCCACACACTCCAACACGAAGCTCAAAGGCCACCAATCCAAAATGACCCAGTGACTTGGACAAAGGTAACCTGTGGATCTCCTGGGAAATCTTATTTCTCCCGGGCTGAATCTCTTCCTCATGCCTTTTCCCAGGGGATCTGGCTACAGGAAGCGCCCCTCTGTTACCAGCTTATGTTCAGCCTGACATAAGATGACAGTTGGACAAACCCTTTCTGGGTCAGATCACAACAGAACGATGGTTTCCCAATTCTCCCCAAGCTGCAAAGGCCTATGGATGCACAGCTGTCCACTGCTCCAGAACTGACCTGGATCATGCAGAGGAGCTGGCCCTTGTTCCACCCCAGCCTACTTCTTCCTCCAGCCATGCCCAGTGACCAGGTGCCATGATTGTGTCCTTTACACTAGCACCTGGCTCATGGAAAGTGCTTAGAGAGAACAGGAATAAAGATTGGATAAATTAACGCTCTTCTCACCGAAAACATCTTTCTCCCCTTTTCCATCAAATAGTTTTCGTATTTTTGTAAGGACCAGCTTAAAGTGATAATAAGAACACATTGTTTGTGCCTCTCCAGGAGTATATTGCCTTTCTGCACCCTTTTTATAGTTAATTGTCTATCCGTCTGACCTTTGGAATTGTATTGAGTCTATGTTCAAATCCCACTCCCTCCTACAACATCATAAAATCTTTCCTGAAATGAATTGGATCTGAATGCTGACTCAATCTCAAGTGAAATCTGTTCCATTCTGAATGGAGCCATTGTATATAAACTTCCCTTGAAGTGAAGAAGTGAAGTCGCTCAGTCATGTCTGACTCTTTGCGACCCCATGGACTGTAGCCTACCAGGCTCCTCCCTCCATGGGATTCTCCAGGCAAGAGTACTGGAGTGGGTTGCCATTCCCTTCTCCAGGGGATCTTCCCGACCCAGGGATGGAACCCGGGTCTCCTGCATTCCAGGCAGACGCTTTAACCTCTGAGCCACCAGAGAAGCCCCTAAACTTCCCTTAGTCTTAAATAAATAGAAAAAGCTAACTAATCGAAATATTCAAGGCACCACAAGCAGCTTGGAGACCTACCAAAGTAGAAAGAACATCAGTTTGCTATTTATAGTGTAATGCTGTGTAACAAACTATCACACACTCAGTGGCTAACAACACACATTGAATTCTTGTTCACATGCTTTCAGCTGAACTAGGATTTGGCTGAACTACGCTGTGCTCAACCAGGCTTGGATCCAGACTAAGTCTGGGTGCAGATCTGATCCACATGGCTCTTCTCCTTCTTAGACCAGTGGCAGCTAGAGGCAGGTTCTCCTGATGAAAAAGGGCAGAAACACAAGAAATCAAGCACAACCCCAGAGCTCACTGAAACTTCTTCACGCACCAGGTCCAAATTGGCCAAAGTACTCCGCAATATCAAGCAAAACATCAATATTTTGGGAAAGGGAACTCTACCCACTATAGTGGGAGGAGCCATAAATGCAGTGTATTTATAGATGTATTTATAAATGCAGCATATTCCCAGAAATATGTCAGTAATAGGAAACTAATATAAGGGGACGACAGAGGATGAGATGGCTGGATGGCATCACTGACTCGATGGACTTGAGTTTGGGTGAACTCTGGGAACTGGTGATGGACAGGGAGGCCTGGCATGCTGCGATTCATGGGGTCGCAGAGTCAGACACGACTGAGCAACTGAACTGAACTGAACTGAATATAACACCTGTGGTTGGGAAATTAATGAATGGCAAGTAGAAGTATTTTGAGTTCATCAGAACTAAGACAAGTATTTCAATTCCAAGATGCTCCTTCATCAGTGAATACACATAAAGACATCATTTTATCTATGTTCATTTCAGGCTATAGGAACATCACTTGAAAAGAAATGTGGCATTATAATTAAATCCATCAGTAGTATGTACTTTAGGTGGCTTACAGAAAATACATTCCTTCCCCTTTTTCTTCCATTCAACTTATAATTATAATCACCAAAAAAGCTGTTTTGGAAATGCCACCAGTAACTGGAAACAACTTTGATATCAATTTATTATTGAAAGAAAATTTCTGTTCACTTATGCATTTTCTGCTTTAAGAACTGCCTTTGAAATCAAAACCAGTCTTTATTTAGTTTATGTAAAATATATTATTGGATAATATACCACGGAAAAGAGATAATCTTAGAAACAAGTAGGTGGTATGAATTTGCTACCACTGCAATTCAAAATCAAAGAAACGTCACACTTCTTTATGTTCTTTCAATCACATTAAGTCTAAATTCAAGTCTGAATGGAAAATTAAATCTTATTCATTACTAGAAGCTATCCCACAACTCTGCCTTCACCCTGCCTCATTCTCTCCATCATTACTTGGTAAAGCCTTGAATGACCCCAGGTTTCTTGGGCAGAACAGAGCACTTGGTGAGGGGGGTGGGAAGTAAGCTGATTGGCAGCACATACTAGTAGCTTATAAATTATTCATCCTCCAGGTAACCTTGTCTCTGGAGCCTAAGAACTCTGCAGATTTCTAGGCACCTTAGACAAGAATTTTCCTAAGCTGTGGAATCACATCTGCTCTGTCCAGCCCCCTCGGGGCACCACAGAGCTATTTCCTCTGTAGTCCTGATGGGTTTTGGAGCATTTGGGGGCAGGAAAAGGGGATCTTGGGTGATAGATTCTTGCTAGACACACAAATTTCCATTTCCTCCCCATTCTTGGGGAAATATCTTTTTTCCTCAACTTACTTATGACTCTCCTCTTTGAGAAGTATTCATCTGCCTCTCTTCTGACTAAAGTACCTGTCCACCTTCTTGGGAAGGGTCTCACTTAGTCTTACTGAAACAGAAAAGAAGAAAATAGATTTTCTTCAAGAAATTAATTTGCTTTTTGCTATGAAACAGAAGTTTTTTTTAAATTAATTTATTAATTTTAATTGAAGGCTAATTACTTTACAATACTGTAGTGGGTTTTGCCATACATTGACACGAATCAGCCATGAGTGTACATGTGTCCCCATCCTGAATCGAATCAAGGGAATCAAGGGAAAGCAATGCCCACTTGCTGGGACGGGGTGGAGAGTGATGGGAAGAGTGAGGATGAGACACTAACAGCCTTCTGTCTGTCTGCTCACTGCACAGCAGTGAGTCCAAAACACAGATTAATAGATCTGAAATTATCCTGACACAAAGCTATTTGTTTTACTATTATTTTATGTCAGCTTCAGAATGAAACTACTTCATGTATCTCCATTGCATCCATGTCCTAATACTTTATTCAGTGGAGCTGCTCATTAGAAGACTTTATTAATTTGGAGATATTCTTAGTTCATTTGTTATGATATACATTTCTATTGTCTGTTTCTCTTCTTTTTCCTCTTGGCGGTTGCAATCTAAAGGGCAGAGTTTAGAAATTAATTTTAGCAGTTTCTGGGAAACCCTGCAAACAGAAAAAACTAGAATGTAATATCTCATAAGAGGATACCTCACAGCTTTTTAATTTCTTTTAGAATAAACTATTGGGCACTAACAAATGAGCACACATATGAATGATCTTGCAATATCTGGATTTATGGTAGAGGAAAACCTTATTCATTCTTAGCCTTGCATGCTGTTTTTGTATCCTTATTCCTTTAATTACTTTAATCCAATATATAAAAAAATCCAATATAGAAAAGTTTTCTTCATCAGTCAAAATGAGAGTTAAGGTTTTCTTCAGTGGTCTCCTATGTCAGTCACTAATTACATTTTTGTCTGGGACCTGTAAGAAAGCGGTTGTGCAGTGGTAAAGAATCTGCCTGACAATGCAGGAGACTTGAGAGACATGGGTCAATCCCTGAGTTGGGAAGATTCTCTGAAGTAAGAAATGGCAACCCGCTCCAGTATTTGTGCCTGGACAATTCCATGGACAGAGGAGCCTGGCGGACTACAGTCCATGGGGTTGCAAAGAATCAGACACGACCGAGCACTCACACACTAGGACTGACAGCACACCCTTGTAGGAGATGCATGTAGGTGCAGCTATAGTCTCCACTACATCCAACCATACATTTAGTTATCATTGGCGATCTGGAGCAACACGATGCAGTTAGTTCTCATCTCCATCCACCCCCAATCTAAGAAGATACTTGGAGAGTGTTTGTAAAATTCATTCAACAAGTATTTATTTAGCACTTACTATGTGCTAAGCAAAAAATTTAAAACTAAAATATATAGTATCAGACAAAAAGCACTATGTCATTTCATTCATTAATTCAAACAGCTGAGATAGAAAAGTGTATTTTAACTACAAAAAGAACTGACTCTCTGTTAGTCTGTCTCAAAAGATGCAATGAAAAACCCTCTCCTTATTCTGTATGAATCAATTGATCGCAGTCATTCAGTTATTTCCACTTTTTCTGGATTCAATTAAATGTCATTGAATGCATTGCGCTGAGTTAAATTCTGAGAATACAGCCAAGAACAAGACAGGCATGATCCCTTGCCTTCAAGGTGCTTACAGTCTCTAAGTCATATGTGAACAGAAACCACTGAAATAGAAATACCAGGAAGCACATATTCACATAAAGTATCTCATTTCAAAATGTGTACCATGGACATTTATATTGGGAATACTTATCTCCTTTGGGATCTTTTTTCCAGGACCAAATTATGCTTAATCAAAAACAATATTGCCCAATTAAATTCCATAGCATGCTGACCAGACTTTTGCATCAGTTTGTTAAGTAACCAATTTCAGTAATTCAATGCTGCCCCCAAATTTCTCATTCCCTCAAAGCCCACACTGAATTTCCAATTGGATAGCAGACTTATTGGCTCATTCAAGGCCTAGTTTCCGCCTATCCTGTTTCTCTCTTTCCCCGAAGGTCTTAGATGGGGAAGAGAGAGCAGAGGACTGTGGGAGGTTTCCATGGTCCAGATCTGGAAGATTATTGTTGATCACATTCCTCTTACCAGACATGGTCAGATGACCACAAAGGAGGTTGGTAAATGTAGTTTAACTTGAGCCCAGAGCAAAGAGGAAACTGGTTTCAGTGGCACACAGCATTTCTCTGCAACAACTTTTTCTGGATGCATTGTAGCTGTTCCCAGAAAAAACAATCCTATTTTCACAGAACAAATATGTGTCCCATAAAACGCTATTAAAAACTATGTCACAGACTCTCCATCTCTTTCTTAATTCAACACTTTAAAAAAACTTTTAATTTTGAGATAATTTATGAATTGCAAAGATAGTACATAGCTTATTAGACACCCCGAACCCAGCTTCTCCTGATGTTCAGATCTTGCATGAACATGATAAACTTACAAAAATTAAGAAATAAACATAGGCACAATGTTACATAGAGGTCACTATATTTTCCAGTTCACCATAGTTTCCACTAATGTTCCAGATAATTCCAAATGCGTATTTTCAACACACACACACAGACACAGACACACACACACACACACACACACACACGCTCCATTTCTTCTTTAAGTTTTCTAATCCCTAAAGGGAAAGGTGCTTTTGCGTCCTCATAATCATTGTTCAAATATTAGTAGTTTTCCAATAGTGAAATCCCACATAGGCCATAAATGCTATCAGGCATTTGGCAGTCCTCTTTGGAAATTCACTAGCTCTTGGTGACAGGGAATAAGGATGATGGTATGAGTGTGCACGTGCTAAGTTGTTTCAGTCGTGTCCGCCTCTTTGTGACCCAATGGACTCTAGCCCACCATGCTCCTCTGTTCATGGGATTCTCCAGGCAAAAATACAATACTGGAGTGGGTTGCCATTTCCTACTCCAGGGGATTTTCCCAGTCTAGGGATTGAACCTGCATCTCTTATGTCTCCTGCATTGGCAAGCAGGTTCTTTACCATTAGCACCACCTGATGGCATAATGGAGTTTTGCTGAAACTTTTCTTTTCTTGCAATAATTCTCTTGAACCTCACAGAAGCTACGTGAGCAAGACACTTATTTAACAGTTTTTCTAGTAAGGAATCCAAGGCTCTGAGAGGCTATGTAATTTGTCAGTCCCAAAGCAATTAAAGAAAGAACCTGGACTCAACTTCAGTTTTTTTTCTAAAATCACCAAGCTTCATTGCTTATCATATAACAAAAGCTAATTACTATTATTTTCTTTCTGCCAGGTCGGAAAGATACAACTTCCTGACATAGGGTCTCTACACTGTTCAATCAGTCTTTCACACCAGGTAAATATTACATCTTCAGAGAGGCCTTCTATGCCCACCATACAGGAAATAACCTCATGCTTGATCTTATATCATGTTCCTTATCACAACCAGAAAAGTAGGTATATTTACTTTTCATAAGTTATCTCCCAGAGAACAAACTCCACATGTGGCTAGTTAACTATATTTCTGGCATTGAGAAATGGAACAAGCACATAATAAGTAATCAGTCTGTTAAAGAAATAATGAACAAGTGAACAAATTTTATTTTACAGGAGAAGGAGAAAGACAATGAAATGAAGAGAAAAAAGATTTCACATTGAGTAAAGACCTATGTTTTCTCAAACCTGACAGCAATACGCTGTTGAGCTACATGTTATGATTCTCATTTGAATTAGACAATGTTATGGGCTGAACAGTCTTTCCCCCAGAGTTGATAACCCCCAATGCGACTGTATTTGGAGATAGGGGCCTTGAGGTGGTAATTAAGGTTAAATGAGGTCACAGGAGCAGAACCCTATTATGACTGGGCTGGAGTCCTGGTAAGAAGAGGAAGAGACACAGAGCTTGCTCTTGTTCTCCACTCATGCAGAGAAGAGAGGCCACATGAGGACACAGCAGGAAGGTAGTTACTGCAAGCCTGAAATACAGCCTCACCAGAAACAAAATTAGGCAGCACCTTGTTCATAGATTTCAAGCCTTCAGAACTGTGAAAATCAAATTTCTGTCATTTAAACCAGGCAGTCTGTAATATTATGGTGGTCCAAGTTGAATAAGACAGATGAGAAAAACAACCTCATGGAGATTTAATAACTTGAGTAAGATTCAAAGCCAGTAAATTGCTGGGGTAAGATTTGAAAATCAATTACATAAGATTCTGCAGCTCAAGACATTTCCATTAAATTCAATCTGCACCTAGTATTAGGGAAGGGGGGTGTTATGTTTAAATAAAATAGATGGGAAGAAGCTTCTTTTCATAATTAAGTTAAATCAACAGAGGTCTGGAGCAGAAAACAAGATGGTGATGCCAGGGAGGACTGGAAAAAAATCTAAGGAAAGGGCAAATACAAAAGTATTTCTGGAGTGGGGTTACACCCATGCATGCATCACAAGTATCCTAGGTAAGAAACATTCAGATATAGGTATTAGAGGAAAAGAGAACTATGTTGATTTGGTACTTGTATTCCTCATAGTTCAGCATTTACCTGAGATGACAAACTCTCTTCTCCCCTGATGTCAGAAGCCAAGTATCAACAGGAAGCAAATTGGTTGAAAAGCACTAGAGTCATGCTTCTGAACCTTGGTGCTTCCGGGGCTCAGCAGTCCTAAACTTCAGTCTCATTTCTGCCTGTGTTTCTTACTTACCTTTGCAAATCCAAATTCTTCTTGGTAGCCTAGTTTTGAGACCTAATTCCTTGGCACTGCACCTCTCACATTCTCTGCCCAGGCCTGAAGGTGAAGCCTCTTGCTTCTAGCAATAGAGTTCCCTGGGGTCCGCCAGCAGGATAGGCCATGCTCCCTGCACTAGTATCATCTGAGGTCCATTTTAGAATAAACTGATTTCAGCAGAGTAGTCATTCTCAAAATGTGGCCCCTGGACTAGCTACCTCGGTCTCACCTAGGAACTTCTTAGAAATGCGAATTCTCAGTGCCCCCGATCCCACCCCTACTGAATCAGAAATTTTGGGTGATGGAACACAGTGATCTTCTTTTAACAAACCCCCTGGGGTGACTCCAATGCATGCTAAAGTCTGAGATGTCTGCTTGAGCTTGTGGGTCTTCTCACTCTCTGAGATGCCTGCTGGTCCAATGGATTAGGACTGAGAGGACTTGGCAACTTAGCCAATTGCATGACCCTGGGTCCTCGCTCAGCCTCTGTGTTTTTCTATTTTCTCATTTAAAAATAATATGCCAAAGAGCTACAATCCAGCTCTCGTTTTTTTTTTTTTTTTTTTTTTATGTGTCTGCTGGTGAGTAACTAATGGAAGATTGTGCCATCCCATGTTAATCTTAACTGCCTGAATAATGCTTAGCAGTGGCTTTTGTCCTAAGGTTGTCCTTGTGATTGCTTGGCCTTTCTCTCTTGCCTTGGATTTAAGCAGCAATATTCCAGCACATTTGTATTTCATAAATCATTGGGGCATGAACCAGAATGCTATATACTCATCTATTTGTAATTAAACTTAATATGGATTTAACCATTAGTTAAACTCACATGCTTCAGGATTTTTTTTAAATGAAGAAAGCATGACCTTTATGCTAACAGAAAAGGGCTTGCTCTTGAAGTATCTCAGGTCAAGGAATGAGAGAGAATGTTCCAGTAACATACAAATATTCCTCATAAGAAGGTCAAGTAAAACACTAAATTTTTCCAAGCCAGAGTCCTTCAAGCAATTGATCTGGATAAAAACCATGAGATGAAGACAGTGGCCACAGAAAATATCAGTACTGTACAAAGAAATGGCCATGAGTATGTCAACTTTGGGGGAACAATGAAGAAGCCTGAAAGTTTCACAAATAAACCACTTTTTGAAAGCTGCCTTTTGGACCAGAATAGAAATTAAGGAGATGGACGGAAGGAGAAAGCAGTGCGTGCAGACGAGAGTTATAGTTTGGATCCCCCAAAGACAGGTCTTGAGCAGAAGTTTTAGTGTAAATACTTTAATTGGGATGTAGTGCTGGAAAATACTTGTTGGAAAGTAGGGAATTGATACAGGGAAGGGAAGAAACACAACACAATGTGTATCATCAAGTATGTTGTCACAGTCAGCAACTGAAGTATAGGGTCAGAGGTTCAAGTCCGAGTGCAGGCTCTGTGGCTTATCAGCTTGGTCCCTTGAAAAAGCATATCGTCTCTTTGTGCATCACATCCTTATACTAAGAAATGGTGATAAAAATGTCCAGAGTCTGGGATAATGCAGTTGCTATAATAATAATATATTACATTATATATCATATATTAATATATATATAATATAATAATAAACAACTACCATCTACTGAACACTGATCCTGCACTAGGCTCGATGCTAATCTTGCCCGCACACACTAGAAAATGGGTAAATGTTTTTGCATTTTACTGAGAGATCACAGAGACTATACGATTTCATAATTTTTAAATCATAAAGGGATTTTGTAAAATATAAGATAATGTTAAAGAGAATTTTATACAGCTTTTCATGAGTCATCAGGAAGCCTGTGCTTTAGCTATAAATGTATAATTCATTAGCTCTGAGGCCTCAGTCAGACCATTTGCTTCTTATTAAAAAGAAAAAAAAAAACATTCAAGATGCTAAGATTAGAGGAGGCTGAATGAAAGGTGCTTGGGACCTCCCTGTATGCATTTTTGCAACTTCCTGTAAATCTTTCAAGTAATTATTTGAGAATAAGAGTTAAGAAAAACAGGAGTCCACAGTGTTATGGATGGAATTGTCCCCTCAAAGTTCATAACCCTCAGTGTTCATAATTGCCGCAACCACTTTGGAAAACTATTTGGTAGAATTTACCAAGTCAACACATGTGACCTAGGAATTCTACACAAGTGTAGACATACAACAGAGAAACAAGCTTACATGCACCGAAAAACGTGTGCTAAATGTTCATAGCACAATAATTTGTGCCAGGCAAAAACTGCAAACAACTCAAGTGACCATAAACTACAAAAATGGGTCACCACTATCTATTCATGTACTGGAATATAACACTGATGAAAATGAACGCTCTGCAAGAACACATGGATATTGAGTAGGCAAGCCAGATGCTAAAGAGAACAGTATAATTCCACTTATAAAAAGCCCCCAAAGAGGCAAAACTGAACTATGCTGTTTAGAAGTCAGGATAAAGGGGGAGAGGTAGTGACTGTAAGAGATGCTGAGGTGGGCTTCTGGGATGCTGGTAATTTCTATTGTATATCTTGTTCTGGGTGCAGGTCACATGGCAAACTCACTTCGTGCACTCACTGAAATATTAAATTATCTGTGTACTTTTCTGTAAGTTGTAGTTAAAAAAAAAAAAAAGTTTACCTAGCAAGAAGCTCTGAGAATTGAATTAAATGAATTCAAAGGTTTCTTCTGGCTCTGAAATCCTGATCCTGAAATGAGACTCAGACATCTCCCACCATTATTGAGGTGAGGCTTATGGTAGGGTTGGAAACTTGACAGAATGAGGTATATGTACTGGCTCTGTTCAGTTCTGCCACGTGGAAAAGTCCTTCCCCCTGGTGCAGTTCATTTTATCCGTGCTGGGCACCATGATGCCCAGAAACTTACACAAAGAAGTGCAAGTGGCTATATTTTCAGTGCTTTGGGATAATGCAATTTCAGAAACTTCCACAGGGTGGCAAGGATGCTATTTCTTGATGCTTTTAGACACTTACAGCCTTTCCCTTTGTTTTTCTCCCTATCGCTTTCATAACGTGCTGGTTTCTCTATCAGTAACTAGTACAAACATTGGGGAGCAGAACTTTATATGCTATAACATTTCTAATGAATCCTCCATAGCTTAATTAAGATACCTCATCTGCAGCTTGAGAACACTAAATAGGAAAATGAAAAAACTGGGCCCGACACTGGAATTTCTGAAACATTGTAAACCTATCATAGGAAGTAGTCAAGGGTAGGAATAAAACAAAAATGGGTTTCAGGGTACCGAATAAAGTCATGTGGTGATTAATGTGGCACACCCCCAACTTTACAAAATGTCCTAGGCATCTGATAAGCACAGAATGCTTTTAGATCCATACTAGCCAGAAGGTGATAGGTTGTTTGCAACAAAAATGGCTTCAAGTATTTCTCTCCAGGTATCCGCATCCTTTGTCAATGTGAGTTCTGTGAAAACTGCCATCAAAGGGTGCAGCTCTTTCTCCCCCTGTTGAATTAGGTTAGTCTTACAACCTGATTTAACCAGTAGAAAGCAGTATAGGTGACTCTCTTCTCATCCTGAACTTAAGTCTCAAAGCCCTTGCATGTCTCCACTTTCCCTTTGGGCCCCTGCCTGCATCATGTGCACAAGCCCGAGCTTGTAACCTGCTGGAAGACGGAGGCTACGTGACCAGTCACTCCCACTGTCCCATCCAGACAACTGCCAGCATGTAGCCTACACACCAGCTGACCAGAGATACATAAGCAAGACTTGCCAAGATCAGCTGAACCTCACCCAGGTCAGCAGAACCACGCACATGACTCATAGACTTGCTGGCAATAATAAAGGGTAACTGCTTTAAGCCACTAAATTCCAAGGTGACTTATTATGCAACAGTGGTTGCAGCCATATCAGAACTCTCAACCACACCCGCTTATTTGTCGCTAATCTCCTTCTGATGCAGCTTCACTATGTGATGAGGGCCTTAAGTGCAAGTCACTCAGTCGAGTCTGACTCTTTGCGACCCCATGGACTATACAGTCCATGGAATTCTCCAGGCCAGAATACTGGAGTGGGTAGCCTTTCCCTTCTCCAGGGGATCTTCCCAACTTAGGGATCACAGGTGTCCCACATTGCAGGCAGATTCTTTACCAGCTGAGCCACAAGGGAAGCCCAAGAATACTGGAGTGGGTAAGTCTATCTCTTCTCCAGCAGATCTTCCCAATCCAGGAACTGAACCGGGGTCTCCTGCATTGCAGGCATCTTCTTTACCAACTGAGCTATCAGAAATTAAGAACTTTGGATTCCAGTTTGGGGATTCAAGTAATGGTAGAAAGATGAAAGACTTGGAAAAATCATCTTTAATGGCTCCCATTTTCACTCCCTGGATACAGTTCAAGGGCTGGAATCCTCCTTGTGCAATCCTGTCTTCCTTTCCCATCAATAAGTAGGTAGGTACAGAGGTAGATATGTAGAATACATGCATATACACATATGTGTATATACATTATGCATATAAACATACACACATATAGACATATATACACATATACATAACAGGTAAGAGTATGCTATATTTTCTTCAATAACTCTCTACATTTTACATGTTCAGTTCAGTTCAATTCAGTAGCTCAGTCATGTCCGACTCTGTGACCCCATGAATTGCAGCACGCTGGGCCTCCCTGTCCATCACCATCTCCCGGAGTTCACTCAAACTCATGTCCATTGAGTCGGTGATGCCATCCAGCCATCTCATCCTCTGTCGTCCCCTTTTCCTCCTGCCCCCAATCCCTCCCAGCATCAGAGTCTTTTCCAATGAGTCAACTCTTTGCATGAGGTGGCCAAAGTATTGGAGTTTCAGCTTTAGCATCATTCCTTCCAAAGAAGACCCAGGGCTGATCTCCTTTAGAATGGACTGGTTGTATCTCCTTGAAGTCCAAGGGACTCTCAAGAGTCTTATCCAACACCACAGTTCAAAAGCATCAATTCTTCAGTGTTCAGCTTTCTTCACAGTCCAATTCTCACATCCATACATGACCACTGGAAAAACCATAGCCTTGACTAAATGGACCTTTGTTGGCAAAGTAATGTCTCTGCTTTTCAATATGGTGTCTAGGTTGGTCATAACTTTTCTTCCAAGGAGTAAGCATCTTTTAATTTCATGGCTGAAGTCATCACCTGCAGTGATTTTGGAGCCCAAAAAGATAAAGTCTGACACTGTTTCCACTGCTTCCCCATCTATTTCCCATGAAGTGATGGGACCAGATCCCATGATCTTCATTTTCTGAATGTTGAGCTTTAAGCCAACTTTTTCACTCTCCTCTTTCACTTTCATCAAGAGGCTTTTTAGTTCCTCTTCACTTTCTGCCATAAGGGTGGTGTCATCTGCATATCTGAGGTTATTGATATTTCTCCCGGCAATCTTGATTCCAGTTTGTGCTTCTTCCAGCCCAGCGTTTCTCATGATGTACTCTGCATATAAGTTAAATAAGCAGGGTGACAATATACAGCCTTGATGTACTCCTTTTCCTATTTGGAACCAGTCTGTTGTTTCATGTCCGGTTTTACACGTTACAAGTCCTAAATTTATCATATGGAAATGTTACATTTAAGAGGTCTCTTTCCTGCTTTTTTAGTTCCCTTTGTATTTACATAATTTCAACACGATGCATGGCACATATCATGCAGTGAATGTAGACTGTCTGACCAATGAAACGCACCAATGTATACCCACCAAATGCGAGTAGAAAATCATCACCATAACTTACATATATCCTAAAGCAACTGCTAAATGTCTCTGCAGGAAGGTTACAAGTCCTATGAAGGCAAAGATCCTATTTGCATTGTTTGCTTCTGTATCCTAATGCCATGCAAATGCCTGCAATAAACTAGAAACTCAATAAATATTTAGTGAAAGGAAACATAATTTTGGAAATTTACAAACCTCTACTGAGAATTTCAAAATAACAGAAGAAAAATTAAATTACTTAGAGTTTTCTATGCATTCTGTTCCACTGGACACTACAATTAATTTGCATTTTGGATGGGTTCTGTATTCATATATTATCTATGCCCAATTATGACTTGGATTTGAGAAAAAAATTGGTAAACATCATGTTGGTATATTACTGTTATCAAAAGTCAGTGTGGGTAATATTCCATTGTGTATATATACCACAACTTCTTGAGATGTGTAGAAAGAGTAACATGGAAACTTACATTACCATATGTAAAATAGATAGCCAACAGGAACTTGCTGCATGGCTCAGGAAACTCAAACAGGGGCTCTGTATCAACCTAGAAGGGTGGGATGGGGAGGGAGCTGGGAGGAGGTTCAAAAGGGAGGGGATATATGTATACCTATGCCTGATTCATAGGTCTTCCCTTGGGCTTCCCTTGTGGCTCAGCTGGTAAAGAATCTGCCTGCAATGTGGGAGACCTGGGTTCGATTCCTAGGTTGGGAAGATCCCTTGGAGAAGGGAAAGGCTACCCACTCCAGTATTCTGGCCTGGAGAATTCCATGGACTGTATAATACATGGGGCCGCAAAGAGATGGACAAGACTGAGCGACTTTTACTCACTCACTCACATGCCTGATTCATGTTGAGGTTTGACAGAAAACAGCAAAATTCTGTAAAGCAAATATCCTTCAATAAAAAATAAATTAATTAAAAAAAAGTCAGTCTGGTTTTCTAAAAAACATAAAGTGAGATAGGTGAACAAATGATTGTGGTCATAGAAAAAACTGTTACAGTCAATTGTTTATTAGTAAGTGACAGTTTATGTTGAATGGTACAGTGTTTCAAGGCTGTTGTAATAATGAGTAAGCTTTTTAAAGCAGTCATTCCAAAATTTGATTTTCCACAATTGCATTCTTCAGGGTTTAGCTTCATACTTTGACTTCTTTCAACAGGGGGTTAAATTGGCTGAGCTGTGAAATGTGGAGATTATTCTCAACCACCAGTTGTTGGTGAGTTGCTTTTGAAGGGATTCAGGACATTTTGAGAGTATTATCAAAGATGTGGGGCAGAAAAAATGAAAACTATATAGGACCAGGGACAGTTGCATTCATGCCGGTGTCAAAGTTCATTGTACAGATGTTTTAATTTGTCATTGTAAGATGGATCTGGAGATACTGAGCACATCAAAGATCGGTTGTGATGTGATTTTTTCTTTTTTTTTTTTTTGAGAGCTACATACCGTTAGAGAGTGTCTGTCATCCAAGTTATTCCAAGACAGTTTTGTTTTCCTGCTGTGGCTGTGAATGACAGCTCAATATAATGTGTGTGGAGGAGAAAAAAGGGAGAAATTCTTGTTTAGGTTCAGGGCTTCCATGTGCCTAACAGCAGCCATAAACAACAAGTACATCTTCAAATACCCTGAAACTCGGACTTAAGCATCCAGATTCACTCATGTATTAGTGGATTCGATGAATCAGATTATCTCAAACTGTGGCATCCCATGGAAAGTTAAAGGCGTGGTAGGCTATTACCTTTCAGAAATTGATTTCTCCTTTATGTCTCTGTCTGCCATTATGGAACTGTCCCTTGCCTGCCTTAGTAAACTTTAACCCTCTGGATAAGGGAAACACTAAAAATAATAATAAAAGCAGTTTTTCCCATGAGATGTTATTATCTCTAACAGAAAGAGATATTTCAGGATGAATGCCAAGTATAAAAATGTGTTGTGTTCATTGTTTATGATTTTGCTTTATTGAAAACCTTCTACTAAAATAAAATTCAAGGCAAAAATCAACCATAATTCTGTCCTCAGATCAAAGTTAAGTATTTTTGTTTTTCTAATAAAGCTCCCAGTCTTAGTCATGTGCAGATTCAAAAGGTTACTTACATTAAAAAAAAAAATGGCCACCCCACACAGTTTTTAGGGTCTTAGCTCCCCCACCAGGGATGGAAACTGTGCCCACTACAGCTGAAGCATTGTCTTAACCACTGGACCACCAGGGAAGTGCCCTTACTTACAGTTTTATACTTTCATTATATAGTAGATTTTGTGCTCTACATGTTTACCTAATTTTATATTTTGACCTTTCCCTCTCATTTTCCTAGAGTTGCTTTTTTATAGTTGTTTTTGTTGTTGCTTACTTCTTTCATTCCCACTGATTCTACCTGACCCCATCACAGGTCAAATGTATCACTGTGGTGTGTATCATTTCACATTATTTTCCTGGTCATATGATATGTGGTAGGCAGGGTTCTAAAATCACTTCCAGTGGCGCATGACTTTCTATAATTCCCACTCATTGAGTTGTGGGCAGGACCTGTGAATATAATGTATCACTCTTGTCAGAAAATTGCATGATATGACCATTCCAAGGAATTTTGCTGATGTAAATAAGGTCCCTAACAGGTGACTGTGAGTTAATCAAAAGGGAGATTATCTGGGGTGGGGCTGACCTAGTGATGTAAGGCCTTAAAAGAGGCCCTGAACCCTTTTAGAAAGGAGAGAAATTCTCCTGCTGGGTTTCAAGACCTAGCTTACCGTGCTCTGCAGGAACAACATGGCTACAAGCTGTTGTAACTGAGAGCTACCCCTAGCTCACAGCCAGGAAAAAGCAGGGACCTCAGTCCAGCAGTTGCAAGGGACCAAACTCTGCTAACAACCTGAACAAACTTGAAGAGGACTTGAGCTGAGCCTAGCTGACACTTTGATTTTACTTAGTAAAACACTGAGCAGAGAACCCAATAGTGCCACATCCAGATTTATGAACTAAGAAACTGTGAGATAATAAAAGGGTGTTGCTTTAACTGCTGAGTTTGTGGTAATTTGTTTTGGCATTAATAGAAAATGAATACACAATCATTTACATACATATCGAGATAACACCGCTGTTGTTGGTGATAGGATGTTAAAATGGAACTCTGTAGCAGACAAATCCACAATAATAGTCAGAGATTTCATTATCCCCTCAATCAATAATGATAGAACAAGTTAATAAAATAAGGAAATTGACTATTTGAACAGCACTATCAACAATCTTAACTTAATTAAACACACTACCAGCAGAATGCATATAGTTTTCAAGGGCACATGAAACACCAAAATAGATCATATTATTAATATGGGTCAAAGAACAAGTCTAAATACATTTAAAATAATCTTAAGGCACAAAAAGTATTTTATCAACACAGAACTAAATTAGAAATTTAGTAATAAGTGTTTTAAATCTAAATAACACTCTTCAAAATAATCCCACAGTTTAGAGAAGAGTTTAAAAGGAAATTATAAAGTATTTTGAACTAAATAAAGTTGAAAATCAAAATCTGCAATGCTACTAACACTAATTAGAGATAAATTTACGTAAATAAATTCTAATATTAGAAAAAATGAAAGATCTCAAATGACTACAGCTGCTACATAAAGAAATTAGAAAAAAAGAAGAGCAAAGAGAGCCAAATTAAGCAGGAGAAAGACTTATAACAACTAAAGCATAAACAAATTAAATAAAACATGAAAACAGAGACAGTCAATGAAACTAAAAGCTGGCTCTTTAAATACAGCAGTAAGAATGATAAACCCAGCCACACTGATGCGGAAAGAAAGTGAAGGCATAATTAACCCTGTCAAGAATGAGAAAAGTGATATCACACAGTTTCTAGATATACATATAGCAAAAAGATATGAAGAGACAATAAGAAAAAATGTCATGCCAGCAAATTAAACTTATAATTGGCATTCATTCTCAGATATCACACCAAAGCCAAGCAACAAAGGGGGGAAAAAATGGACAAATCAGGTCTCATCAAAATTTAAATGTCACGTACATCAAAGGACAGTATTACAGGGTATAAAGGAAACACACAGAATGGTAAAAATATGTGCAAATTTCAAAATAATACCCAGAATATCTAAAGACCTCCTAGAACTCAAGAACAACCAAAAAAACAACAACTCAATTTAAAAAGAGGCTTAAATAGATACTTCTCCAAAGATAAGGAAATGACCAAAATCATATAAAAAGACGCTCAACCACACTAATCATTAGGGAAATGCATATTACAACCACAATGAGATAACATCTTGCTCTAAAAATGTACCTGAAGTCTATTTCAATCAGGTACGATAAGATACATGGACAAGAAAAGGATTGTTATGAAGAAGTTTATACTCATAGATTTCAAGAAACAGTACGTCAAGCCATTCAAGACCACAAGCGGAAGCACAGAGGTGAGTTAGGAGGCAGGAAGAGAGGAGAGCACGGCCCAGAGTCTTTACTGGGGTCTTCCTGGGGAGAAATGGGCCAGGAGGCTCAGTTTAGGATTGGCTATTTTGAATGATTTCAGCAGGCTCTAGACTATAGGGATGCTCCATGGGGTGGCCATGGGTGATTCAGAGCAGGAAGAATACTGACTTGGTGTGTGAGAACCTCCTAAATGAGATGGTGGGGCTGCACACTCTGAATCGTTGGTTTGTGTGTCAAAGACGCACTCACAGGGGAATCATTTCTTCCCTCTAGGCTCTGGCTAGCCCTAGGAGGGCCAGCATCTCTAGGATCAGAAGCCAAATGCCAATGCATCAAGAAGACAGAAAATATGCTTGATAAAACTTTACACCTCTTAAGATGGTTATTGAAAACAAGTTTTGGCAAGGATGTGAAATGTTTTCGCACTGCTGATGGGAATGTAAAATGGTACAGAGGCTGTGGAAACCAGTATGGCAGTTTATAAGCCAATTCAACATAGAATTAACATGTGATTCAGCAATTTCACTTCTGGATATACACAAAAACTAACTGAAAGCAGGGACTCAGATGTTTGTAGCCGATTTCATAGCAGCATCACTCACAATATCCAAAAAGTGGAAACAACTCAAATGTTCTATTGACAGATGAATGGGTAAACAAACATGGTATATACAATCAACGGACTATCATTCAGTCTTAAAAAGGAATAACATTTTCATACATGCTACAACATGGATGACCTAGAAGACATCCTGCTGGGGGAAATAATCTGGACACGAAAGGATAAATGTTATAAGATTCCACTTACATGAAGTACTAAAATTCATAGAGACATAAAGTAGAATGGTGGTTGGCAGGAACTGGAAAAGGTGGGAAATGGAGAGTTATATTTTAATGGGTATAGTGTTTTACTATAGGAAAATGAAAATATCAGTAACCTCAGATATGCAGATGACAGCACCCTTATGCCAGAAGGTGAAGAACTAAAGAGGCTTTTGGTGAAAGTGAAAGAGGAGAGTGAAAAAGTTGGCTTGAAACTCAACATTCAGAAAACGAAGATCATGGCATCTGGTCCCATCACTTCATGGCAAATAGATGGAGAAACAATGGAAACAGTGACAGAGTTTATTTTCTTGGGCTCCAAAATCACTGCAGATGGTGACTGCAGCCATGAAATTAAAAGATGCTTGCTTCTTGGAAGAAAAGCTATGACCAACAAAGATAGCCTATTAAAAAGCAGAGACATTACTTTGCCAACAAAGGTCCATCTCGTCAAAGCTATGGTTTTTCCAGTAGTCAGGTATGGATGTGAGAGCTGGACTATAAAGAAAGCCAAGTGCTAAAGAATTGATGCTTTTGAACTGTGGTGTTAGAGAAGACTCTTCAAAGTCCCTTGGACTGCAAGGAGATCCAACCAGTCCATCCCAAAGGAAATCAGTCTTGAATATTCATTGGAAGGAGTGATGTTGAAGCTGAAGCTTCAATAATTTAGCTACCTGATGCAAAGAACTGACTCATTGGAAAAGACCCTGATGCTGGGAAAGATTGAAGGTGGGAGGAGAAGGGGACGATAGAGGATGAGATGGTTGGATGGAATCACTGTCTTGAGGGACATGAATTTGAATAAGCTCTGGGAGCTCGTGATGGACAGGGAAGCCTGGCGTGCTGCAGTCCATGGGGTCACAAAGAGTCAGACACGATTGAGTAACTGAACTCAACTGATGGGAAAATGAAAAAGGTCGAAGACAGATAGTGGTGATGGTTGCACAACAATGTAAATGTACTTAATGCTATAGAAGTGGACACTTAAAAATTGTTAAAATGGTACATGTTATATAACATACATTTTACCACAATGAAAAAATAAAAATAAATTTAACAACAATACAAAACTAGGCAGTTACTCTCCATAAGCTGTGTTGTCATCTTGTTGTAAGTAATAATAATAATAATAATAA
This sequence comes from Bubalus kerabau, assembly GCF_029407905.1. Classification (NCBI taxonomy): domain Eukaryota; kingdom Metazoa; phylum Chordata; class Mammalia; order Artiodactyla; family Bovidae; genus Bubalus; species Bubalus kerabau. The sequence goes on from NC_073636.1 coordinate 5,514,123, forward strand.
TAAATTCAGGTCAGTCACTCAGTACCATCCAACTCTTTGCTACCTCATGGACTGCAGCACGCTAGGCTTCCCTGGTCATCACCAACTCCTACAGCTTGCTCAAACTCATGTCCATCGAGTCAATGATGCCGTCTAACCACCTCATCCTCTGTCATCCCCTTCTCCTCCTGCCTTCAATCACTCCCAGGATCAGGGTCTTTTTCAATGAGTCAGTTCTTCACATCAGGCGGCCAAAGTATTGGAGCTTCAACTTCAGCAACAGTCCTTCCAATGAATACTCAGGACTGATTTCCTTCAGGATGGACTGGTTGGATCTCTTTGCAGTCCAAGGGACTCTCAAGAGTCTTCTCCAATACAATATTGTAAAGTAATTAGCCTCCAATTAAAATAAATAAATTTATATTTAAAAAAAGTCTTCTCCAACACCACAGTTCAAAAGCATCAATTCTTTGGCACTCAGTTTTCTTTATGATCCAACTGTCATATCCATATATGACTATTGGAAAAACCATAGCTTTAACTATATGGACCTTTGTTGGCAAAGTAACATCTCTGCTTTTTAGTATGCTGTCTAGTTTGATCATAGCTTTTCTTCCACAAGGCAAGTGTCTTTTAATTTCATGGCTGCAGTCACCATTTGCAGTGATTTTGGAGCCCAAGAAAATAAAGACTGTCACTGTTTCCACTGTTTCCCCATCTATTTGTCATGAAGTGATCAGACTGGATGCTGCGGCCTTAGTTTCCTGAATGTTGACTTTTAAACCAGCTTTTTCACTCTGTTCTTTCACTTTCATCAGGAGACTCTTTAGTTCTTCTTCACTTTCTGCCATAAGGGTGGTATCATCTGTGTATCTGAGGTTATTGATATTTCTCCCAGCAATCTGGATTCCAGCTTGTGCTTCATCCAGCCTGGCATTTCACATGATGTACTCTGCATATAAGTTAAATAAGCATGGGGAAACTATACAGCCTTGATATACTCCTTTCCCAATTTGGAACCAGTCTGTTGTTCCATGTCCAGTTCTAACTGTTTCTTCTTATCCTGCATACAGATTTCTCAGGAAACAGGTAAGGTAGTCTGATAAATCCCATCTTTTGAAGAATTTTCCACAGTTTGTTGTGATCTACACAGCAAAGGCTTTGGCATAATCAATAAAGCAGAAGCAGATGTTTTTCTAGAACTCTCTTACTTTTTCTATGATCCAACGGATGTTGGCGATTTGATTCCTGGTTTCTCTGGCTTTTCTAAATCCAGCTTGAGCATCTGGAATTTCATAGTTAACATACTGTTGAAGCCTTGCTTGGAGTATTTTGAGCTTTACTTTACTAGCGTGTGAGATGAGTGCAATTGTGCGTAGTTTGAATATTCTTGGGCTTCCCTTGTGCCTCAGCCACTTAAGAATCTGCCTGCAATGTGGGAGACCTGGGTTAGATCCCTGGGTTGGGAAGATTCCCTGGAGAAGGGAAAGGCTACCCACTCCATTATTCTGGCCTAGAGAATTCCATGGACCTTATAGTACATGGGGTCACAAAGAGTCAGACATGACTGAGAAACTTTCACTTTCACTTTTTCACCTGAACATTCTTTGACATTGCCCTTCTTTAGGATTGGAATAAAAACTGACCTCTTCCAGTCCTGTGGCCACTGCTGCTTTTTCCAAATTTTCTGGGCATATTGAATGCAGCACTTTCACAGCATCATCTTTTAGGATTTGAAATAGCTCAGCTGAAATTCCATCACCTCCACTAGCTTTGTTCGTAGTGATGCTTCCTAAGGCCCACCTGACTTTGCATTCCAGGTTGTCTGGCTTAGGTGAGTCATAACACCACCATGGTTATCTGCGTCATGAAGATCTTTTTTGTATAGTTCTCTGTGTATGCTTGCCACCTCTTAATATCTTCTGCTTCTGTTAGGTCCATACCATGTCTGTCTTTTATTGTGCCCATCCCATATGAATCAAGTATGGAGATAAAATGTTTTATACAGGAGTGAATCAGAACAGATCAGTCACTCAGTCATGTCCAACTCTTTGCGACCCCATGAATCGCAGCACGCCAGGCCTCCCTGTCCATCACCAACTCCTGGAGTTCACTCAGACTCACGTCCATCGAGTCAGTGATGCCATCCAGCCATCTCATCCTCTACCGTCCCCTTCTTCTCTTGCCCCCAATCTCTCACAGCATCAGAATCTTTTCCAATGAGTCAACTCTTCGCATGAGGTGGCCAAAGTATTGGAGTTTCAGCTTTAGCATCATTCCTTCCAAAGAAATCCCAGGGCTGATCTCCTTCAGAATGGACTGGTTGGATCTCCTTGAAGTCCAAGGGACTCGCAAGAGTCTTCTCCAGCACCACAGTTCAAAAGCATCAATTCTTCGGCACTCAGCCTTCTTCACAGTCCAACTCTCACATCCATACATGACCACAGGAAAAACCATAGCCTTGACTAGACGAACCTTTGTTGGCAAAGTAATGTCTCTGCTTTTGAATATGCTATCTAGGTTGGTCATAAATGGAACCTAAACATAAATACATTGGCTTAATGTATGTTACATATGTATATTTATATTTTTCATGCTGTGAGTACAGCTTTGTCAAGCAACAATGCTACATAATCTTAAGAATAGGAGCACTGCAATGAGACAATGCTCATCTTTGCATGAAATCTTCCCTTGGAATCTCTAATTTTCTTGAAGACATCTCTAGTCTTTCCCATTCTATTGTGAGTAATAGAGGGGGATGCTTTAGTCAACATATGCATGTTTGAATATATATTTATACATATGTATTTATATAATATGTATATGCATACATATATATAAAGATAGAAGTTAGAGTGAGAGCATTGAGTAGGATTGTGATATGACATTTCATAAAACAGTCTTTAATAAGAACTGAGCCAGACAAAATACAGTACATATATATTTGGGGACAAAATTTATAATCTGTCATTAATAGTTTCTCTATTAAAATAGAAACTTCATTCTCTAGTCTATTGTTCAATTATATTCTTCTCCTTCTTCCTCTTCCACTTTCCACATAATCTGTAGTTTGGCCTCTCCTGTCAGCACACTAAGCCACAAAGGGGAGATATCGACATTTCCATGGACTAAACGGCCTGAAAATCTCCAATAACTACACTAACTGTTTCTGTTGCAAAGACACTCACAGAGAAAAATAGAGGAGCAGAGCAGGGAAGTATCTTCCATAGAGAGGCCATGACTTCAAGAATTCACTAACCTAAAAGCAAAAGAACATGGCCTAAATAAAAACAGCCAGCCTGTGAACAGAACCCAGAAATCTCTGTATTGTCATTTTGACCAAGGATCTTAGTCTTCCAAGAAAAGGTGGTTTTTCTCCCTATGAGAGAGAAACTTTACTATTGGTCAGATGCTTTAGCTAGAGCAAACAAAATCTAGTCCCCTAGATTAACTAGAAAGGTATTTATGAAAAGACACTAGTAGCTTTCAGAATTAATGTTTAGCTACAGGAACAGACAAAACTGAGCTTCTGGGGGAAAAAAAAGAATACACAAGCAATGCCACAGAATAGGCTGGATTTAAAAAGAAAAAGAAACCAATGCCACTGTTACATCACACACTGAAAGGAAGGATCCTGGCTTTTCTGTAACTTCTGCCACATGTAATGCCACTTGGTGATGGATTTTTTAAAAATGTCAACTGGGTTAGGCTACAGTCCTGAGTTATTTAACTAAATCCTAACCTAAATGTTGCTATGAATGGATGTGGAAGGTGTAATTAAAGTCCCTAATTAATTGACTTTAAGTGAGGGAGATTATCAAGGATAACCTGAGAGGCCTTAGTGAATCAGTTAGAAGACCTAGAACACATGGATGAGGCCTTCCTGAAAAAGTAAGAGTGGCCTGTTCACAACAGTTTTGGCCCAGCTTATGGGGTTCCATCTTGCTTATGCTCTATTCTTCCTGGCTGCCTGTCCTACAGATTTCAAACTTTCTCTTTTAACTCACATAATTGAATAACATAATTGAATAATAATAATTCAATTTCTCATAACACATATATAAATAGGTAGAGATACAGAAATAGAATCCCACTGCTACACCACTCCATGACAAGCATGTGAAATCACTACCATCTCCCAAATCCAGAGACTGCCCGTGAGCAAAACTGAATCCTACTCAGAATGACTTTATTCTGTCCCCCACTTCCAAACCAATATCTCCCACAGGTATAGGTATGTCAAATACCTGCAACCTAGCTACAGGAGAAGCTGGGAATTCATTTCTGATTTCTACTTTGGAATGACAAAAATTCCTCATAAGGGAATTTCCCCCAACACAGAAAGGCCATTCGAAAAATAGAAGGCAATTATGAATACAATTATTGTTCCCCAAATTTCTGGCCTCTCAAAACTTCTCAAAGGAAGAATTCACTCTTTTAATCCCAGACAGTAACACACTCAGCTTTGCATAATAAAGCTCACATTGGCTTTTGTTACACAAAACCATATGATGACTGTTTTTCTATGTTAACACATCAGTCAGGATGTATTATACAATTCTATACATTATACTGCTGTAATAAATAACTCTAAGATCTTAATAGCTAATACAACAAACTTTTCATGTTTGCTTGTGGGTTAGGCAGGAGGCTTTTTCATGGTAGTCATCCAGAAACCCAAGATGACAATACTTTCCCATGAAACATACGTCCATAATGGCCAATGCAGGAAAAGGAAACACGACTAAAATGTTTTCAAGAGATGACACTGGTTATTCTGCTCACATTTTATCAACAAAATGTAGGAGGTGTTGGTAACTGTAATCCTCCTATATTTTTTAAAGAAGCAAAATATTTCTTAATTCTCTTGACTATTGAAGTTTTCAACACCTGTAAAAGAATGCCTATGCTTCATCTTTAAAGGCTTAGTTGGTTGTGATTAAAAAAGAAATTTATAAATTCTGAAGTTCTCATTATGTAACAGCCAGATATAGTATGGTGTCAGAGCATGACAATTTCATGATAAACCCTAGAAGATAGATGTGATACAAAGAAAGGAAGTATAGTCTCCCCATCCAGGTTTAAATTGGGAGAGAGATTTATGGGGCACTGAGATGATTTCTAGGATAAGAAAGAAGGAGTTTGAAGAGGTTAAAGGACCTGTCTGTGCTACTCTTCTTAGGCTAGCATATCAGTTCTCAGTGTGGGAAGTAAGGAAAGGAGTCTACTAAAGATGCCAACTCCTGTAGAAGTATAGAGCCACCAGGGGGTGCAGTGGTAAAGAATCTGCCTGCCAATGCATGACACTCAAGAGACACGGGTTTGATTCCTGGGTTGGAAAGATCCCCTAGAGCAGGAAATGGCAACCCACTCCAGTATTCTTGCCTGGAAAATTCCATGGACGGAGGAGCCTGGGAGCCTACAGTCCATGGGATTGCAAAGAGTCAGACATGATTAAGAGACCGAGCAAACACAGAGTTATTGGAGAATCTGATAACAGCATGAGAAGGATGAATGGGTCTATCTTACAGGTGCAGCAATAAGGGGAGGGCATTTCTCTAAAAGCCTCATGCATCCATGGTGTCTTATCAAATGTGCACTGGAAAAATAGCATCTGCACAAGGTAAAACTGAGATCTTCTGTTTTCTGGAGAATGCCAAAACTACCCTGTGTTTCAGAGATGTGTGGCATATAGCTTGAACATGTGATAAGGAAGCCTGAGTGTGCTCTATGGCAGGGGCCAATGGTTAGACCCTGAAAGACAATTCAGAGAGCAAGGCAGGTCCAGTTGCACCTCAACAAATACCAGTCCAGGAATCAAAAGAGAGAAATCACCCAAGGCAAAACCCACTGATAATTCGAGAATAGAGTCTCTAAGGATTCGGGTCATATGCCACAGAACTCTTTCCTTGATACAGCATTTAAGAAGACCCAAAGGGAGGTGGGACAAGAAAAGAGACTGAATTGTGAAAAACTGAGAGTTTAAATTAGAATAACTGAGAAATGACAGCTAGCAGAATGAGCCCCTGTCCCACCCAAGGGAATATTAGGACTGCTAAAGAAATTAATAAGGTTTGTTTTATATATACAACTATTATTTTGTGTAAATGTGTAATCTGACAACAAATACCCTCCAAATCTAGTGATTTGGAGTCAATATTTCCATAGAAAATGTGACCATTTATGAAATTTCTTGAAAATACATACTCAAGAAATTAAATATCCTCAAGATATTCTTTGAAATTATATGCTATGGTAGCTCTATAGATAAAATTATTCTACAGCCCTCTCAACTAAAAAATAATTTGCCTCTATTTCTTCTTAAAGCAGAGATACTACTACAAAGAAGTCTCATATTCTCATAATTACCAATGTTTTACCATTTTAGTTTCATCTCATTCTTTTTTTTCTCTTCACTCTCTCTCTCATCCTTTCTTTTGTATTTCTCTCTCTTCGTCCTTTTATCTCCTCTCTTTTTCCTATTTTGAGGCTTATATAACATTGATATGTAAATTTAAAAATAAGAGTACAAAGAAATAAACTTCAGATGATCTGTATCAATTTATAGCTATAGGAACAAAAATCCAAATAAATCATAAGTAAAGAGAATCCTGCTTTTTTTGTACACAGACACCTTTACAATCATATAAAAACAACATTTAGGAAGGGTTGGATTTATTCTAGGAAAGGAAATAACTTTTTCATTAAAAAAATCTAATAATGTAATTTGATATAAACTATTAGAGGAAAAAAATAATTTTCAACAGATACAGAAAGTCATTTCATAAAACCAATATCTGTTTATTAAAAACCAAAAAATTGCAAAGGCAAACTAAAAATGGAAATAAACTTGTTAAAACCTCACTGGGCAAAAAAAAAGAAAGAAAGAAAGAAAGAAAAACCTCACTGAGCAAATATATTCATATAGTTAAACAATGGGGCCATTTCCTTTAAAATATACATAGGAAGAAGACACTCACTCTGAACGTTCATTTAGTATTATACAAGAGGTCCTAAAAGGAGCCTATGAAGATGAGAAAAAAGATTTAAAATATAAATACTGCAAATAAACAAAATATCCATTATTCAAAGATGATGTAATTGCTATAACTATCAACATAAAAAGTTCAACATAAATTAATAGTGTGATAGAAAAGTTCAGAAATATTAGTAGATACCAAGTCTTTTTTTTTTTTAATTTTATTTTATTTTTAAACTTTACATAACTGTATTAGTTTTGCCAAATATCAAAATGAATCTGCCACAGGTATACATGTGTTCCCCATCCTGAACCCTCCTCCCTCCTCCCTCCCCATTCCATACCAAGTCTTTATTAAAAGTTGTATCACTAGATGCCAGGAATTACCAACTTAGACTTTTTTCAAAGAACTATAAAAAATTTTCATAAATCTTACATGATAGGTACAATTATAACATATTATTCAAAGACAAAAAAGAAGACTTCAGTAATAGAAAAACCAAGTTCATGGATGGTAAAACTCAATGTTATAAAAATGTCAGTTCTTCAAAAATTAATCTATAAATTCAAAGTAATCCAACCAAAATAGCAACAGCATTTGTAAAAACCTATTTTTAGAACCTTCTTTCATCTCATCTCTCTGACCTATCCACACCTCTCTCCTCTGCTTTTAAAGACTCCTGTGAGTACATTGCTTCCACTCAGATAATCCAGGATAATCTCTCCATCCAAGGTTCTTAATTTAATCCCATTGGCAGAGTTGCTTTTTTTCCATGTAGCATATGCTTGTGCATACGGAAGAAAGATCATAAATTATACTAAGATTTCCAACTCTATGGAGGATCAGTGCCACTAATCCCTGTGTTCAAGGATTGACTTTATTTGTTATTGTTACATGCTTTGTGTGTGTGAGCATTTTAAAGTTTTGGTGGTTTAGTCACTAAGTCGTGTCCAACTCTTGCAACCCATGGACTATAGCCCACCAGGCTCCTCTGTCCATGGGATTTTCCAGGCAAGAATACTGGAGTGGACTGCCATTTCCTTCTCCAGGGGATCTTCCCAACCCAGGAAATGAACCCAGGTCTCCTGCATTGCAGGCAGATTCTTAACCGACTGAGCTATGAGAAAATTTTACCTTCCCCTCAAAAAAAGTATTACTAGGAGAAACACAGATGAAAACTCAGAAGTGGCAAGCACAGTTGCTACATAACTAACATGGTGACTACAACGACCCAGAAGAAAGATGCTGAGAACCCAAGAAAACATGGTGGAGACAAACGGAAGAGGGATTCCAAGGATACTGGGGGAATTAATTTATATAATCAATTTAATAGGGGTTATGATATTATAAGAAATATATATTTGGTCTTGGTCCTTGATTCCTGGCACAGAGCTCCTACAACTCTTGTAATTTTCCTGAGTGATAGAAGGGAGAGAAATGTCTTTGTTATTCAAAATAAGCCACTTTCAACCATATCTGAGTAGGGGGTGATTCTAGGACACATTTAATTTTCCAGTTTGGGTGGCTTTTTTGGAGTAATAGGCCTGCTCCCATGGCATAGAAGTGAAGACAAAACAGCTCACAGAAGCAACCACTGACCATGCAGCAGAGGAAGGTGATGGTGATCCTCCCCAGCGCCTTCTCCCTCTCTCCTGGGGCTTGTTCTTCATCGTCTCCTAGAGTTTCAGACAGACCTCCAGCTGCCCCCAGAGCAAACTTGCCTGGCAACATGGCCTCTGCCCTGCACTGACTTTCTTCCCTGTCTGATCTCAGACCCCTACACCCCTGGAATTTCCTGTATCTCCCAGTCAGACAGTTGGCACTCAAATCCCTAAGGCTTTCTCCTAGGGAAATTTGAATGAGAACAGTAATCAAATCATGGTAGGAGGGAGGGGTAGATATGGACTGGGAGTCCAGAGTTATCAGATGCAAACTCTTACATATAGAATGGATAAACAACAAGGGCCTACGTGATAGCATGGGGGGCCATATTCAATATCCTGTGGTAAGCCATAATGGAAAAGAATATGAACAAAAATGTGTGTGTGTGTGTGTGTGTATATATATATATACACACACATATAACTGAATCACTTTGCTGTAACACAATACTATAAACCAATTATAATTCAATAAAGTTTTTAAAATATTTTATTTAAAAAAGATGATAGGCTATGGAATGGAGAGGGGGATCCCAGCAGCAATCCTGCTCAGATATTGTCCAACTAAGCTACAGACAGATGGAGGAAGACTCCCATGATAACTAGCTCTGGAGTGGCTCCCTGTCTAGACACCAGCGTCACATCCCAGTACCAATCGAGTCCTCACAAGGGTTTTTTGTTTGTCTTGTTCAGGAACAACACCACAGGTGCTGGTTAGATTTGCTTAATAAAACATTATGACATATCACACTTACATTGTTGTTACTCTGATTAAAAGAATTACTACTGTGCAGGAAGAATTTCTCTTTATGGAAACACAGTTAATTGACAGCTGGGAAAAACTGTGGTGATAAAGTTAATTAATTTTACCAGGTTTCTCTGGATTTTACAATACCTGTCTTTTATTTAAAGGTCATTGCCAGCTATCTTGGCACAATGAAACAAAGAACTCTGCAACAGTAATTCAATCTTCCTGAAGTGAAGTGAAAGTCACTCAGTCATGTCTGACTCTTTGCGACCCCATGGACTGCATAGTCCATGGAATACTCTAGGCCAGAATACTGGAGTGGGTAGCCTTTCTCTTTTCCTGGGGATCTTCCTAACCCAGGGATCGAACCCAGGTCTCCCGTATTGCAGCGGATTCTTTACCAGCTGACTCTTCCTATTTCACAGTAAAGTCTGAAGTGAGCATACGGCACTGGGAGGAACAAAACTCAAACAGCTCAGGCAGCTTTCTGGGGAAAGCAGCCATCACTGGCCTTCTTTCAGAAAACTGGAGCTTCAGGACCAGTGTTTTGCAAAATGTGATGCACGTACAACTTGTATCAGAATCCTCCAATGATGCTTTTGAAACTACAGAATATTGGGATCAACCCCAGATTTACTGAATCTGAATCAATAAACATGGGGCCCAAGACTCAGAATTTTCAGTCAGCTCATTGCATAACTTTTCTTACACTTATTTAGATTGCCTGCAACACCGCACATTCAATATCGAATTTAACTTAAGAGAGCTCAGTTGCGTAAAAGCAAAGGTTGTCAAACTGCATTCAGAATATTCTGGAGGGACCCAGCATGTGTTTGATTCAACTTCTATTTTGAAAATACTTTAAAGCTGTACTTTAATAACTTACATACTCAAAAGTATTGGAGTCCAAATTTTTAACACATTTGAGGCTGCCAGCTTAAGCCATGTTGCCAATTTGACCGGATTTTGCACTGACATCTAGCAGTTTCCCACATATATGCAAGATGATGTTTAAATTCTGCCCTCAGAGATTTCTGCAGGAGTGAGCACGTCTACACACATAAAACTGTGCATGTGAGCTCCAGAGAACAGCCTGTGCAGATGTTCCATCCCATCCAGAGGGGCCAAAGCACAGCACAGGCTCCCTTCCTACCCAGGAAATGATGTGACAATTGAACACATTTTGCCATGGTGATGTCAGAATTTTTAGTTCAGTTCAGTTCAGTCACTCAGTCATGTCTGATTCTTTGCAACCCCATGGACTACAGCACGCCAGACTTCCCTGTCTATCACCAACTTCCAGAGCTCACTCAAATTCATGTCCATTGACTCAGTGATGCCATCCAACCACCTCATCCTCTTTCAGCCCTTCTCCTCCCACCTTCAACCTTTCTCAGCATCAGGGTCTTTTCCAGCGAGTCAGTTCTTCACATCACGTGGCCTTCAGCTTCAGCATCAGACTTTCCAATGAATATTCAGGTCTGACTTCTTTGAGGATTCACTGGTTTGATTTCCTTGCTGCCCAAGGGACGCTTAAGAGTCTTCTCTAACAGCACAGTTCAAAAGCATCAATTGTTCAGCACTCAGCTTTCTTTACACTTCAACTCTCACATGCATATATATCCATTCTCACATTGGAAAAACCACAGCTTTGATTAGATGGACCTCTGCCAGAAAAGTAATGTCTCTGCTTTTTAGTAAATGATATCTAGGAGACATGGAACAACAGACTGGTTCCAAGTAAGAAAAGGAGTACGTCAAGCCTGTATATTGTCACCCTGCTTATTTAACTTATATGCAGAGTACATCATGAGAAACGCTGGGCTGGATGAAGCACAAGCTGGAATCAAGATTGCCAGGAGAAATATCAATAACCTCAGATATGCAGATGACACCACCCTTATGGCAGAAAGTGAAGAGGAACTAAAGAGCCTCTTGATAAAAGTGAAAGAGGAGAGTGAAAAAGTTGGCTTAAAGCTCAACATTCAGAAAACTTAGATCATGACATCTGGTCCCATCACTTCATGGGAAATACATGGAGAAACAGTAAAAACAGTATCAGACTTCATTTTTGGGGCTCCAAAATCTTTGCAGATGCTGATTGCAGCCATGAAATTAAAAGACACTTACTCCTTGGAAGGAAAGTTATGACCAACCTAGATAGCATATTCAAAAGCAGACACATTACTTTGCCAACAAAGGTCCATCTAGTCAAGGCTATGGTTTTTCCAGTGTTCATGTATGGATGTGAGAGTTGGACTGTGAGGAAAGCTGAGCGCTGAAGAATTGATGTTTTTGAACTGTAGTATTGGAGAAGACTCTTGAGAGTCCCTTGGACTGCAAGGAGATCCAACCAGTCCATCCTAAAGGAGATCAGTGCTGGGTGTTCATTGGAAGGACTGATGCTGAAGCTAAAACTCCAATACTTTGGCCACCTCATGTGAAGAGTTGACTCATTGGAAAAGACCCTGATGCTGGGTGGGATTGGGGGCAGGAGGAGAAGGGGAAGACAGAGGATGAGATGGTTGGATGGCATCACTGAGTCGATGGACATGAGTTTGGGTAAACTCCGGGAGTTGGTGATGGACAGGGAGGCCTGGCGTGCTGCGATTCATGGGGTCGCAAAGAGTCAGACACGACTGAGTGACTGAACTGAACTGAGGATGGTCAAAACTCTTCGTCCCAGGAGCAAGCGTCTTTTAATTTCAAGGGTGCAATCTGCAGTGATTTTGGAGCCCAAGAAAATAAAGTCTGCCACTGTTTCCCCATCTGTTCGTCGTGAATGATTGGACTGGATGCTATGATCTTAGTTTTTTGAATGGTGAGTTTTAAGCCGGCTTTTTCTCTCTCTTCTTTCACTTTCTTTTTTTTTTTTTTTTTTGTGAGAATTTGCTTTTTTTTCTTTTTACAAATGATTAAACAGCATTTTAGTACAAAGTGCTTCAGTTTCTAAACACATAAAAAGCAATAAAGGCTTTTCATCAGGAGGCCCTTTAGTTCCTCTTCACTTTCTGCCATAAGGGTGGTGTCATCTGCATATCTGAGGTTATTGATTTCTCCTGGCAATCTTGATTCCAGCTTGTATTTCATCCAGCCTGGCATTTCTCATGATGTCCTCTGCCTAAAAGTTAAATAAGCATGGTGACAATATACAGCCTTAATATACTCCTTTCCTGATTCACAACAAGTCTTTTGCTCCATGTCTGGCTTTAACCGTTCCTTCTTGACCTGTATACAGATTTCTCAGGAGTCAGGTAAGGTGGTCTAGTAAGTCCTATTTCTTGAAGAATTTCCCACAGTTTGTTGTTATTCACACAGTCAAAGGCTTTGGCATAGTCAATAGAGCAGAAACATATGTATTTTCAGGAACTCTCTTGCTTTTTTGATGATGCAACAGACGTTGACAATTTGATCTCTGGTTCTTCTGCCTTTTCTAAATCCAGCTTGAACATCTGGAAGCTTACAGTTCACGTATTGCTGAAGCCTGGCTTGGAGAATTTTGAGCATTACTTCACTAGCATGTGAGATGAGTACAATTGTGTGGCAGTTTGAGCATTCTTTGGCATTGCCTTTCTTTGGGATTGGAATGAAAACTGACCTTTTCCAGTCCTGTGGCCACTGCTGAGTTTTCCAAATTTGCTGGCATATTGAGTGCAGCACTTTAACAGCATCATCTTTTAGGATTTGAAATAGCTCAGCTGGAATTCATCACCTCCAATAGCTTTGTTCATAGTGATGCTTCCTAAGGCTCACTTGACTTCACACTCTACGATGTCTTGCTGTAGTGGGTGATTACACTATCATGGTTACCTGGGTCATGAAGATCTTTTTTGTATAGTTCCTCTGTGTATTCTTGCCACCTCTTCTTAATATCTTCTGCTTCTGTTAGGTCCATACAATTTCTGTCCTTTATTGTGTCCATCTTTGCAAGAAATGTTCCTTTGGTATCTCTAATTTTCTTGAAGAGATCTCTAGTCTTTCCCATTCTATTATTATCCTCCATTTCTTTGCACTGATTACTGAGGAAGGCTTTCTTATCTCTCTTTGCTATTCTTTGGCTCTGCATTCAGATGGGTATATTTTTCCACTTCTCCTTTGCCTTTAGCTTCTCTTCTTTCCTAAACTATTTGTAAGGCCTCCTCAGACAACCATTTTGCCTTTTTGCATTTCTTTTCCTTGGGGATGGTCTTGATCACTGCCTTCTGTACAATGTCATGAACCTTCATCCATAGTTCTTCAGGCACGCTGTCTATCAGGTCTAATTCCTTGAATTTATTTGTCACTTCCACTGTATAATAGTAAGGGATTTAATTTAGGTCATACCTGGATGGTCTAGTGGTTTTCCCTACTTTCTTCAATTTAATTCTGAATTTGGCAATAAGGAATTCACGATCTGAGCCATAGTTTGAGTGTTTCCTGCAGAGGCATGAGTCAGCAGTGGCTGGCTGCAGGCGCAGGGGCTCTGAGTGCAGCACAGTTGGGTGTGGCATAAGCCCTCTTAGAGGAGGTGGCCATTAACCCCACCAGAAAGTCACCAAGCAGACAACCCACAAACTGCAGAATAATTATACCAAAGAAATTCTCGCACTGTTAAGGAAGTTCTAGGAACCACAACAGATTTCCCAACCTGGGTATCTGGCAAAACCCCCAGAGCATTTGACTTTGGAGGAGAGTGGGATTTGAATACAGAACTTACACAGAACTGGAGAAACAGACTCTTGGAGCAAAAACAAAACCTTGTGTGCACCAGGACCCAGGAGAAAGGAGCAGTGACCCCAAAAGAGACTGACCCAGACTTGTCTGTGCATGTCCAGGAGTCTCTGGCAGAGGCATGGGTGGGGGGTGGCCTGCTGCAGGGTCAGGGGCACTGATTGTGGCAGTGAATGCAAAAGACCTTTTGAAGGAGGCCACCATTTTCTTCAGCTCCACCATGGTTTGATCTCAGGTCGAACAGCAGGGAGGGAATACAGCCCTGCACATCAACAGAAAATTGGATTAAACATTTACTGAGCATAGCCTTGCCCATCAGAACAAGACCCATTCCCTCCCCGCTACCCCCGCCACACACACAGTCAGTCTCTCCCATCAGGTAACTTCTTTCCTAATCCCTTCAAAGGCAGACAGAAAGAAAACCACAGTCACAGAAATCTAATCAAACTGATCACATGGACCACAGCCTTGTCTAACTCAACGAAACTATGAGCCAGGCTGTGTAGGGCCACTCAAGACACATGGGTCATTGTGGAGAGTTTTGACAAAACGTGGTTCACTGGAGAAGGCAATGGCAAACCACTTTGGTATTCTTGCCTTGAGAACCCCATAAACAGCATGAAAAGTCAAACATATGACACTGAAAGATGAACATCTCAGGTTAGTAGGTGCACAATTTGCCACCAGAGAAGAATGGAGAAATAACACCAGAAAGAATGAAGAGATGGAGCCAAAGTGAAAACAATGCCCAGTTGTGGATGTGACTGGTGATGGAAGTACAGTCTGGTGCTGCAAAGAGCAATATTGCATAGGAACCTGGAATGTTAGATCCATGAATCACGGTAAATAGGAAGTGGTCAAATAGGAGAAGGCAAGACTGAACATTGACATTTTAGGAATCAGTGAACTAAAATGGACTGGTATTTAATTCAGATGACCATTATATCTACTACTGTGGGCAAGAACACCTTGGAAGAGATGGAGTGGCCATCATAGTCAAAAAATGAGTACGAACCACAGTATACTTGGGTGCAATCTCAAACATGACAATCATCTCTGTTTATTTCCAAGGCAAACCATTCAATACCACAGTAATCCAAGTCAATGCCCCAACCAGTTATCCTGAAGAGGATGAAGTTGAACAGTTCTATGAATAACTACAAGACCCTCTAGAACTAACACACACACACACACAAAAGATATCTTTTTCATTAAATGAGTTGTAATGCAAAAGTAGGAAGTCAAGAGACACCTGGAGTAACAGGCAAGTTTGGCCTTGGAGTACAAAACGAAGCAGGGCTAAGGCTCACAGAGTTTTGCAAGAGAATGTACTGGCCATAGCAAACACTCTCTTTCAACAACACAAGAGAAGACCCTACACATGGACACCACCAGATGGTCAATACTGAAATCAGACTTATTATACTCTTTGCAGCCAAATATGGAGAAGCTCTATACAGTCATCAGAGAAACAAGACCAGAAGCTGACTGTGGCTCAGACCATAAACTTTTTATTGACAAATTCAGATTTAAATTGAAGAAAGAAGGGAAAACCACTAGACCATTCAGGTATGACTGAAATTAAATCCCTTATGATTATACAGTGGAAGTGACAAATAGATTCAAGGGATTAGATCTGATAGAGTACCTGAAGAACTATGGATGGAGGTTTGTGACATTGTACAGGAGGCAGTGATCAAGATCATCCCTAAGAAAAATAAATGCAAAAAGGCAAAATGGTTGTCTGAGGAGGCCTTACAAATAGTTGAGGAAAGAAGAGAAGCTAAAGGCAAAGGAGAAATGGAAAAATATATGGATCTGAATGCAGAGTTCCAAAGAATAGCAAGGAAAGATAAGAAAGCCTTCCTTGGTGATCAGTGAAAATAAGTAGAGGAAAAAAATAGAATGGGAAAGATTAGAGATCTCTTCAAGAAAATTAGAGATACTAAGGGAAGATGTCATGTAAAGATAGACACAATAAAGGACAGAAATGGTAGGGACCTAACAGAAGCAGAAGAGATTAAGAAGAGGTGGCAAGAACACATAGAAGAACTATACAAAAAAGATCTTCATGACCCAGATAACCATGATGGTATGATCACCCACTACAGCGAGACACCTGGAATGCAAAGTCAAGTGGGCCTTAGGAAGCATCACTATGAACAAAGCTAGTGGAGGTGATGAATTCCAGCTGAGCTATTTCAAATCCTAAATTTGGAGAAGTCAGCCATGCCCACAGGACTGGAAAAGGTAAGTTTTCATTCCAATCTCAAAGAAAGGCAATGCCAAAGAATGTTCAAACTACTGCACAATTGCACTCATCTCATACGCTAGCAAAGTAAAGCTCAAAATTCTCCAAGAGAGACTTCAACAGTACATGAACCATGAGCTTCCAGATGTTCAAGCTGGATTTAGAAAAGGCAGAAGAACCAGAGATCAAATTGTCAACATTTGTTGGATCATCAAAAATGCAAGAGAGTTCCAGAAAAAACTTGTGCTTTATTGACTATGCGAAAGCCTTTGACTGTGTGGATCACAACAAACTGTGGGAAATTCTTCAAGAGATGGAAATACCACCTTACCTGTCTCCTGAGAAATCTGTATGCAGGTCAAGAAGCAATGGTTAGAATCAGACATGGAACAAGACCGGTTCCAAATCAGGAAAGGAGTATGTCAAGGCTGTATATTGTCACCATTCTTATTTAACTTATATGCAGAGGACATCATGAGAAATGCCAGGCTGGGTGAAGCACAAGCTGGAATCAAGATTTCCAGGAGAAATATTAATAACCTCAGATATGCAGATGACACCACCCTTATGGCAGAAAGCATAAGAGAACTAAAGAGCCTCATCTGGTCTCATCACTTCATGGCAAATAGATGGGGAACAATGGAAACAGTGACAGACTTATTTTTTCAGTCTCCAAAATCACTGCAGATGGTGATTGCAGCCAAGAAATTAAAAGACGCTTGCTCCTTGGAGAATCCCACAGAGGGAGGAGCCTGGTAGGCTACAGTCCATGGGGTCACAAAGAGTCAGACACGACCGAGTGACTTCACTTTCACTTTGCTCCTTGGAAGAAAAATGGTGACCAACCTAAATAGCATATTAAAAAGCAGAGACACTACTTTGCCAACTAAGGTCTGTCTAGTCAAAGCTATGGTTTTTCCAGTGGTCATGTATGGATGTGAGAGTTGGACCATAAAGAAATCTGAGTGCCAAAGAATTGATGCTTTTGAACTGTAGTGTTGGAGAAGACTCTTGACGGTCCCTTGGACCACAAGGAAATCAAACCAGTCTATCCTCAAGGAAATCAGTCCTTAATATTCATTGAAAGCTCTGATGCTGAAGCTGAAGCTCCAATACTTTGACCACATGATGCGAAGAACTGACTGATTGGAAAAGACTCTGATGCCGGGAAAAAGACTGAGGGCAGGAGGAGAAGGGGACGACAGAGAATGAGATAGTTGGATTGCATCACCATCAAAGGACATGGATATGAGTAAGCTCCGGGAGTTGGTGATGGACAGGGAGGCCTGGTGTGCTGCAGTCCATGGGGTCGCAAAGGGTCAGACATGACTGAGCAACTGAACTGAATGGAGCATGCACCCGCCCATCAGAGGAAGACCCAGTTTCCCCCACACAGTGAGTCTTTCCCATCAGGAACCTTCTTTCCTTATCCCTCAGAGGGCAGAGAGAATGAAAACCGCAATCTCAGAAAACTAGTCAAACTGATCACATGGACCACAGCCTTGTCTAACTCAATGAAACTATGAGCCATGCTGTGCAGGGCCACCCAAGATGGATGGGTCATGGTAGATAATTCTGACAAAATATGGCCCATTGAGAAGGGGATGGCAAACCACTGCAGTATTCTTGCCTTGAGAACCCCATGAACAGTATGAAAAGTCAAAAAGATATGACACTGAAATGTGAACTCCTCACGTTGGTAGGTGCCCAATATGTTACTGGAGGTCAGTGGAGAAATAGCTCCAGAAAGAATGAAGAGACAGAGCCATAGTGAAAACGACACGCAGTTGTGGATGTGACTGGCAATGGAAGTAAAGTCTGGTGCTGCAAAGAGCAATATTGCACAGGAACCTGGAATATTAGGTATACGAATCAAGGTAAATTGGAAGTGGTCAAACAGGAGATGGCAAGACTGAACATTGACAGTTTAAGAATCAGTGAACTAAAATGAACTGGAATGGCCAAATTAATTCAGATGACCATTATATCTACTACTGAGGGCAAGAATCCCTTAGAATAAATGGAGTAGCCCTCATAGCCAATAAAAGAGTCTGCTCTGTTCATTTCCAAGGCAAACCATTCAGTATCACAGTAATCCAAGTCTATGCCCCAACCAGTAATGCTGAAGAAGCTGAAGTTGAACGGTTCTATGAACACCTACAAGACCTTCTAGAACTAACACCCAAAAAAGATATCCTTTTCGTAACAACGGACCGGAATGCAAAAGTAGGAAGTCAGAGTTTTGGCCTTTACCAGTTTTAAGTGTCTAGACCTATCATTTATATTTGTAAGTGCTATCATAATATTTCAAGTGAGGGTAATAAAATTGCCCTTAAAACCAGAAATGAATCACCACAAAATAATGAAAAAGCAAAAAGATATGTGTTGATAGAATATAGAGCTGAGCAGGACAAGAGGAAATGACACACTGTCCTATGTGACTGGCAGTGGGATTTTCAGACAAGGGGTCACACTGATGACAGTGAAAAAACCTTGTACTGAAAACTCTCATGAGTCTCCAAGAGACAACAGAGCACACAGATAGTCATTAGGCATCTGCCTCCACCTTTTAAGGCAGAAAATTGCCCATGTGCTTATGGTGTTTTAGGCAATGACATTTTTCTATTTTTTGTTTAACACTTCTCAAGTTACAATGCCATACTGAAAGCAAATACAGAGTCTAAAATTAAGATTTCAGCCTTTTTCAGCATAAGAACCACACAGCTCTATATAAAAAAAAATATATGGAAGCAACATTTAGACATGAAGATTAAAACACACTATAAGTAAATTTACATTTTAAAAATAAAATACACTATAGTATCATCCAAAGTGGTAACAAATGTGAATGAGGGGAAGACAGGATCAAACAGCAATATCACACTGCAGGTACCTTTACCTGAATATAACAGGGAGTGTCCAGGGTTTGTCCTATACATCCCATCAATGGACTTGTGACCATTTTAGATATAATTTAAGTGAACACAAAAATGACTAATCTGGTGAACATATCAGATTTCTTTTTGATAAGTGTTTCTGTAGATGAACATCAGGAAGACTGACTCTGGAAAATACTGGACATCCCGGTGGGGGGATGTACTGTTCATTGCTGACACCTGCTGTCAACTTGCCATCATATGCATTTCAACACTTCTACAATTGAACACATACACAATTCAACACTTTTAGGTCAGACTGTGCTGCTGGTACAAATGCAGTGTCACCAATGATGGCTGGAGAGGAAGTTCTCAACTAAATGCCACTGAAAATTCAGGTGAGCACTGACTTTTGATGCCAATATCTATCAGGAGTGCTGAATGACAGGTAGCACCATTGTTATTTTTATGACACGTTGCCTTCCAATTAGATTTTTGTGAGTTATCTGAAACAACACAAATGATGATATCCAAAACTATTATCATTATTTGAAGATGTTCATAGGCAGCTCTAAGATGAGGAGTTCTTAAGGTTCTATCGGTTGAAATATACACCCAATATGTCTTTATCCATGAAGCATGAATAAAGGATGAGAAGGCAATGCCTTGTGCACGCACACAGCTGCTCTGTTCCTTGGGAAAGGTTTATTTGGATGACCTATTACATAAAATGGGGTTCCCCTGATAGTTCAGTTAGTAAAGAAGCTGTCTGCAATGCAGGACACCCTGGTTCGATTCCTGGGTCAGGAAGATCCCCTGGAGAAGGGAAAGACTACCCACTCCAGTATTCTGCCAGGAGAATTTGATGGACTGTGTATAGTCCATGGGGTCGCAAAAATTTGGATACGACTTGCGACTCTCACTCTCACTTCACTTTTACTACTTAAAAAAGCAGAATAAAGCAGGGCAAAGGTTAATAGACTTCTGCCAAGAGAATGCAATGGTCATAGCAAACACCCTCTTCCAACAATACAAAAGAAGACTCTACACATGGACATCATCAGATGGTCAACACCGAAATCAGATTGATTATATTCTTTGCAGCCGAAGATGGAGAAGCTCTATATAGTCAGCAAAAACAAGACCGGGAGCTGACAGTGACTCAGATTATAAACTCCTTATTGCCAAATTCAGCTTGAAATTGAAGAAAGTGGAGAAAACCACTAGACCATTCAGGTATTACCTAATCAAATCCCTTATGACTATACAGTGGAAGTGATAAATAGATGTAAGGGACTAGATCTGATAGAAAGAGTGCCTGATGAACTATGGATGGAGGTTCATGACATTGTACAGGAGGCAGTGATCAAGACCATCCCCAAGAAAAAGAAATGCAAAAAAAGCAAAATGGCTGTCTGAGGCGGCCTTACAAATATCTGTGAAAAGAAAGGAAGTGAAAAGCAAAGGAGAAAAGGAAAGATATGCCCATTTGAATGTAGAGTTCCAAAGAATAGCAAGGAGAGACAAGAAAGCTTTCCTCAGCAATCAATGCAAAGAAATGGAGGAAAACAATAGAATGGGAAAGACTAGAGATCTCTTCAAGAAAATTAGAGATACCAAGGGAACATTTTATGCAAAGATGGGCTCAATAAAGGACAGAAATGGTAGGGATCTAAAAGAAGCAGAAGATATTAAGAAGAGATGGCAAGAATACACAGAAGAACTGTACAAAAAAGATCTTCATGACCCAAATAATCACGATGGTGTGATCACTCACCTAGAGCCAGACATCCTGGAATGTGAAGTCAAGTGGGCCTTAGGAAGCATCACTACGAACAAAGCTAGTGGAGGTGATGGAATTCCAGTTGAGCTATTTCAAATCCTGAAAGATGATGCTGTGAAAGTGCTGCACTCAATATGCCAGAAAATTTGGAAAACTCAGCAGTGGCCACAGGACTGGAAAAGGTCAGTTTGCATTCCAATCTCAAAGAAAGGCAATGCCAAAGAATGCTCAAACTACTGCACAATTGCACTCATCTCACATGCTAGTAAAGTAATGCTCAAAATTCTCCAAGCCAGGCTTCAGCAATATGTGAACCGTGAACTTCCAGATGTTCAAGCTGGCTTTAGAAAAGGCAGAGAAACCGGAGATCAATTGCCAACATCCGCTGGATCATTGAAAAAGCAAGAGAGTTCCAGGAAAACATCTATTTCTGCTTTATTGACTATGCCAAAGCCTTTGACTGTGTGGATCGCAATAAACTGTGGAAAATTCTTCAAGAGATGGGAAAACCAGACCACCTGACCTGACTCTTGAGAAATCTGTACGCAGATTTCTGGAAGCAACAGTTAGAAGTGGACATGGAACAACAGACTGATTCCAAATAGGAAAAGGAGTACGTCAAGGCTGTATATTGTCACCCTGCTTATTTAACGTATATGAAGAGTACATCGTGAGAAATGCTGGGGTGGAGGAAGCACAAGCTAGAATCAAGATTGCCAGGAGAAATATCAATAACCTCAGATATGCAGATGACACCACCCTTATGGCAGAAAGTGAAGAAGAACTAAAGGGCCTCAATGAAAGTGTAAGAATAGAGTGGAAAAGTTGGCTTAAAGCTCAACATTCAGAAAACAAAGATCATGGCATCTGGTCCCATCACTTCATGGCAAATAGATGGGGAAACAGTAGCTGATTTTATTTTTCTGGGCTCCAAAATCACTGCTGATGGTGATAGCAGCCATGAAATTAAAAGACGCTTACTCCTTGGAAGTAAAGTTATGACCAACCTAGACAGCATATTAAAAAGCAGAGACATTACTTTGTCAAGAAAGGTCCATCTAGTCAAGGCTATGGTTTTTCCAGTAGTCATGTATGGATGTGAGAGCTGGACTATAAAGAAAGCTGAGCGCAGTAGAATTGATGCTTTTGAACTGTGGTGTTGGAGAAGACTCTTGAGAGTCCCTTGGATTGCAAGGAGATCCAACCAGTCCATCCTAAAGGAGATCAGTCCTGGATGTTCATTGGAAGGACTGATGTTGAAGCTGAAACTTCAATACTTTGGCCACCTGATGTGAAGAGCTGACTCACTGGAAAAGACCCTGATGCTAGGAAAGATTGAGGGCAGGAGGAGAAGGGGACGACAGAGGATGAAATGGTTGGATGGCATCACTGACTCAATGCACACGGGTTTCGGTGGACCTGGGAGTTGGTGATGGACAGGGAGGCCTGGCATGCTGCAGTTCATGGGGTCACAAAGAGTCAGACGTAATTGAGGGACTGAACTGAACTGAAGCCAGCTGAGGTGGAGCTTCACAGGACCAAAATTTAATGGATGTGGATGAAAAGAGAGGTGCCTGAGGAGAGGTTGGAGGTGATGAAGTCCTTGACAAGATGAAAAGACTGGATTCTAGGGTCCACAGAAACCAGGTTCTCCCATCTCTTGTTTCTTCCTCAGTCGATGGAGCTAGGCTTGGCTGACCCAGCTGGAAAGATACTGTAAGAAGGAGAAAAACGAAAGCAACTCCTTTGAATATGTCCAATGCACTTGACTCCACGTTGATAGTCAGAGATCAGTTGGATAGGGTAAAAAATTTCTAACTCTGTTAGCTAAACACTCCTCAGAAGTAACTTGGATCCCCAATCTTGCACCTTGCACAACTCATTGGCGTCTTTTCCCTGAGTTGAATTAGCTCAGTCTGGTTTACAGAAAATCATGTGGCATATGAAATGTTTCTTAGAATGTCGGAAAAAGGGGGAAAAAATGGCTTTTCTGAAATTTTGCACACACTGCTGAAGAGATGAGCACCAAGAATTTCTTTAAATGAGATTGCTGAATATCTTATACTACCAAGGATGTCTGGAAAAAATTTTCTTTTGCTCCCAAATAAATGTTTATCAAAATTTGATATTTAAAATGATTAGGTAAGAATTTAAAATAATCCTATTTTGAAACAAAATGTTTTATTTCATTTTCAAATTTGCAGACAAGTTTGTTTGAAGTGTATTTTGATATGCTAAGGTGAATTGTTACAAAGTTGCTGCCATTTGCCACAACTTATTTGTTTAAATTGAAAATTTAAAAAAGAATACTCCACGTGCAAAAAAATGTTAGAAAATGAGAAAAATCACATGATAAGTTTTCTATCATGCTCCAAATGCCACCAGTAAGCCCTGATTTTGTATCTGTGTTCAGGCAACATCCTTAATAATCTTCCTATTGAATTTATAATAAGTAAATCTAATAAATTGAAAATTGCAAATAAATACGTTTTTAAAAAATTACTGCTTTTATCTATCTATATGAGACTTTGTTAGGGTCTTGCTATAAAGAGAATTTGAAAACCACAGCGCTGAGGCAGGAAGAATTTGATAGGAAGATGAGGTCACAAAGCATGGAGTTGGGGTCCAGGTGAGGCTGGGCAGGGCTGAGGGGTGATGTGGAAGAAAAGAATCCCAGAGAGAAGTAAGGATCAAGAGAGTACTGCAGAGGAGCACAAAGAAGATGGCAACTTAGTTGTCCTGCCAACTTCTGCCACACAGGATCTCTGCCCAGGAGACACAGACTGCTAGCATATTTAAATTTCAGAACAAGTGCCAACTGGGGGGTTGTCAATGTAAGATTTTTTTTTTTTTCATTCAGGGATCATACATGATTGGAGACCTTTCCCCCCGCCTTTGGCTGTACTAGGCCTTAGTTGTGGCATGCATGATCTTTTAGCTATGACATGTTGGATCCAGTTCCTGACCAGGAATCAAACCCAGGCCCCTTGCACTGGAAGCACAGAACCTCAGTCACTGGATGACCAGGGAAGTTCCCTGACTGGAGACTTTTCCATGGCTACAATTATCCATGAAACTTACATCCTAGTCTATATCACTCTGAGCCAAAGAGAAAACAATGCCCAGTTATGGATGTGACTGGTGATGGAAGTAAAGTCCAATGCTGTAAAGAACAATATTGCATAAGAACCTGGAATGTTAGGTCCATGATACAAGGCAAATTGGAAGTGGTCAAACAGGAGATGGCAAGACTGAACATCAACAGTTTAGGAATCAGTGAACTAAAATAGACTAGAATGGCCAAATTTAATTCAGATGACCATTATATGTCTACTACCGCAGGCAAGAATCCCTTAGAAGAGATGGAGTGGCCGTATCATAGTTAACAAAACAGTCCAAAATGCAGTACTTGTGTGCAATCTCAAAAATGGCAGAATGACCTCTGTTTGTTTCCAAGGCAAACCATTCAGTATTACAGTAATCCAAGTCTATGCCCCAGCCACTAATGCCGAAGAAGCTGAAGTTGAAGGGGTCTATGAAGACCTACAAGACCTTCTAGAACTAATACCAAAAGAAGATGTTCTTTTCATCAGAAGGGACTGAAATGCAAAAGTAGAAAATCAAGAGACCTGGAGTAACAGGCAAGTTTGGCATTGGAGTACAGAAAGAAGCAGGGCAAAGGCGCATAGAGTTTTGCCAAGAGAACACCCTGGTCATAGCAAACACCCTCTTTCAACAACACAAGAGAAGACTCTACACATGGACATCACCAGTGGTCAATGCCGAAATCAGATTGATTATATTCTTTGCAGGCAAAGATGGAGAAGCTCTCTATAATCAGCAGAAAAACAAGACCAGAAGTTTACTGTGGCTCAGATCATGAACACCTTATTGCCAAATTCATACTTAAATTGAAGAAAGTAGGGAAACTACTAGTCCATTCAGGTATGACCTAAATCAAATCCCTTATGATCATACAGTGGAAGTGACAAACAGATTCAAGGGACTGGATCTGATAAAGAGAGTGCCTGAAGAACTATGGACTGAAGTTTGTAACACTGTACAGGAGGTGGTGATCAAAACCATCTCCAAGAAGAAGAAATGTAAAAAGGCAAAATAGTTGTCTGAGGAGGCCTTACAAATAGCTGAGAATGGAAGAGAAGGAAAGGCAAAGGAGAAAAAGAAAGATATATCCATCTAAATACAGAGATATGGAAAATAGCAAGGAGAGATAAGAAAGTCTTCTTCAGTAATCAATGCAAAGAAATAGAGGAAAACAATAGAATGGGAAAGACTAGAGATCTCTTCAAGAAAAGTGGAGATACCAAGGGAATATTTCATTAAGAGATGGACACAATAAAGGACAGGAATATTATGGACCTAACAGAAGCAGAAAATATTAAGACGTGGCAAGAATATATAGAAGAACTAAACAAAAAAGATTTTCATGACCCAGATAACCACAACAGTGTGATCACTCACCTAGAGCCAGACATCCTGGAATGTGAAGTCAAGTGGTCCTTAGGAAGCATCACTATGAACAAAGCTAGTGGAGGTGATGGAATTCCAGCTGAGCCATTTCTGATCCTAAATGTGATGCTGTGAAAGTGCTGCACTCAATGCCACCAAATTTGGAAAACTCAGCAGTGGCTACAGGACTGGAAAAGGTCAGTTTTCATTCCAACCCCAAAGAAAGGCAATTCCAAAGTGTTCAAACTATCGCACAATTGCACTCATCTCAGATGCTAGCACAGTTATGCTCAAAATTATCCAACGGTACGTGAAATGAGAACTTACAGATGTTCACATTGGATTTAGAAAAGTCAAAGGAACAAGAGACCAAATTGCCAACATCCACTGGATCAAAGAAAAAGCAAGAGAATTCCAGAAAAAATAACCACTTTTGCTTCATAGACCGTGCTAAAGACTTTGACTGTATGGATCACAACAAACTGGGAAATTCTTCAAGAGGTAGACATACCAGACCACTTACCTGCCTCCTGAGAAATCTGTATACAGGTCAGGAAGCAATAGTTAGAATCAGAAATGGAACAGTGGACTGGTTCCAAAATGGGAAAGAAGTACTTCAAGGTTGTATATTGTCACCCTACTTATTTAACTTCTATGCAGAGTACATCATGCAAAGTGTGGGCTAGATGAAGCACAAGCTGGAAACAAGATTGCCTGGAGAAATATCAATAACCTCAGACATGCAGATGGCCCCACCCTTATGGCAGAAAGTAAAGAGGAATTCAAGAGCCTCTTGATGAAAGTGAAAACGGAGAGTGAAAAAGCCAGCTTAAAAGTCAACATTCAAAAATCGAAGATCATATCATCTGGTCCCATCACTTCACAGCAAATAGATGAGGAAAGTGGAAACAGAGACAGACTATTTTTCTTGGGCTCCAAAATCACTGCAGGTGACAATTGCAGCAATGAAATTAAAAGACGCTTGTTCCTTGGAAGAAAAGCTATGACCAACTTAGACAGCGTATTAAAAAGCAGAGACATTACTTTGCCAACAAAGGTCCATCTAGTCAAAGCTATGGTTTTTCCAGTAGTCATGTATGGATGTGAGAGTTGGACTATAAAGAAAGCTGAGCACAGATGAATTGATGCTTTTGAACTGTGGTGTTGGAGAAGACTCTTGAGAGTCCCTTAGTCTGCAAGGCGATCCAACTTGTCAATCCTAAAGGAAATCAGTCCTGAATATGCTTTGGAAGGACATGCTGAAGCTGAAACTCCCATACTTTGGCCACCTGATGCGAAGAACTGACTCATTGGAAAAGATCCTGATGCTAGGAAAGATTGAAGGCAGGAGGAGAAGGGGACAACAGAAGATGAAATGGTTGGATGGCATCACTGACTCAATGGATATGAGTTTGAGCAAGCTCCAGTAGTCAGTGATAAACAGGGAAGCCTGATGTGCTGCAGTCCATGGGCTTGCAATCACTCAGACATGACTGAGCGATTGAACTGAACTACATCACTCCATAGAGTGGAGAAAATCTGACTCCTGGGAAGCACATGCATAAATTTTCCAAACAGGAGAGGAAATTAAAATGGGTAATAATTTTCACGCACTAAAAACTTCTTTAACAAAACCTCAGTGTCTTTCTCTCAGTACAGTTTTTTAAAGATTTTTTAAAAGATGGAAAGTTCCAATTGAGGAGGATTCAAATTAAAATGAGAAGAATGTACAGTACCCAGTAAGAAGACATAAAAACTAGTTGTAACTTCATTAGCAACTCAGTGAAAGTAGAAAATGAACTTCGGGCTCAGTCATTCAGGTGGAAACCCAGACACATTGGGTTTTGAACACAACTTGTGGTCTCAGGAAAATACAGCAATTTATTATCTAGGCCAGATCTGAAGAGGTGGCCTGAGGGGTCAAAGAGCTTGCTTCAGCATTACCAACTCATGGGGCATTTAGTTCATAAATGTCTGTCATGATTCCAGTGCTAGGAGGAGCACTTCAGATGATTCAACTGTAAAACAATGTACAGTGATTAAATAAAATTAGTTGCAAGCCAGGATCATTAAGCGAAATTGTTTTCTGGCCTGGAGGAATAGGTCGACACCTTGTTGATTGCTGTTTGACAATGAGGCAGTGACATATATATGAAGAATCATAGGTTGATATGACTTTGCTTAGCTTCTGAGTAAAATCATACTTTTAGTCTCAGCCTACCAGAGTAAAAATGATTTATGCCCCAGTGGGTGTTGGGATGTATAAGTCTTCAAATTTAGATGATAGTTTCGAACTTTGATTGACCATGAACCACCACTGAAGGGGATAAAGAGTGCATGTATTAGTTTGCCACTGCTTAATAACTACCCCCAAAACTTAGCAGCTGGACACAACCATATGTATATATTATCTTACATGGCTTCTATGAATCAAGGATTCAAAAGTGATTTAGGGCCGCGGTCCTTGGAAGGCTTGACGGGGCGGAGGTTCCATCTCTCAGGAGCCAGGTGTTGGTGAGAGGACTTGTTTACTCTCCTTGTCTTTGAGGGCCTCTCCAGTGGCCCGTTTGAGCATCCTCACAACATTGTAGCTGGCTTCCCTCAGAATGACGGATCCAAGAAAGCAAGGCTGAACACAGTATTTTTTCTGACTTATTCTCCAAAGCCAGATACTACCACTCCTGCACCATCTCCCTGGGCGTCTCTGCTCATGTGGGAGGGAATTACCAAGGGCCTAATTAATAGAGAGTCGAAGGCATCAGGGGTCATCTTGCAAGCTGGTTACCACATTCCTCCAAAATAAATTTTTGTGGAAAATGTAATCCTCTCCTACTCTTCTTCTATTTTGAGACTAAAAACTCCCTAACACCCTCATGTTTAGACTGCTAACCAGATAGGGCCCATGAGCCACTCCTAGTAGAAAAACCAAAGAGACTGCTGATGGGTAACAGAATTTTAGGCTTGTACTAGCTTTAGATTCAAGAAGTGCTGAAACCAAAGGGATGCCCAAGAGAATCTGTCAGGAAACCCATCAGTACCTAGGTTGACCACAAAGAGACAAGGAAGAAACCTGGTAAGGGAGGGCCCCATTTCAGAGTAAATTTAGTAAAGAGCACAGACCAGCATAACAAGGAAAAACACCATGGAGACAGAACTTAGATATCATTGTGGCCACAAGAGAAAGATTTTCTATTAAAAATTTAAAAACTACTGTTTTGAGTGTTTTCAGATGTGCTTGGGGATTTCAATTTGGTTTCCTTTGCCTTTGATTAAAGAGTCTTGATTCTTTGTATCATGCTAAAGGGTGTGAGATATCTGGCTTAGAACCAGTGTTGTGCTGGTTAATACTTAACACCTGGATCTCAGGGGAAAAAATCTGCAGAATTTGCCAATTTCCATAGTTAAAATATTTCCATCATGGGTGACTTCAAGCAACCAACATGATATCACATGCAGAGCTGGAAAGAGACAAGCACAACTGGCTCCCCCAAACCACAGCTTCTAACACTTACTTAATACATAAGAGATGTGAGATAGATTTGTTTCCTTCTAGCTTTTGTCCACTGGAGAAGGCAATGGCACCCCACTCCAGTACTCTTGCCTGGAAAATCCCATGGACAGGGGAGCCTGGTGGGCTGCAGTCCATGGGGTTGCTAAGAGTCAGACACGACTGAGTGACTCCACTTTCACTTTTCACTTTCATGCATTGGAGAAGGAAATGTCAACCCACTCCAGTGATCTTGCCTGGAGAATCCCAGGGACAGGGGAGCCTGGTGGGCTGCCGTCTCTGGGGTCACACAGAGTCAGACACAACTAAAGTGACTTAGCAGCAGCAGCAGCAGCTTTTGTCCATGGAGAAGGCATGGCAACCCACTCCAGTACTCTTGCCTGGCAAATCTCATGGACAGGGGAGCCTGGTAGGCTGTAGTCCATGGGGTCCCTAAGAGTCGGACACGACTAAGCGACTTCACTTTCACTTTCATGCATTGGAGAAGGAAATGGCAACCCACTCCGGTATTCTTGCCTGGAGAATCCCAGGGACGGGGGAGCCTGGTAGGCTGCCGTCTATGGGGTTGCACAGAGTCGACACGACTGAAGCAACATAGCAGCAGCAGCAGCAGCAACAGCTTTTGTCCAACTCACCTTGGCTAATGTCTTAGGTGGATATCCACAAACTTTTACCTAAAAAGCTAAGTTCCTAAAAGTTCCTTTAGTTCCTTAAAAAGTTAAGTATTTTAGGCTTTGTGAATTACACGATCTCTGTTGCAACTATTTAGGTCTGCTGCTGCTGCTGCTGCTAAGTCACTTCAGTCGTGTCCAACTCTGTGTGACCCCAGAGATGGCAGCCCACCAGGCTCCCCCGTCCCTGGGATTCTCCAGCCAAGAACACTGGAGTGGGTTGCCATTTCCCCAATGCATGAAAGTGAAAGTGAAGTCTCTCAGTCGTGTCCGACTCTTAGCGACCCCATGGACTGCAGCCTATCAGGCTCCTCCATCTTGCCTGGGATTTTCCAGGCAAGAGTACTGGAGTGGGTTGCCATTGCCTTCTCCAATTTAGGTCTGCTGTGATGATGCAAAAGCAGCCATAGGCAATATACAAATAGCAGGCACAGCTCTTTTCCAATAAAATTTTATTTGCACAAACTGGTGGCTGGCCCACAGGTCATGGTCTCCTGACCTATGATTGTAGGTGAGCAGATTGCCTGGAAAGTAGAGCCTGAGACAAGGATTCAGTGCTGGGTGGTATTGAGGGAGGATTCTGTATAAGGAGTAAGAGAGCAGAGGGAAAGGCAAGGAGACGACCAGGGACTCGGCATCAGGTGAAGTCTGACCTCGGCCTGAGTCCACGGAAGAGCCCTGCTGCAGAACTGCCAGGTCTTGAGATAACGAGCTGGACTTTTACAGCCCACCTCAGTCGCTGGTTGGCCTGGCTCCGGGGGAGGTTGTGGTGTCACCCCTGACACGTTTCCATGTCTGGGCAAGGGCTTTCAACCAAGGACAATTGTTTAGTGAAGGCTGTAACTATGGGCTGTTAGCTGCCCACCCCACACTCACGAGTGACAGCACCAGCTGGTAAAGGAATCTGGTCCAGAACCAGCAGTGTTTATTTACACAGCACAGGTTCTCCCACTTTAACATGTGGGAGGATATCCTGGAGGGCTTGTTAAAGCATCAGTTCCTGGGCTTCCACTGCCGACATCTGCTTCAGCGTCTGGGGTGAGACCCAAGGATTCACACGTCTACATCCCCATGTTATGCTAGTGCTGTGAGCCGGGACCACACTGTGAGCACCACTGTATTCCAATATTAACCCCTTGAATGCAGAAAGCTCAGATGATCCAACTGTGTCATTATGGCTTCCAATGATGATCTGAAGGAGGGGAGGAAAATTGTAGGGGAAGGAAAGAGTTTTTCAAGTGGTTTATGTTCTCTCTGGCTCTGATTCATCCTTTATTCAATAAATCTTTTTTTCTGGGATAGATTTGTAGTATACTACATGGATTTAGTGAAACGATTTATAACATTATTTAAAGAAAAGTTAAGAATTCTTTCTGAGTTATTATTATCTTCCCTCTGACTGCTGACACCTTCTATATTCTATAACACCCTTAAGATGATAAATTATCCAGAAGTACAACTTTTAAGCAGAAGCTGATCTTTATCATCCAACTTGCATGATGCCGGGGCCAAGGCAGATGATAAGATTATCCCCAGGGCTTGCTGGGACAGCTGCCTGAGCCGTCAGCGCCACTGACAGTGGAAACTGAGAACACAGCTGCTCTAGCCACACCTTGTGCAGGTGGAAACAGAGCTGCCTGTGGTGGCGAGCACCCCCCGGGGCAAAACCACAAACCACGGGAGGAACACCGGGCGCACATCTGTGTACGTCAGTCCTGTTGCCTTGAATCTGCTTTCCTCCCGTGAGCCCACTGTTGGCAGCTTCCCAAGATTATCAGCTCCTCAGTAAAAAAGAGGTAAACGATGTCAGGGGCTTCCCGAGTAGCTCAGATGGTAAAGCATTTGCCTGCAATGCAGGAGACCTGGGTTCAATCCCTCGGTCAGGAAGAGCCACTGGAGAAGGAATGGCAACCCACTCCAGTATTCTGGCCTGGAATATCCCATGGACAGAAGAGTCTGGTGGGTTACAGTCCATGGGGTCCCATGGAGTTGGACACGACTGAGCAACTAACACACACACACACTCACAATGGGAGTACTCCTGACATTTTCCAAATTATAAACCTGTTGTGTGTTCAACCTCAAAATCTTTATTCCTCCATTTTCATCTTAGAGAAACTCCACAGCTGAGTTTCCATCAGAAAAGAACTGAAGAATTTCAGGATTGGAAGGATTATTAGAAATATCTGGGGCACTTGTGATATCTTAACATACCAGAATGATCTCTCAGTTTAAAGTGTTACCAAATAATTTGTTCCTAATAACAAACAGCAACATTTGCAAGTAATTAACTTTTTTAATGACTTGGTGAGGACTTGAGTTACTTTTATAATGTCATTGTCATGCACATGCAGTCTAAAATTTTCTTCAGCGAGTGAGAAAATCTTGATAATAAAGCTAATGTTTCTGGAATTGTGCATCTCCCTGCCTATGTCTATCAGGGTGTTTCAGCTGGAAATATCAAAGGCCATGTGAGTGAAGAACTGTTGCTACAATCCAATCGAAATTTCATGTGGGCCATAACCTAAGACACACATGGAATTTTAAAGTTCCTAGAAGAATAAACTGGTGAAATTGACTTTAATATATTTTATTTCACCCAGGATAAGAAAAATATTATCATTTAAATACATAATTAACATAAAAAAATCTAGACACTTTACATTACTTTTTTCATACTAATGCTCTGAAGCCCAGTGTGGATTTTACATGTAGGGCAATCTCAATTTGGCCACATTTCAAGAGCTTGTTGGTCATATAAGACTAGAGGCTTACCTTGTGTTAAGTCAGAAAACAGATCAGCAAGCGAGTAAATGGACTTTGGATATAATAAATGCTGGGGTTTAGTCCATAGTCTAATAAATATTTAATCACTGGAGAAAAAAAAAAAAAGACTAGAGGCTATCTATAGGACAGCTTGGGTCTAGCCTAATCTTTTTAATTCAAGGCAAAAAGCAGAATCCCGAGGCCCAAAGTGACCTTCCCAAGCTCTTGAAGGTGATCATAGAATAAAAGGGAATTTAATCTATGCCTCGTCTCTCCCACACCAGCAAACCACAGCAACTGAATCATCCAGAAGTTGATGTTTCCCTCCTCAGTTCAGTTCAGTTCAGTGACTCAGTCATGTCTGACTCTTTGCAACCCCATGTACTGCAGCACACCAGGCCTCTCTGTCCATCACCAAATCCCGGAGTTTATTCAAACTCATGTCCATCGAGTCAGTGATGCCATCCAACCATCTCATCCACTGTTGTCACCTTCTCCCACCTTCAACCTTTACCAGTATCAGGATCTTTTCCAGTGAGTCAGTTTGTTGCATCAGATGGCCAAAATATTGGAGTTTCAGCTTCAACATCAGTCTTTCCAATGAATATTCAGGACTGATTTCCGTAAGAATGGACTGGTTGGATCTCCTTGCAGTCCAAGGGACTCTCACGAGTTTTCTCCAATACCACGGTTCAAAACCATCAGTTCTTCAGCGCTCAGCTTTCTTTATAGCTCAACTCTCACATCCATACATGACTACTGGAAAAATCATAGCCTTGACTAGACCAACCTTTCTTGACAAAGTAATGTCTCTGCTTTTTAATATGTTATCTTGGTTGGTCATAACTTTCCTTCCAAGTAGTAAACGTCTTTTAATTTCATGGCTGCAGTCACCATCTGCAGTGATTTTGGAGCCCAAGAAAATAGTCAGCCACTGTTTCCATTGTTTCCCCATCTATTTGCCATGAAGTGATGGGACCAGACCCCATGATCTTAGTTTTCTGAATGTTGAGCTTTAAGCCAAATTTTTCACTCTCCACTTTCACTTTCATCAAGAGGCTCTTTAGTTCCTCTTCACTTTCTGCCATAAGGGTGGTGTCGTCTGCATATCTGAGGTTATTGATATTTCTCCTGGCAATCTTGATTTCAGCTTGTGCTTCATCCAGCCCAGCATTTCTATGATGTACTCTGCATATAAGTTAAATAAACAGGGTGACAATATACAGCCTTGACGTACTCCTTTTCCTATCTGGAGCCAGTCTGTTGTTCCATGTCCACTATTAACTGTTGCTTCCTGACCTCCATACAGATTTCTCAAGAGTCAGATCAGGTGGTCGGGTATTCCCATCTCTTGAAGAATTTTCCACAGTTTATTGTGATCCACACAGTCAAAGGCTTTGGCATAGTCAATAAAGCAGAACTAGATGTTTTTCTGGAACTCTCTTGCTTTTTCAATGATTCAGTGGATATTAACAATTTGATCTCTGGTTCCTCTGCCTTTTCCAAATCCAGCTTCAACATCTGGAAGTTCACAGTTCACGTATTGCTGAAGCCTGGCTTGGAGAATTTTGAGGATTACTTTACTAGCGTGTGAGACGAGTGCAATTGTGTGGTAGTTTGAGCATTCTTTGGCATTGCCTTTCTTTGGGATTGGCATGAAAACTGACCTTTTCCAGTCCTGTGGCCATGCTGAGTTTTCCAAATTTGCTGGCATATTGAGTGGAGCATTTTCACCACATCATCTTTTAGGATTTGAAATAGCTCAGCTGGAATTCCATCATCTCCACTAGCTTTGTTCCTAGTGATGCTTCCTAAGGCCCACTGGACTTCACATTCCAGAATGTCGGGCTCTAGGTGATCACACCATCATTATTATCTGGGCTGTGAAGATCTTTTAATAGTTCCTTATGAGTGAAGTTGCTCAGTCGTGTCCGACTCTTTGCAATCCCATGGACTGTAACCTACCAGGATCCTCCATCCAGGAATTTTCCAGGAAAGAGTATTGGAGTAGGTTGCCATTTCCTTCTCCAGGGGATCTTCCCAACCCAGGGATCAAACCCAGGTCTCCCGTATTGCAGGCAGGCGCTTTACCGTCTGAACAACCAGGGAAGCCTTAGAACTATACAAAAGTTCTATTAAAAATTCTGTAAAAGAGACCATAGTCCCTCCATGAAGAAGCATAATAAGAACTTGACCTCAGGGCAATGCAGGGTGGTGGTTAAGAAGACAGGCTCTGGGAGACAGAGCACTAGGGTCCCGCTGTGGGTCTTCCTTGCATTGTAACTTTGGTGGGTTACTTATTTTGTCAGTGCCTTAGTTCCCTAATCCATAAAATGCAAATGTTTCTAACAGTTCCTGCTTTCCACGGGGGCATAGGATTAAATGTATTAATGTGTAGGTGGCTCAGTGGTAAAGAATCTACCTACCAATATGGGAGATTGCGGGTTCAACCCCTGGGTTGGGAAGATTCCCCTTGAAGAAGGAAATGGCAATCCACTCCAGCATTCTTGCCTTGGAAATGCAGTGGACAGAGGAGCCTGGTGAGCGTGCAAAAGAATTGGACATAACTTAGCAACTAAACAACAAATACTCACATATACACACACAGAGAGATACTCATACAAAAATAAGAAAAGTAACTGGGACACAGAAAGGACTAAGAAAGTGTGAGGTGTGTATTACCAAAATCTTTCAAAATTTTCTGAGGCATAATTTTACTCAAGTATAAATATTATTATAAATTTTACTCGAGTATAAATATTACTAAAGTATATATATGAGTAATATTTATACTTGAGTAAAATTTTTACACACACGAAAAATGCCATTTGCAGCAACACGATGGACCTAGAGATTGTCAGACTGAGTGAAGTAAGTCAGAGAGAGAGAGAAATATCACATGCTGCTGCTGCTGCTGCTAAGTCGATTCAGTCGTGTCCAACTCTGTGCGACCCCATAGATGGCAATCCACCAGGCTCCGCCACCCCTGGGATTCTCCAGGCAAGAGCACTGGAGTGGGTTGCCATTTCCTTCTCCAATGCATGAAAGTGAAAAGTGAAAGTGAAGCTGCTCAGTCATATCCGACTCTTAGCGACCCCAGGGACTGCAGCCTACCAGGCTTCTCCGTCCATGGGATTCTCCAGGCAAGAGCAATGGAGTGGGTTGCCATTTCCTTCTCCAATGCATGAAAGTGAAAAGTGAAAGTGAAGCCGCTCAGTCGTATCCGACTCTTAGCGACCCCAGGGACTGCAGCCTACCAGGCTTCTCCGTCCATGGGATTTTCCAGGCAAGAGTACTGGAGTGGGGTGCCATTGCCTTCTCCAAATATCACATGATATCACTTATATGTGAAATCTTAAAAAAAAGACGGAGGGGGGTACAAATGAACTTATTTGAAAAATAGGAATAGAGTTGCAGTTGTGGAAAACAAACTTTTGGTTACCAGGGAGTTAATGGGAGAGGGATAAATTGGGATATTGGGACTGACATATACACACGACATGAAATAGATAACTAACAAAAACCTACTGTGGTGCACAGGGAACTATACATAATACTCTGTAATACCCTATGAGAAAAGAATCTTTAAAAGACTGGGTATGTGTATATGTATAAGTAGAACTGAATCACTGCACTGTACACCTGAAACTAACACCACACGGTAAATCAACTCTATTCCAATAAAACTT
This sequence comes from Bubalus kerabau, assembly GCF_029407905.1. Lineage (NCBI taxonomy): Eukaryota > Metazoa > Chordata > Mammalia > Artiodactyla > Bovidae > Bubalus > Bubalus kerabau. Next base: position 5,550,215 of record NC_073636.1, read on the forward strand.
TTAAAGTATAAATTAAGTCCAAACCCATTTGCTTTTACCTGCCATCCTGCACTATATTAAAAGGAAAGTCTAGTACAAACAAAGCTAGTGGAGGTGATGGAATTCCAGTTGACCTATTTCAAATCCTGAAAGATGATGCTGTGAAAGTGCTGCACTCAATATGCCAGAAAATTTGGAAAACTCAGCAGTCGCCACAGGACTGGAAAAGGTCAGTTTGCATTCCAATCCCAAAGAAAGGCAATGCCAAAGAATGCTCAAACTACTGCACAATTTCACTCATCTCACAAGTTAGTAAAGTAATGCTCAAAATTCTCCAAGCCAGGCTTCAGCAATACGTGAACTGTGGACTTCCTGATGTTCAAGCTGGTTTTAGAAAAGGCAGAGGAACCAGAGACCAAATTGCCAATATCTGCTGGATCATAGAAAAAGCAAGAGAGTTCCAGAAAAACATCTATTTCTGCTTTATTGACTATGCCAAAGCCTTTGACTGTGTGGATCACAATAAACTGTGGAAAATTCTGAAAGAGATGGGAATACCAGACCACCTGATCTGCCTCTTTAGAAATTTGTATGCAGGTCAGGAAGCAACAGTTAGAACTGGACATGGAACAGACTGGTTCCAAATAGGAAAAGGAGTACGTCAAGGCTGTATATTGTCACCCTGCTTATTTAATTTCTATGCAGAGTACATCATGAGAAACGCTGGGCTGGAAGAAGCACAAGCTGGAATCAAGATTGCCAGGAGAAATATCAATAACCTCAGATATGCAGATGACACCACCCTTATTGCAGAAAGTGAAGAGGAACTAAAAAGCCTCTTGATGAAAGTGAAAGTGGAGAGTGGAAAAGTTGGCTTAAAGCTCAACATTCAGAAAACGAAGATCATGGCATCTGGTCCCATCACTTTATGGGAAATAGATGGGGAAACAGTGGAAACAGTGTCAGACTTTACTTTTTGGGGCTCCAAAATCACTGCAGATGGTGACTGCACCCATGAAATTAAAAGACGTTTACTCCTTGGAAGGAAAGTTATGACCAACCTAGATAGCATATTGAAAAGCAGAGACATTACTTTGCCAACAAAGGTTCGTCTAGTCAAGGCTATGGTTTTTCCTGTGGTCATGTATGGATGTGAGAGTTGGACTGTGAAGGAGGCTGAGCACCAAAGAATTGATGCCTTTGAACTGTGGTATTGGAGAAGACTCTTGAGAGTCCCTTGGACTGCAAGGAGATCCAACCAGTCCATTCTGAAGGAGACCAACCCTGGGATTTCTTTGGAAGGAATGATGCTAAAGCTGAAACTCCAGTACTTTGGCCACCTCATGCGAAGAGTTGACTCATTGGAAAAGACTTTGATGCTGGGAGGGATTGAGGGCAGGAGGAGAAGGGGACGACAGAGGATGAGATGGCTGGATGGCATCACTGACTCGATGGACGTGAGTCTGGGTGAACTCCGGGAGTTGGTGATGGACAGGGAGGCCTGGCATGCTGCGATTCATGGGGTTGCAAAGAGTCGGGCACGACTGAGCGACTGAACTGAACTGAACTGAATGTGTCATCACAATATTTTTATGGCATTTTTTAATTTAAAAATGTTTGGAGGAAAAAAAAAGGATTTCCTGATTGACTTTGTTTAGTCTCAAATCTAAATATAAATCTCTCCAATAATTGAGTTAATTAAGGTCTTACTCTACTGTTTTTTAGTTTTCTTCCTGATCTCTAAGAAGAATGAGATGCATTTAGCTATCCTTTGCTTAAAAAGAGGCATACATAATCATCTGAAATCTCACTGAATGCAAAAAAATGGTGACTGTCCAGATTAAACATGGATCAAAACAATACATTCACTGCCAAGTCAACCCAAAGAAGAACCACAGCCAAAAGTTCTCTCCAAGTCTGGTTTATAGCTAGAAATAGTAGGGTTGTGTGTTTTTTAAACAAACTTAGGTGTACAAAGGTCAAAATAATTTTCTTTATTGCAAAAACACAGAAAATTGTTCTGTAAAACATATCCTAAAAATAATAGCATCTGGTTACTAAAGAAGGTCACTTTATCTGTCTCTCTAAGGAGTTTTAGTAGCTGTTGCTATTTGGGTGAATTTACAAGGTAAATTTATTGTGGGTAGGTTGTGAAATGGGGTCATAGCCCCACAGTTTATTCTAAAAATGTTCCTACACTGCACCGAGCCACAGAAATATGTAATTTCACCTCAGATGGTGACATTTGTTCTTGAAATCTAGAAAGTTTTTATGTGCTAGAAGTTATTTCTGAGACTATATTGAGATTTATATATAGTGCCTATTCCCTCAATAGACTAAAGATCTTTTTACATTAGTAATGCTCTCCTCTGAGGTCAAAGATAACCCCTTGACTGGTGGTACTGTCAAGAATGGGGATATTTGGGGTAATTTATGGAGACCCAAAAGTCTTTTTTTCCACAGCACATAACTGTCAAACCATGCCTTTGGGTTATAATTGGACCTGCTGGTCTGATTCCCATTGCTCACTGGGACTATTTCTTTGTCATAAGTAGTCCATGGTTCCCCATACGAAAATAATAATAATAAAATGGACTTTGACTGGTTGCTGCAAGCCAGATTTTTCTTCCTCTGGCTGGAATTTAAATACATTTCATTATAATGCTGTATTGTTTTTCTTTGACCACCTGATGCAAAGAACCGACCCACTGGAAAAGACCCTGATGCTGGGAAAGACTGAAGGCAAAATAAAAAGTGGGCAGCAGAGGATGAGAGGGTTAGACAGCATCACTAACTCAATGGACATGAATCTGAGCAAGCTCCAGGAAATAGTGAAGGACAGCGAAGCCTGGTATGCTGCAGTCCATGGGGTTGCAGAGTCAGAAACGACTCAGTGACTGAACAACAACAAAAATTATTTTTCTTTGCCCCCAGAATGCAGCTCTTTTTTCCTTCTTGCTTCCAGTTCATTCAATTTGTCTTGACACAGACGTAGTGACCTTTTAACATTCTTTCTCCAAACTCACAGGAGCATCACTGTAATGTTTGCTGCTGTCGACATTTTAGAGCCCAGCTGGAAATCTCAGTACTTACTTTTCATCAATAACTTGCAGAAGATTTGGAAAATCAATAGCTTATTTTCTCTGCAACTCATCTGAAGCAAAAGACCACAAATAAGAAATAATTTCACTATGCCAGCAATTTGAGGATTGGTACATTAAGTACATTTTCAGGCTCACATGTGAAGTTAGTGCCAAATCATGATCAGTGGTTTTTTTCTCTCACAAACATTGTAGAAGGGTCTAGAATTAAAGGATATGGATACAGTGTCTGCTCTACTAGTTGGCTGTGTGATTTTGGTAAATCCCAGGATACCATCCTAATGCAGAAAGCAAAGAGGAGCTAAAGAGTCTCTTGATGAAGGGGAAAGAAGAGAGTGAAAAAGCTGGCTTAAAACTCAACATTCAAAAAACGAAGATCATGGCATCTGGTCCCATCAATTCAGGGAAAATAGAAGAGAAAAAAGTGGAAGCAGTGACAGATTTTATTTTCTTGGGCTCCAAAATCACTGTGGACAGTGACTTCAGCCATGAACACTTACTTCTTGAAAGGAAAGCTATGACAAACCTAGACAGCATATTAAAAAAGCAAAGACATCACTTTGCCAACAAAAGTCCATATAGTCAAGGCTATGGTCTTTCCAATAGTCACGTATGGATGTGAGATTTGGACCATAAAGAAGGCAGAGCACTGAAGAATTGATGCCTTTTAACTCTGGTGTTAGGGTTAGTCCCTTGGACTTGAGAGTCCCTTGGACAGCAAAGAGATCAAGCTAGTCCATCCTAAAGGAAATCAACCCTGGATATTCTTTGGAAGGACTGATGCTGAAGTTGAAGCTCCAACACTTTGGCTACCTGATGGAAAGAACCGATTCATTAGAAAAGACCCTGATGCTGGGAAAGATTGAAAGCAGGGGGAAAAGGGAATGACAGAGGATGAGATGGTTGGTTGGCATCACTGACTCAATGGATGTGAGTTTGAATAAATGCTGAGAGATGGTGAAGGACAGGGAAGCCTGGTGTGCTTCAGTCCATGGGGTCACAAAAAGTTGGACAGCACTAAGCCACTGAACAACAACAACAACAGTATCTTTCTGAGTCTCCATTACCTCATACATGGAACAGGGCTTAGAACTCCAGGGGAAGGTCAGGCAACCCCAGCTGCCCCTTCCTTAGGGACACTGTCCTGTTCCTACCTCCACATCGTCCTCATGGGGCACAACCCTGACCACAGCGGGGCCAACTGACACCCTTCAGTCCAATCACAGGCTCGACCCCAAGCTTGAATCTTGAATGGAGATTGACAGGATGGAAAGTGAAGGAACTGAGTCATTCTAGAGACTTCCATGAATTCTAGATATTTTACTGAGGCCTCACTAAATGCCACTCTTCATGTGTCTTACACAAATTACCTCATGTAGTTCACAAAACCATGTGACTTACAGTAGCTCCCTATGAAATGGGGTGCCAATTGTCTTTATTGTCTTTAATTGGATCTTCCAGAAGCAGAACCTATGACAGAATTGGGGACCAGGCCATGGTGGCTCAGAGGGTAAAGAATCTGCCTGCAAGGCAGGAGACCTGGGTTTGATCCCTGGAGAAGGAAACAGCAACCCACTCCAGTATTCTTGTCTGGAGAATCCCATGGTCAGAGAAGCCTGGCGGACTAAAGCCTGTGGGGTTGCAAAGACTCGGACATGACTGAGCAGCTTTCACACACACACAGTTTCTTTAGGAGCTGGCCCAGGAGGCATGCGGTATCTGCAGTGAGATAGGAAGGCAAAGAAACCAATAAAGGTTGTTAATGACCCACAGGTTCCTAACAGACAGTGTGAACTGTAACCTCTCCAAGGATCCCAAATCACGAGTAAAACAATACACATGATCTGCTACAGTACATTTTTGCATAGCTTTCTTTTTTATTGTAGTATCTTCTGGAAATCAAGAGGAGATGACTTTTACTTTGGGGGTCAGCATGGCAAGAGGTGTAAACACTATAGATAAAAACAGAAGCTCAGAAACAAAAGACATGGTAAGCTTTTAAGGACTAACAGAAATCATGGGGTGAACTTTGAGATTTCACAGGATGTGCAATGGCTGAGAATATAGAATTAAGAGCTGCCCTGTTTTGTTTTGTTTTTTTGCTCTCTACATTTTAAAGATCTGGCACACTCCAGATATTTAACAAGTAAAATAAGCAAAGTCATATCTGTCCGATTTTCATGATAACTATTTATTCAAATTTGGGGTTATACTAAAGTTTAACTTCTGAATTTCGATTAATCCTCAATAAAATATGCTCCATCCTCAAGAGCAACACTGGAAATAAATTTATCCTTGAGAGTACAACCATAAAGAAGGTTGAGTCCCAAAGAACTGGTGTTTTCGAATTGTGGCATTGGAGAAGACTCTTGCGGAGAAGGCAATGGCAACCCACTGCAGCACTCTTGTCTGGAAAATCCCATGGACAGAGAAGCCTGGTAGGCTGCAGTCCATGGGGTCGCTAAGAGTCAGATACGACTGAGTATCTTCACTTTCACTTTTCACTTTCATGCATTGGAGAAGGAAATGGCAACCCACTCCAGTGTTCTTGCCTGGAGAATTCCAGGGACGGGGGAGCCTGGTGGGCTGCTGTCTATGGGGTCACATAGAGTCAGACATGACTGAAGCGACTTAGCAGCAGCAGCAGCAGCAGAAGACTTGAGATTCCTTTGAACTACAAGAAGATGAAACCAGTCAATCCGAAAGGAAATCAACCCTGAATATTCATTGGAAGGACTGATGCTGAAGTTCCAATACTTTGGCCACCTTATGCAAAGAGCTGACTCACTGGAAAAGACCCTCACTGAAAGCAAAATGAGAAGGAAGCAGCAGAGGGTGAGATGGTTGGATAGTATCACTAACTCAATGGATATGAATCTAGTCAAACTCCAGGAGATAGCCGAGGACAGAGGAGCCTGGCATGCTGTGGTCCATGGGGTCCATGGGGTCACATATTTGTCACAACAACAAATGTTAAACAGTAGCTGTACCTCTATAATGTGTATTTTGTTCCCTATAATGTGGCCCAGTAATGCACATTTTTGCCAAGGATTTGAGGTCCTTCAAGTATGAAATCTGAAATTCAAATTCTATCTTATTTTTCTATTTCCCAGGAAGGAGAAAAACTGACCTCATTTTCCTTCCACACAGAAAAAAAAAAAAGAAAAGGTTTTACTCAGCAAACAGGCTGAATACGTCCTGACTACATCATAACTTTTTCTAACAGCATCTTAAATCCAAGTTATTACTCTAAGTTGTTTATCTAGTACTTTGTGTTGCTTAACACTTGCTGCTGACAGATTTAGGACACAGTATAAGTTTTGCTTTGTGCTTGAATCCTTGAATAACCTGAAGATGGATAACAGTAAAGATAGAGTTGGTCCTGAGGTGGTTGTAAGAAACACAGCCCCAGTGATATGAGATAAGGCATATATTTCAAGGGTGTGATCAGGTTCTCTCACCATCCATAGAAAGTGAGCATCATTCTCATTGTTGTCAGAGAAGTCACATGCTGCTGCTGCTAAGTCGCTTCAGTCGTGTCCGACTCTGTGTGACCCCATAGATGGCAGCCCACCAGGCTCCTCTGTCCCTGGGATTCTCCAGGCAAGAACACTGGAGTGGGTTGCCCTTTCCTTCTCCAATGCATGAAAGTGAAAAGTGAAAGTGAAGTCGCTTAGTCGTGCCTAACTCTTAGCAACCCCATGGACTGCAGCCTACCAGGCTCCTCCGTCCATGAGATTTCCCAGGCAAGAGTACTGGAGTGGTTGAGAATTTACATGTCTAGACCTAAAATTGCATATCCTTTTCAGAAATGAAGACCAAGACTTGGTCAAGGCAAGTCAACAAGCAATATTGAACTTTTGCTCTGTGTTACCAGAATTGGCATGAGAATTATGGAGCCAGATGTCACCTGGGGTGTCCCTGACTCTTTAGAGTTTGGTAAGTTTGCTCACATTCTCAATTTATCCTTGATGGGATATCACTGTCTTCTCCCAAGACACGTGAAAAGACCAGGGAGGCTCGATGTCTTAATACAGCCCCTTTGAGCTCCCACATCTGCCAAGGAAGACTGGTTTATCATTCTGTATAGGAGTAGACATTCAAGAAATAATCACAAAAACAAAAAGCACCACAATGCATGTCTGTGTGTGGTGGATTTCATTCAGGATTTAGAAGGATCCATTTGAGGGTATATTGTAGCCAAGGAGACAACCCATATGGGATATTTGGTATTACTGTTCATGAAATTCTTTTACATTCCACATGTCAGGTAATTGTCCACTGGCCACTCCCTTTCACACAGGCCCCTCCCCACACATTATTCCTGGTGCTTCTCTTGCTTTTCTCATTGATACTCAGACCCCTATTCAGCCAAGGAATTCAAAGGCTTTCTACTTCCCTTGGGTGTATAGTGGCTCTTACACTTTGGGGTACATAGCAAACATTAAAATGATAAATCGTAGGGACAACCAAAGACTGATAATCAGATGTAGGGTGAAGCCCTGGAATCAGCACTTTTGACAAATATATTAGATGGCCGATCTGCAACTGCTGCATGGAACACAATGTGACCATTTGTGTATTTTTTTTTTTTTTACTATCATCCTTTCAGGGGTTTCTAGCCATGTCTTAACATGGCTTTTGTAAAGATCATATAGCTGGAGCAGTGGTTCTCAAAGGGCATGTTAAAGCCCCTACCGCCACAGAAGCTGATGGTCTAGGTTGGATTCAAGAATCTGTATTTCCAACAATTTCCCAGGTGATGCTAGAATCACAGGGACCACTCAGATGTTTACCTTTCTTCTCACATCTGACAATTTCTGTCTGAAACATGTAATCAATTTTTATCCACTAAAATCGATTATACGTACACCAATGTCTACTATTATATTTAGGTTTATTTATTTCCATTGTTATGTGTGTGTTTAGTGCAGGCCACTTTTTCTATGCTATTTCATCTTTCCTTTCTGACTTTGTTTAGGTTGATTTTTTCCCCCTTTGTTTCCACTAGCTTCAAAGCTATACCTTCTGCCTCACTCCTTTGGTTGGTCTCCCTAAAAACTGAAAATGAGAATTCACTTATCAAACTCAAAGTTTACCAGCATCTTTGCTACACATAAAACAAACTGAAAATCTATGAAATGGTTCAATGGATAACGTATTGATCAGTATACAAGGACCAATAATACTTACTGAATTCAAACTATTTACTATTGTAAAAATTTAATGAAAGCACTATGAGATCTAAATACAATCTTTGACAACTGCAACAAAATAAGTGGTATATTAAAAAAATAATGCTGGTGAGCAATAAAAAATAAATTTAAAAAATCTCAAGTACAAGGACATTAAATGTGATAAATCCAAAATCCCTGCTCCTCTTTTCCTTAAAAAGACTGTTTTTGCTAACTACTCCTCATTGCCTCATAAAATTTCTATCTGGAATTATTTTCCTTCTGTTTGAAATACATTGTCTAGAATTTCCTTTAGGGATACTCTATTGGTTATAAACTATGTTTTTATACTTTTAAAAAAGTTGTTTTCATTATGAAAAAAATAGCTGACCTTTGATTTGTTTGGATGCTAAATTCTAGGTCAGGTATTATTTTCTCCCAAATTATTGAAAATACGCTTTTATTATCTCCTGGTTTCCATTACTTTTACTGTTAAGTTGGCAACTGTCTTTAGGAGGTGGAAGGGGGTAATTTTTCTTATTCACTAAATAACTTTGAATATCTTCTCAATGGCATGGATTTGCTTTATGTTATTCTGTTTCAAATTTGTTGGACATCCTGACCCTGAAACTTTTAATTTTTAGTTCTAGAGAATTCTCTAGCAACGTTTCTTCAAATATTTTCTCTACTCCATTGTCTTTTTATGTCATTCTAAATACATTCTTTAAATCCACATTAGAGTGAAAAATAATAATTTCCCTTTTGGCTGAATTTAATGTTATTGAACCCATCCATTAATTTATAAAACTTTATAAAGTCTATATTTATAATGTCTAAAAGTTCTTTTCCACTTTGCTAGACCTTATCAGATAGTCATATAAATTTTTTTCTCCTTGCTCTCATTTTTGGTCTCATAAATTATTAAAATGCATGGAGCATCCATTTTATATTCTGAGTTGGATAATTCTAATATCTGAAATCTTGGCTGGTCTAATTATCTCTCTTGTTCCTGCTGGATTTTGCTTCCTTTTGTCTTGTAAATTCATATATTGTGATTCCACATCCTTGAGATGTTTTCTGTGGCCCTTCTTTGAGACCTGAGTTGAAGGCTGGCTTTTTAGCTTAGTCAGTGTGATCCATGGACCAGCAGTATCTGCTTCACCTTAGAGACTGTGAACTTGCAGAATCTTAAGCCCCAGACCTACTGAATGAGAATCTGCATTTTAACCATAACCCTAGGCACAGCAGAATTCAATAAAGGCTGGTCTAAGGAGGGTTTGGACTGGTGGGCTTTGTCTCCTGTCAGGAACCTGGAGGCATCACCATACTTCATATGAATTCACAGTTGGAAGCTTTTTTGGAGCACATAAACCAAATTAATTCAAGATTTGAACTCATGTGTGCGCTGGCTATGAATGCTCAAAGACAACTTTTTTCCCTTCCACCCAGAGCCAAGGTTCAGGAGAGAACGCTTCCTTGCATAAGGAAGCAGGAGGTAGGACAGATTTACTCCCAGTGTTCCCTACAGCTAGGGACAGTCCTTGGTGGTTGAGTGGCAGGGGGGCTCCTGAAACACTGCCAGGTGGTGGGGTGCGGGCTGAAGACTGTATCACCTAACTCCTGCACACCCAGGAAGCTGTGAAATCTCGAGCTCCATATCACAGTGGGTCTATGGATGCTTTCTGGAAATCACCCCCTCCCTTCCTTTGACCTCCTGGATTCCTGCCTTTATCAAGTCTTAGCTCCCAAAGGCTATTTGCTTTTTTGTCAGCTCAGTAATAAATGTGAACAGGTTCTGCTTTTAAATACACTTGGGTATTTCTTTTTGCTCTGATAATATAGTCAGTTAGAGCAGACTGACATACCCCAGGAAATAGAAATGCAAGCCTTAAGACTTTTATTTCATTGTAAAGAAGAACACAGAGCTAGGACATAGATGGAAAAATGCTTTGTTTTTTGATCAAGAGGAAAATAAAGGAAAAGAAAAAATGATAGATTTCTATCATTTATTACAAGTTTCTATCAGGCCATCATCTGGAATCAAGTAAGCACTTTTCCTACACTATCTCATTTAAATCTCACATCACCACACTTTAGGTACAGTTATCATTATCCCCCTTTACAGATGAGGAAACAGAAGCTCAAGATGGATACAATATTCTCAAGGTCATCCATCTACAAAGGAGTAGGATTTGAATCCCTGTTCACTTGAGGGCTTCCCTTGTAGCTCAGCTGGTAAAGAATCCGCCTACAATGTGGGAGACCTGGGTTCGATCCCTGGGTTGGGAAGATCCTCTGGAGAAGGGAAAGGCTACCCATTCCAGTATTCTGGCCTAGAAAATTCCATGGACTGTATAGTCCATGGGGTCTCAAAGAGTCAGACATGACTGGGCGACTTTCACTTTCACCTGAGTCCAAAGTACACCTTCAAATCACAGTACTCTTCTCGGATCACTTTCCCTCCATCCCTCCCTCCCACTGAGTCCTTGAGCTGACGTCCTGCTTATGACTCAGCAGAAAATAGTTCTTTAGTGTCCCTACCTCCTGCTCAAGAATGTGTAGGGGCTCCCTTGATATTTCAGAGTGGTTCCAAACCCAATTCACCTAATAACACTAACTCCATGTCTAACTCTTCTTTGAAACCCCACCCAGTTCCTCCATTCCATAAGGATTTCTACTTTTTACCGACTGTATTGTGGACCCAAGGCCTATTCATTTTTGCATATTTGCTTGATTTCAAGACTAAATTGAAAGCTATTTTAAGGCAAACACAATGGGTTGTTATTTTGTTGGCTTTCACTGTTCCCATGGAAGTATGTGTGACACTTAGTAGGCATTAAATACTCATGCATTGATTGACTGCAGGGCAAACCATTATTTTTATTCTGTTCAACTTTTTATTTTGCAAAGTGTGATAAGCAAAGAATCAAAGTGATTAAAATCTTAAGATTCCAATTAATGTAAATAAAAAGAGAAAAGATGGCCAGATTATGAACTACTTTTTGTCTCTAGATGTTTATTCCAAGCATTGCTTTGGTCGATGCAGTTTAGGCAACAGGGAATTCTTAGAGATGATTAATTCCAGGTGGATCAAACCTTAATATCCTTTTGAGGATGATTCACTTCAATTTGCTGCATCATTACTTTCAGGAGGCAGTAAATGATAGCAAGCACTATACACACTTCCCCATCCTCTGCAATTTTCCTCCCAAGTTGAAAACCATTTAAAAATAATTCGAGATAAAGTTCAGTCAGTTAGCTAGTTACAGCATTCTCTTAGGGTAGCATTAGCATTAATTAATGTTTGTGGACTGCTTTGAAAATCACAAGTGCTATGGAAGTGCTGACTATTAATTTAGTAAAAGCACAAGCCATGAAAGCTGAAATTTAAAGGCAGTTGTGCACTGCTGAAATGTTTTAATATTTAAATGAGCCAGCCTGAAGAAAGTCTCTGACATCCCATGTTTATAAATCAGGAAGAAAAGAAGTCCCAAGTGGAGAGATTGTAAATGATTTAAAAGAGAAGACGGAGGTAGGAGTGGATAGGGATGACTGTTAACTATTAGAGGAAGGTAGAAGATGATGGGCGGGTACATGTCCATCAATTTGGAGATTAGTCCTTGTGCTGGAGATTGGCAGTGACATGGGAGGTGAGAAGGAAGAGATAGAAGAGGAGGAGAAAGAAGGAAAACTAAGAGGAAGAAAAAAGAGGAAAACAGAAAGGAAGAAAAAGGAGGAAAAGGAGATCTCTTGACTGAGATTAAAAATAATGACAAAAAGTGATGAAACTGATGTTTCTCCCTTGCATATCTGTTCAAGGGGCAGTTATAGTATAATAATGACTAGAAACCACCTTCTGATTCCTTCTTGACAGTCATCTCCAAACACCCACTCCATCATTACTGGCGGACGTGCGAACCTGAGTCAGCAGATTCTGTCTCCCCACCTCCCCCACCCCAGGCCACCTGCGTCCTTTCCCTTTTAGCACATTGCTTCCCGAGATAAGGTGAGCATCCTTGCCCCTCTCACCCTCCTCCTCCACTTCCACCAAGACAACTTCTTCTTCAAGACTGTCCTTGATATTCAGCTTTTCCAGTAAAGTCACATTAGGCCCCTGTGCCCATATATCTGCTGTTCTCATGACTGAAACCTGTATGCTCTTCCCAATGACAATTTCCAGGAGAGCAGAATTCCATAACTGTGAAGGCTGTTGAAGCACTGAACGTGGAACTTTCTGGGTAACTGCTGTGGTACTATTAGAAGTTAGGCCCATGAGTTAAATGACCAAGCGCACAACCTGTGATGGTAGAGGAAGTGTCTCTACAGAAAAGATAAGAAACGATCTTTCTTCCCTTCCTCCTTCATTCTTTCCTCCTTTCTGTTATCTTTCTAAAGCACAACATATATTTACACTGCAGGATGTTTGGAAAATAGAGAAAGGCAAAAATGCAGTAACTGTACTCCATCTGCTCAGATAGAGCCAAACCTTATATTTAATCATAGTCCCTGTTTTAAGTTTATTCACGTTCACATAAGATATTGCATCAAATAATGTTACATATAATTTTATAAGTATTTATATATTATGTAAATATAATATGATAAATATATGTAGCATAATATATTTAAGCATTTTATAACATAAAATACAATATACTTTGTGTTATATATTTGTTATATTTTTATTATAAAACATTTTCCACTAATTTCTTTATAACAGATGTTTAATATTCTGTCATATGGATACACCACAATCATTCTTTAAATTTAGAATTGTATTTTTATTGGTCTCACAATATTTGTATTTATAAAGAATGTTTTTAATAGATATGTTTGGGCATACTTTTTTTCAGAATTTTTATTAAGTGAGACAAGGCCTATTTTCAAAAAAAAATTCAAATTTCATGTTTTCCAATTTTCTTACCATGACTTTTCCTATAAGTTGTTATATATGCAATTTTAAAAAGGTTTCTACTAATCCAGTAGTCAGATAATCTCTGGGAGTATTGTAATCATCACATTTTAACAGAATTTTGATTCCGATCGGAGATTTAAGGAACAAAACAAAATGAATTACATTGTTTCTAGATTCTTTTTTTTTCAAATCCACATGTTGTGCAGTGTAATCTTTTTTAAATTAATTAATTTATTTTAACTGGAGGCTAATTACTTTACAATATTGTAGTGGTTTTTGCCATACATTGACATGAATCAGTATGATTCTTGGTAAATGCCCAGAAGTGTTCAGTGCTGAGCACACCAAGACGGCGCTAGAGAAGCCACGTGAGTCGAGCAGGGCGCCTGCCTGTGGAGCCTCCGAGCCGTTCATTTGACCTGTGCAAAGATGGGTACAATTCTCCCCTTCCCTGTATTCACAGCACCAGCAGTGTGATGTCAAAGCATTTTGTATCTGTTCCCTACAGCCTTGGGCCTGCTGTGATTTTGCCAATAGAATGCACTAAGTGACCACATGCTGGTTCCAATCTGGAACACAGGGATCTCACATACCAGGCCTGTTCCCCTGGAACCCAACTTCTGAACCCTACTCCTGACATTTGAACAAGCCCAAGCAAGCCTGCTAGAGGATGAGAGACTGCACAGGGCCTAAACAAAGAGGTCTACAGAGGTGACCGTGAACAGCTAGCCCCCAGCCAAGCCACCAACTGACCACAAACATGCCAACTAAGGCCAGAGGAACTGCCCAAATAAGCCAAGAATCCTCTGCTAAATGAATATGCTTTGGTACGGAGTATAACACAGGAGATGCTGTTTGATACTGCCTGTAAATCAAACCCAGCAATGTGCTTAGTATCGTAACAGAGGAAGAAGCAAGGAGTTGTAAGGAGTTAGCTTCTTTCTTCCTCAACTGCTTTTGATCTTAACACTACAGTCTAAAGTAATGAGTGCTGTGTCCTTAAAGAGGTACCTTTCTACAAAGGAGTGAAAACATTCTGACAAAGGAAAAAGATCAGTGTGCGTGTGTGTGTGTGTTTCTTAAACAATATTAATTCCCTATATGTACCTTCCCTAGGCTGGGTTGCAAAGCTACCCAAGTAATAGACGTGACTACTGTTGGATTGAGCAACAAGTCCTGTTGTTTCTGGATCTGGTGATGGGTGGTCACTGATGCCGCCAGGAAAGTAACCGTATAGGCATTCTGACCCTGAGAGGTAATATTCTGTGAATTGCCTGATGTGCCCAAGTTAACTGTGTTATCCAAAGAGCTATTTTCTGCTCCAGGCATTAGCTTCAGATTTGCAGCTCTGGTTTAGTGAAGCCAGCCTCCTTTTGTCCTCTGAGCCTCCTCTCTTTGTTAAGTCTATAAATAAAAGTCAGTTTTTCCTGCCCACATTTCTCTGTGTTGCCATCAAAATCTAGTAGCCAACTGAACCTTTCTCCTAGACTCTTGCTTTTTGCTGTAACAGTGCATCTCAGACTTGAATGTACCTAGGAATCACCTAGGGATCTTGCTAATCTGCAGATTCTGACTCAGTAGGACTGGGATGGGGACCAAGAATTTGCATTTCTAACAAGTCCCCAGGTGATGATGCTGCTCACAGCAAAACATTTTGAATATTAAGTGGCTACAGGACAAATCAACTCAATGCTACTAACCAATGGCTGGCTGATAGATAACCAGAGTTAGAGAGTGCCTGATCTCAGAATCTTCCTATTCTCATTGTCAGGTGAGCAAACGTCTGCCCTCCAGGAGCCAAAGAATCAGACTCACCCTGATAGTTCTGTGTGATGTTGTTTAGCCAATAAGTTGTGTCTGACTCTTTGCAACCCCATTGACTGCAGCACACCAGGCTCCCCTGTCCTTGGCTATCTCTCCGAGTTTGCTCAAATAAATGTTCATTGAATCAGTGATGATATTTAACCATCTCATTCTCTGCTGTTCTCCTTTTGCTTTCAATCTTTTCCAGCACCAGGCCCTTCTCTAATAAGTCAGCTGTTTGCATCAGGAGACCAAAGTATTGGAGCTTCAGCAACAGTCCTTCCAATGAATATTCAGGGTTGATTTCCTTTAGGATTGAGTGGTTGGGTCTCCTTTGAAGGACAAAGGACTCCCAAGAGTCTTCTCCAGCACCATAATTTAAAAGCATCAATTCTTCAGCATTCAGTCTTCTTTATGGTCAGATTTTCCTATCCACGCATGACTATGTACATGATTACTGGAAAAACTATAGCTTTGACTATGTGGACCTTTGTCAGTAATGTTTTTAATACATTGTCTAGCTTAGTCATAGCTTCTCTTCCAAGGAGCAAGGGTCTTTTAATCTCATGGCTGAAGTCACCATCCACAGTGATTTTCTAGCCCAAGAAGATAAAATCTGTCACTGCTTCCACTTTTTCCCCATCTATTTGTCATGAAGTGATAGGACTGGATACCATGTTGTTAGTTTCTTTTTTTTTTTTTTTTTAATTTGAGTTTTAAGCCAGCTTTTTCAATCTCCTCTCTCACTTTCATCAAGAGGCTCTTTAGTTCCCCTTCACTTTCTGCCATCAGACTGGTATTATCTGCATATCAAGTTGGTATTTCTACCGGCAATCTTGATTCCAGCTTGTGATTTATCCAGCCCAGCATTTTGCATGATGTACTCTGCATATAAGTGAAATAAACAGGATGACAATATACAGCCTTGCTATATTCCTTATCCAATTTTGAACCTGTCCATTGTTCCACGTCTGGTTCTAATTGTTGCTTCTTGACCTGCATACAGATTTCTCAGGAGGCAGGTAAGGTGGTCTGGTATCCCATCTCTTGAAGAATTTTCCAGTTTGTTGTGATCCACACAGTCAAAGGCTTTTGCATAGTCAATGAAGCAGAAGTAGATGTTTTTCTGGAACTCCCTTTCTTTCTCCATGATCCAATAGATGTATGTAATTGGATTTCTGGTTCTTCTGCCTTTTCTAATCCCAGCTTGTACATATGGAAATTCTCAGTTCATGTACTGCTGAAGCCTAGCTTGGAGGATTTTGAGCATTACCTTGCTAGCATGTGAAATGAGACCAATTGTGCAGTAATTTGAACATTCTTTGGCGTTGTCCTTCTTTGGGACTAGAATGAAAACTGACCTTTTCCAGTCCTGTGGCCACTGCTGAGTTTTCCAAATTTGCTGACATACTGAGTGCAGCACTTTAACAGCATCATCTTTTAGGATTTTAAATGGCTCAGCTGAAATTCTGCCACCTGCACTAGTTTTGTTCATAGTAATGCTTCTTAAGGTCCATTTGACTTCACAGTCCAGGATGTCCTGCTCTAGGTGAGTGACCACACCATTGTGATCATTAAGACCTTTCTTATATAGTTCTTCTGTGTATTCTTGCCACCTCTTATTAACTGCTTCCGCTTCTGTTAGGTCCTTATTGTTTCTGTCTTTTATTGTGCCCATCCTTACATGAAATGTTCTCTTGATACCTCCAATTTTCTTGAAGAGATCTGTTTGTTTGCACTGGGCATTTAAGAAGGCCTTCTTTAATCTCCTTGCTATTCTCTGCTTTCAGTTTGGTTTATCTTTCCCTTTCTCCTTTGCCTTTCACTTCTCTTCTTTCCTCAGCTATTCTTAAAGCCTCCTCAGACAACCACTTTGCCTTCTTGCATTTCTTTTTCTTTGGGATGGTTTTGTCACTGTCTCCTGTACAATATTATGGTCTTCATCCATAGTTCTTCAGGCATTCTCTCTACCAGATCTAATCCCTTGAATGTATCCTTCACCCTCCACTGTATAATCATAAGGGATACAATTTAGGTCACACCTGAATGGCCTCACAGCTTTCCCTACTTTCTTCAATTTAAGCCTGAATTTTGCCAAAGGACTCATGATGTGAGCCACAATCTGCTCCAGGTCTTGCTTTTGCTGATTGTATACAGCTTGTCCATCTTTGGCTGCAAAGAACATAATCTGATTTCAGTACTGACCATTTGGTAATGTCCAAGTATAGAGTTAAGGCTATGGTTTTTTCCTGTGGTCATGTATGGATGTAAGAGTTGGACTGTGAAGAAGGCTGAGCACCGAAGAATTGATTGCTTTTGAACTGTGGTGTTGGAGAAGACTCCTGCTAGTCCCTTGGACTGCAAAGAGATCCAACCAGTCCATTCTGAAGGAGATCAGCCCTGGGATTTCTTTGGAAGGAATGATGCTAAAGCTGAAAGTCCAGTACTTTGGCTACCTCATGTGAAGAGTTGACTCATTGGAAAAGACTCTGATGCTGGGAGGGACTGGGGTCAAGAGGAGAAGAGGACGACAGAGGATGAGATGGCTGGATGGCATCACTGACTCGATGGACGTGAGTCTGAGTGAACTCCGGGAGTTGGTGCTGGACAGGGAGGCCTGGCGTGCTGCAATTCATGGGGTCGCAAAGAGTTGGACACGACTGAGCAACTGATCTGATCTGAAGTATAGAGTCATCTCTTAGGTTGTCGGGAAAAGGTGCTTGCTATTGGGACTGGAATGAAAACTGACCTTTTCCAGTCCTATGGCCACTGCTGAGTTTTCCAAATTTGCTGACATATTGAGTGCAGCACTTTCACAGCATCATCTTTTAGGATTTTAAATGGCTCAGCTGAAATTCTGCCACCTGCACTAGCTTTGTTCATAGTAATGCTTCTTAAGGTCCATTTGACTTCACACTCCAGGATGTCCTGCTCCAGATGAGGGACCACACCATTGTGGTCATCTGGGTCATCGTGGTTATGACCAGCATGTTCTCTTGAAAAAACTCTGTCAGCCTTTTCCCTGCTTCATTTTGTACTTTAATGCCAAACCTGCCTGCCATTCCAGGTCTCTCCTGACTTCCTACTTTTGCATTCCAAACCCCTATGATGAGAAGGTGTATTCTCAGGTAAGCATTTTAATTTCTTTAAGTACTCATTTGCCACAGTCACTCCTTACAGGGTGTGAAGTTGGTTCCCCATGAACTGCACAGCTTCCACTTGTCTCTTCTTTATGTCATCTCTGATGTCCTATTCTGACCATCTCTTATTCCTTTGTCTTTACTCTGCATAGTCCCACAAAACTAAAATACCATTGGAAAAGTTTCCCGCTCTCCCAGCTCCTGATTAATTCTGTGAATTTTAGGAGCCCCTACACCTATAGCACTGGGTTGTTGGCGCCCTGTAGGACATGGTTAATGCACGACACCTCTTCTCAAAGCTGTTACCCCATTTCAAAGTGTTAGTCGCTCAATTGTGTCCAATTCTTTGCAACCCCATGGTCTATAGCCCATCTGGCTCCTCTGTCCATGGAATTATCCATGCAAGAATACTGGAGTGGGTAGCCATTTCCTTCTCCAGGAGTTCTTCCCAACTCAAGGACTGAACCCAGGTCTCTTGCATTGCAGGCATATTCTTTACATGTAAGCCACCAGGGAAGCCCCCAAAGAAACAGGAGCATACTATGTTGGCTGGAAATTGGTCCCGGTCTCCCCTGTGGGAGGCAAGAATTCTACCACTGAACCAGCCATTTCAAAGTGCAGGTATTAACTCTCCACCTGACTGTGAATTCAATCAATGCAGGTGGGACCTATGGATTAGTAGTATCATCTGGAAGCTTGTTAGAAATGCAAAACCTCCAGCTCCATTCCAAAATACTGAATTGGAATCAGCATTTTATCAAGATTCCCAGGTGACTTTTATCAAAATCTGACCCATACTAGTGTGGCAATTAAAACATCTAGTTATTCCTGCAGTCTGCATTTCACAGCAATTCTTACACAGAGATAGATAAAAGACTGGACCCCAGTCCTCCAATCATATTCCAATATGATTTTTTATATCTGAGAGTAGATAATGGGTAGATACTTTAAGGTTTGTTACAATAGGATATACAAAAACATTTTACTCAGTATCCAGCACACTGGTGGTATGGAATAAATCATTTTTGTTTAATGAAAGACAGATATGAAAAAATTGAAAGATGCTGATTTGATATTAATGCATTAAGAATAAAATTGTGAGAATAAAGTTGGACACTGATAAGTAGTACTTTATAAACATAGCATTAGATGCATAATTCTCATTTACTTATTAGCTTGGAATGAAATGTTTTACTACTGAAAAGTATTTATGCACATATATTTTGAAAGTGAAGACTACTGAATCTTGAATAGCTCTAGAAATGTGAAATCATAGATGTTTTTGCTTTACCATTGTCCAAAAATTTAGAAGGCTACTTTGCTCAAAAATATAGCATAGTGTTCCAATGCAGAATATAGGTGTTTAAAGATCCAAATAACTGCTGACAATGGCAAGATTTTGAGTTGAAGTTACTTCGTAAACATTCAAATTCAGTGGAAAGTTATATTAGATAAAGTCACTTGGAGTCTGATGCTTCCTTGTAACTCCATTTATATGGGTACAGAAAGGTCAGTCTCCTTTCAAACTGGGATGGCATCTGAGCAGTATTAACTGTCCATGGAACCAGAGTCTGTGCATCTTGCAATCAACAATAAACTGAAAAGTTCAGCACAACTGCCCACCTTACTGCACAAACTATCAACACAAAGATTTACCCAATCTTTGTATATCCTCAAATCAATACAAAGATTTATAAACAAATATTTTTATACCTTGAAATCAACACTATAGGGAAAAGTTCCTCAGTGATCATCCACTTTAATGTCTCTCTCTCAAATGTCATTTTGAATGCCGAGGAAAGGAATCACGTTGCTTTTAAAGGACACACCTAGAGCTCATTAAATCACTTCAGTGACGATCCCTAGACGTCCTTCTCCATACTAACAGGATACAACAGCTAAATCTGTTTTTTGTTTCTTCTTTTTTATAAGCAAATCCATTTCAACACCTTTTAAAAAGTATCCAAGTTGCTCTTTTTAGAATCATTTTAGACTCAAACCTTAAATAATAGTCTAAAAACACATGTCATATTATCTTTTAGGGTGGACCACACGAAACTGCCAATATTTGACCATCTTGACCCATAATAATGGCAATTTCATACAGTTCAACATACTAGAATACTCACCCAGCTTTAAAGGAACATTTTCTATTGACTGCGATATCAGTTAGGAAAATATATTTCTTAAATGACCAAAAACCTAAGTTGTTTTCTGGCAATTCCTGGGGTCACATAAATTGGAAGTTCCTAATTTGCATATATAAACCACTGTGAGTAAACCAGTACTGTTCTGATTAATACTTGGTAACTGTATCAACAGCCATGAGGTTGGACATCAGAGGAGAAAAGAAACTAGGAAGATTTTTCTAAAAGTTTCCTTTGGAAAACTTTATGAGTAAAATGGATTAAAAAATGTTCCCTTCAGGTAAATGGTTTAACCAAAAAGTCTTATACATGGATCAATAATAACAGAAAAGCTTGAATAACCACCCATGCCCTCAACTATAGTTTTAATGGTTGAATAATGAACAAAGTTATGAGACTTTTGCTCAATAAATGGCTACAGTGTGCCACAGAATAAAAGACAGTCTGTCTGTGCATCCATTCTTTTATGTTTGCTGCCCAGCCCTGTGAAAAGTGTTGTTTTTAATGATTACACAGAGGAATGTGAAAATCTCAACTGCCTTCAAAGCCATTAAGGAGATTTAGTCATGTTCAGTGGAGCATCAGACGTTTCTGTGTTTCATTGCTTCTCAATTTCCTGAAAACTTGTAAATTGCTGATTCTCACAGAATGATGGGATACAGAATGAACTTTGATGTGAGCTAAGCAGAAGTCTACACATGCTACCGTTCTGAATAATAAAAATGCTTTTGAAAAGAGGCTTGTAATAGCCTACATTTTCAGATGATAAATTAAATCCTTAGCCTTCAGAGCACGTGTCTGTTATCTAATGTCTCACAAATTAGGATGCACGACCAGAAATCCAGTGACTCACTTGCCAGATCCACCGGGAGCTTGTGAAGTTTGTCAGTCTGATTAAGGAGTGGGTCTTTGCCCACTATGCAGTGGGAGGGAGTTTTTTCATGCAGCAGAGACCACTGTTACCACCTAACAGAAGCCTTTCCACTAAGTGTCCCGGATAGAGGTTCAATTTCCCAGGAACACACAACCAGGCAAGGCCCAACCAGCTAGAGGAAACTGGCGCCAAGCTGGTTTCTTATCAAAACACAGCATTACAGGTTTTGGAGGAAGAAATGGAATTATCAAAGGTCCATCTGCCCCAACTCCAACCTATTCAAACTCGGAACAGAAAGGCAAGCAATGTACCTGTTAGCCCTTGTTACTCTTTTTTTAGGGAGCAGTAAATCTTATCACTGAATCATTAAGTATTCTTGGAAGACTATCTAAAGATGTCAGAAGGGTAAGTGACTCTGATTGGAAAAAGGGCTTTAAAAATTTATGGACATTTCAAATCTCCATAATGAAGAGGAGAGGTATATTATAAAACAATTACTAAGCAACAGCCAGCTGGAGAAAGAGCAAACTGATGTGAAGTTGGCTCAAAACTTGCAAGAAGGAAATACTTCGGCACATTACCTGGTTCAGCTGTTTTCTAAGCGGGATTCATACAGCAGCTCTTTTTTTCTTTTTCAAACAAGGCGCAGCTGGGTGTGTTCCTGGATGTGGGTCCTGATGAACGCGCAGGGAGAGGATGCGCTGGCAGGTGCTGTGCATCAGCAGAAGCGTGGAGCATGGCAGAGCCAGGCCCGGGCACTGCAGCCCTGACCACCCTTCCCAGGAGAAGCCCCACTCCGCATTTCTGCGGGGGCTGAAGGAGAGGCCTGGGATGGGAACCACCTGGGTAACCGAGGCGGCGGAGGCCCTCCTCCCAGGCCCTTCATTTGGAGCCTAGTTCACACCACGCATCCGGTAAACCCTGACGCTCAGGGACTCTTGAGCCCTCTGTGGCTCCCTCACCCTTCAGTGTCACAGGACAATGGAGCCTCGCCCAGTAGCCGGGCAGGGTCAGATGAAGGTCTCTGCTTGAAAGGCCGGAGAGGAGGGACCTCCGCAGGCCATATCGCAGGAATGAACGGCGCATGCTCCAAGCATCCAGCGGGGATGCTTGGCCCAGTGATGCGGGGCAGGGGGTTGGGGGAGGCAGCCATCCAGGCGTCCCGCGCGTGAAACTCTGGAGCCTTTATCCCAGCTACGTCTCAGGGCTAAGCAGAGAGATAAATACAGACTTCGAAAAGAAAGACAGACTTTTATAGCAGCTGCATATAAAAAACGAAATCATTTCATACATGTTGAGCATAAACGAGGTAGCCTACAGAGGTCTGGTGTTAAGATATTTGGATTGGAGCTTTATGTCTTTTAAAACGTTTTTAGTGGGACTTCCCTGGCGGCTCCGTGGTTAAGACTCCACCTTCTAATGCCGGGGGTGTGCATTCCATCCCTGGTTGGGGAATTCTGATCCCACACGCGGAGGGCGCCAGCCAAAAGAGTAATTAATTAATTAAAATTTTATTTAGTAACTCATTTATATTGTATTTTACAAAAACATAGTGGTCCACAATGGATTAGAAATTTAAAAAATAAACCGCAAACGAAAACAAGAACAAAAAAAACAGCATGTCCTTATGGACGTTCTAGTCAATCTCTAGATTCCAAATAATTGGGGGATTTTTTAAATTTGATTTTTGAGCATCACACTTTGTTGTGTTGCTGTTTTCTTGATTTGAGCTCTCAAATCTTTCAAATATACCAATAATTTTCTTCTACTGAATTCTTTTGCGTTACACTAAAATATAGAAATTGAAAGTCAAATGAAGGGGGAAAGGAGATCTGTACGTTGTTCTCTCATTTTCATTTACTATGTATGTTACTTACCAGACAAGTTCTTTATAAAGCCAGCCATTGCTGGATGCGTTCATCTGAAAAAAGAAAATACCAGGAATACCAGGGAAAAATCATTTTATAACCTCCTTTCCAGTTCATCTGGATGTTTGGTGCCCTCACTAATAGGAGACCCAGGTTGTAAGTCACTTAAGTCTGGGGCTGCACTGTTGTGCCCCTGATTGATGTGGGAAATAACTGTCACCTTCTTTCTGGTCCATTCTCCAATTCTGAGAACAATTTTGCCTCTAAGCTCTCTGCCCGTCTTCCTGCCTACCCCACTGACCTCTTTATACAAGGGAAAAGATAAGGACCCAGAGAAAAGTGGAGTTGATTGTTACCTAAACTAAATATTAACCTAGTTTAGAATAACCAGTCACCAGGACATTTATTTTTCTTTGTTTTTTCTAACTACCATGAGGATGGAATTAGACTTGCTTTATCTAAAGCTCACAAGGGGTTCCCAAACATTTGGATAAGAGGTGCTCTTCTAAACAGGTCAAACCCGGGGTATGGCCCCTGCATTTGAGATAGAGAGTGTGTCTTGAAATTTGGCTTATTGTGATTGCTTTGTCCTTTGGTCTAGACATTAAGGGTTCTCATGGCTTTACCACCAGTGGAATCTTTTAAGTTAGCAGCAGCTCTAATTATGCACCAATTAACCTTAATTAAGACAGTTCTTGTATAACAGCACACCCAGAGAGTTCACTAAACAAACGGCTTGACAAACACTGTCATTTAAAGTCCTTTCCAAACATGTCACTTTCTTAATTAGGAAGTGAGGTTGTGAAGACGCTATATTCACAGACATTATTTGGGGAATTAGAGTAGAGAAGATGGGAGCCAGGTCCTCTCCACGCTCCTTAAATGCATTGGTTACACAGAACACGTGGCCTTGGATGGACCCATAGGACAGCACCATGAAGATGACCCTCTTCTGGACACATTTGCTCCAGGTGGGCAATAAAATGATGTGAAATTACTTAAGTCTCATTTTTCAAGGAAAGATTAGAAAATAAAAGGCACTTCATGGAAATAATGAAAGGTTTCAAGACTGATCTTTTTCTATTTGTATTAAGATGGAAGACACATAGACACCATATATTTAATAGAAAATGCTGATAAATTTGGTATTTTGCACTATAACTTCGACATCTTTGTAATACTGGATCCTAGTTTTTTTAAAGACATATTTCTATTCAAGTCAAGATTTACGCTATGCAAGAGATTTTTTTTTGTATTAAACTTGCATATTTCTTACTATGTATTTCATACTTTTGTCACTTTTGTAAATGAAAGCTTTCAACATATTTAATTTTATCTTGAAACATGTTAATGTGAAATCTACCATACAAAAAAGTACAGATTATGTATACATAGTGTTTTAAGAAAACTCACAATAGTTACCAGTTTAGGGAATAAAACATTAATAGTAACTTTAAATCCATATGTTCCCCTCCCTAATTACACTCTCTTTCTCCCCCCACTCCAGAAATATCTTCTTCTAAATTTGTGCTCGGAGAAGGCAATGGCACCCCACTCCAGTACTCTTGCCTGGAAAATCCCATGGATGGAGGAGCCTGGTGGGCTGCAGTCCATGGGCTCGCTGAGAGTCGGACACGACTGAGTGACTTCACTTTCACTTCTCACTTTCATGCATTGGAGAAGGAAATGGCAACCCACTCCAGTGTTCTTGCCTGGAGAATCCCAGGGACAGGGAAGCCTGGTGGGCTGCCGTCTATGGGGTCACACAGAGTCGGACACGACTGAAATGACTTAGCAGCAAATTTGTGCTGCTGCTGCTAAGTCGTGTCCAACTCTGTGCGACCCCATAGACAGCAGCCCACCAGGCTCTGCCGTCCCTGGGATTCTCCAGGCAAGAACACTGGAGTGGGTTGCCATTTCCTTCTCCAATGCATGAAAGTGAAAAGTGAAAGTGAAGTCACTCAGTCGTGTCTGACTCTCAGGGACCCCATGGACCAAAGCCGACCAGGCTCCTCTGCCCATGGAATTTTCTAGGCAAGAGTACTGGAGTGGGTTGCCATTGCCTTCTCGGAAATTTGTGCTAACAGTTTCGTATTTAGAGTTCTACCACCTATGTGTAACATAGATGGAAATGGTGTATAATTTTCTGCATTTTTTAGCAGTTGTATAAGTAGCCTCATACTATGACATTCTCTAATTTTCTCTATATGTTTGACATTTATTCAAATATAAGTGTGTAATTCAACTTCATTTGTTTTCACTGTTACAAGTTATTCTGTCATATGACCCTATTTAAAAAAAGAACTGTGATGTTTTTGTGAAAAGGTTTTTTTTTTTTTTTTTTAATCTAATTTTGTCATGAATGGTTCAGTTCAGTTCAGTTCAGTCACTCAGTTGTGTCCTACTCTTTGCGACCCCATGAATCGCAGCACGCCAGGCCTCCCTGTCCATCGCCAACTCCTGGAGTTCACCCAGACTCATGTCCTTCGAGTCAGTGATGCCATCCAGCCATCTCATCCTCTGTCGTCCCCTTCTTCTCTTGCCCCCAATCCCTCCCAGCATCAGAGTCTTTTCCAATGAGTCAACTCTTCGCATGAGGTAGCCAAAGTACTGGAGTTTCAGCTTTAGCATCATTCCTTCCAAAGAAATCCCAGGGCTGACCTCCTTCAGAATGGACTGGCTCGATCTCCTTGCAGTCCAAGGGACTCTCAAGAGTCTTCTCCAACACCACAGTTCAAAAGCATCAATTCTTCGATGTTCAGCTTTCTTCACAGTCCAACTCTCACATCCATACGTGACCACAGGAAAAACCATAGCCTTGACTAGACGGACCTTTGTTGGCAACGTAATGTCTCTGCTTTTGAATATGCTATCTAGGTTGGTCATAACAATGTTAAATATTATAAAATTTTTCTTCATCTATTGCAACTATAAAGTTGTTATACTTTTGTTTTCAATGTGCTAATATGGAGAATTATGTGATATAATAATCTTAAATATGATGAACAAATCCAACTTGGTCATGATGTATTATATATTGTCTTGTTTTACAGTGTTGAATGGGTTTGTTTATTGATTTTGGAGGGGGCTTTGAAGAAATCAAAGCCATGTCCATGACGGATGGGGTCACACTTGCTGTTTATCCTGCTGCCCTACAGTGATTTTAGTATGAAGACTTTATTAGCTTTAGGACATACATTTACTTCATTTATTTGGCTGTGCTGGGTCCTAGTTGTGGTACAGAGGCTGTTTAGTTGCAGCATGTGGAATCTTAGTTGTGGCATGTGGGACCTAGTTCCCTGGCCAGGGATTGAACCTGGGCCCCCTGCCTTGGGAGGCCAGAGTCCCAACCACTGGACCAAAAGGGACGTCGCAGGACATACATTCCAAAGTACCCTCCTTCAAGTCTCTGAATGAATTTTCTTAAATTTGGAAGCATCTATTCTTTGAATATTTAGTATAATTTTTCTTTAAATGCAAGTAGGATGAGAGTAAGACAACTCAAATTTTCTATTTTCTGGATTTATTCATATTTCTAGGAGTTTTCCTCAATTTCACTAAGTTTTCCAATATAGTGGTGCACATTTCTCTGTAGTTCTCTCTATTATCATTTTATTATCTACTTCTTTCTTGTCGAGTCCTTTATTCTTCATATATCCTGTTAGAGGATTAGAAGTTGTTAGAGGATTATAACAGAGAAGGCAATGGCACCCCATTCCAGTACTCTTGCCTGGAAGATCCCATGGACCAAGGAGCCTGGTAGGCTGCAGTCCATGGGATAGCTAAAAGTCAGGCACAAATGAGCAACTTCACTTTCACTTTTCATTTCCTGCATTGGAGAAGGAAACGGCAACCCACTTCAGTGTTCTTGCCTGGAGAATCCCAGGGACAGAGGAGCCTAGCGGGCTGCCGTCTATGGGGTCACATAAAGTCAGACACGACTGAAGCGACTTAGCAGCAGCAGCAGCAGAGGATTATAAGGTGTGGTCTATGGTATATTTGCTTTCTTTTTAAGAATTCTTGTGTCATTACCTCCTTTTATTTTTTTATGCTTATAATGGTTTATCTTAGTTTAATTAGTTTTGTTTTTGTTCTTGCTGCTTTCCTAGGCCTTTGAATATTGTTTATTCTTTAAGAACTATAGCCTGTGTCACACAAATTTAATGACTAGTAGTTTTATTATTATTTCATACTAGTAATAAATTGTTAAATAAAAATAAACTCTTTCACTTCTTCTTTCAGTCCTTGTAAACATATGAACTCACAAAATGGGGATTCTGATGTTTGGTGTTTTTTTTTTAATTCTGTGCTTTGCCTCTGTTTCAAGACTTTGCCTTCCCTATGCGACTCATGATGGGGCCCAAGGCTCCCAGTTCACTAAAGGTAACTCTGGTTTGCCTTTTAGCCCCACAAGCAATGATTTGTTTCGTATGCCCTTCTAGCTGAGTGATCACTTGAACTTGAGTAGATATGCTTCATAGCTGCCAATTATTGAACTAAGGAAGTGGTGATCTTACCCTAGCCATTCTACGTCAGCTTATTCTACTATCAGTATATTTTGATCTGAAAGTCTTTGGATTCTGTCTCCACACAATAAGAAACATATTTTATTCCTGAACTTTTGATTAAAATAATGTCTCCTGGACCAAGTAGAAATGACCATTGCTTTGGGAAACAACACCCCCACCCCCACACCACCCACTGCTTTGCTCTGTCTGCCTGACAGGGATTTAACAAGCTTTATGAACATCAAAGGCAATACAGAGTTGAAGGAAAGTCTCCTAATACCTTTTAAATCCTTTATCTTTCTTTTTCAAACCTGCAGTGTGTAAGTATTCATTATATGCAACTAGCATTCAAATTTCTGCTGTTCAAGCAGAAAAATGTCTTTTATCAATTTTAAATTCTTTAAATATTTCCTAATCCTCTACATGTAGGTTAGATGGAACAGCCATTCAGAAGACTGAAATAATTCCTCCTGATACCTGGACTTAGGCAAACTATTTTGACTGCAAGTAAAAACACAATTGTACAAACACAAATATAAAAGGAGAATTTAATAAGAGACAGGGGTTTTGTGGACTCTGTGATCTGTTAGGTCTGAAAAGTATCTAGAACCAAAAGTTGGAAACCGTGTATAGGCTGTTAAGGCCCAAATAACACTCCAAATCCCAGTTATAAATTCTCAAGAGAGATAAAATTCTCTTGAGCCTGGATTGGACAGATGCCCATTCATTGCCTAGTCCATCATAGTGACAGGATAAGAACAGAGGATGAAAAGGAACTTGAAGATCAATTGCTGTATGTGGGGCCAACAATTCTTGGCTGGAAAAGGGTAGCTATCCATAAAGAGAATTAATCCTGCATTAAACACTTGGAAATTTCTTCCGGGATTTGAAAGAGAAGGACTCAAAGCTAAAAACAATTGGAGAGAACATAGTGTAATTTTATAGCAGCAAATGGAGAGTGAAGATGTGAATGATCCGTGTTTCTTTAAAAAGAAAAAAACAGCAAATTGTTGTTATTAAGTCAAATTCATCAAAGTGAAAAAATATGCTGAGACAAAGATATGATTCTAATACACAGTGAAAATATTAAATGCAAAGAAACAATATATGGATATTAGAAACACTCAACAGAAACAGTACAGAGACAAAAAAAAAAATGATATGGAGGCAAGAAAACTTGGCTGACTTTTGATTTCTTTTATGAAATTTAGGTGCCAGAACCATTCTAAAAGTTTTGAGTAGAAAACCTGAGACTCCCATAATTTAAAACAAACCAAGTTTTCTTCCATTTTTATAAACCAAAGAAAGATATTCTCCTCCCTTCCTATTGGGGAAAAGGTGTTCTGCCAACTCCTTGGCCTATGAAGGGCACACCTGTCCTTATTTGGAAACTCCTTTTTATTTCATCATCTTTTAGAATCAGCTCAATGACCATTCCTTCCCTGGGTTCTCATATCAAAACCAGCTGAGATGCTATTCTCTCTTTCACAGAACAAAATCATTTTTCTCTTATAACACATTTCAGAACACATTTATATGTTCAATTGTGTTCATTATTAAATATCAATCTTCCACATCAGGTTAAAAGATTCATGAGGGAAGGCCCCATTTCCATTTTTTTTTCACCACTGTATATGTAGTATATAGCTCTGTCAGATAGAACACACTCAACAAATGTGGAGGCACGGGCAGGGAAGGGAGAAAACACCTTATTTGAACTGGGGGGTGAACTGGGTGAACTGGGGAAGCAACAGAGGCAACAGGAAAAGAGGAAAAAAGTAAGAAAATGTCTTAGCTCAGGCTTCTCTAACTACATACCCAGGAACTAGGAGGCTTATAAATAATAGAAATTGATTTATCATGGTTCTGGAGGCTGGCAGTCAGAGGTGAGGATGCCAGCAGCGTTTGGTTCTGGTGAGAACCTTCTCTTCCAGGTTGCAGACAGAGAGTTCTCAATGGTATCCTCACATGGCAGAGAACAGAGCAGTAGAAGCAAGCTCTCCAGTGACTCTTGCTGCTGCTGCTGCTGCTGCTGCTGCTGCTGCTGCTGCTGCTAAGTCGCTTTAGTCGTGTCCGACTCTGTGCGACTCCATGGATGGCAGCCCACCAGGCTTCCCTGTCCCTGGGATTCTCCAGGCAAGAACACTGGAGTGGGTTGCCATTTCCTTCTCCAATGCATGAAAGTGAAGAGTGAAAGTGAAGTCACTCAGTCGTGTCCGACTCTTAGCAACCCCATGGACTGCAGCCTACCAGGCTTCTCCGTCCATGGGATTTTCCAGGCAAGAGTACTGGAGTGGGGTGCCATTGCCTTCTCCCTCCAGTGACTCTTACAAAGGCACTAATCCCATTCATGAGGGCCCCACTCCAATGACCTCATGTGCACCTGTGTGCTAAGATGCTTCAGTTGTGTCCAGCTCTTTGCGGCCTCATGGATTGTAGCCTCCTAGGCTCCTTTGTCCATGAGATTTCCCAGGGAAGAATACTGGAGTGGGTTGTCGCGCCCCCTCCAGTGGATATTCCTGACCCAGGGCTCAAACCCGCATCTCTCATGTCTCCTGCATTGGCAGATGGGTTCTTTATCACTAGCACCAACTGGGAACCCCCCACCCTGTGACCTCATCTAATCTAACCCTAATTACCTGCCAAAGGCCCTGCCTCCTAATACCATCACATTGTGGGTAGAGTTTCAACATATGAGTTTTGCAGGGACATAAACATTCAGTGCTAGCCAATAGACTGCTGGGCACAGAATCTGAGGAGGGCTGTAAAAAAACTGCTGGAGTAAATGTCATTCACATATGAGTATGTGAAGTCAGTACTTACTTATGACTGTGCCAAGTGGAGGGGCAGACAATGAAGGTGTTTATGAAAACACTGAGCGAGAATGGATGAAAGAGGAGACAAAAATATCTTTTCCTAATTTCCAGTGAAAATCCCTCTCTGTTAGATTAACTTTTATTAAAAAGTAGAAATCAGTTGTGCATCTCAAAGAGACAGGGTTCAGTTGACAACCTCTCTCTAGGGTATTCCCTTCAACAAGTTGACAAAAAGAAATTCTTTTTTTCTCTGAAAAAAGAATATGTCATATTGTCTGTTCCATTTAACTTCAGCCTTAGAGGGAAAACTATCCAGCAAAGAACAGCATGCTGAAAGTAGGAAATTCTCTTCAGCATCTTTTGTCATGGAGGAGTTTCCACCACCCCATTTAGCAGTTCTGGGCTGTGCCCTTCCAGCTATTACAATTCCTCCTGGTCATTAAAGATTCCATTAATTGTTGAGGTCAGAGGATAGTGTATCTGTGCTTTTAAGTGTCACAGAATATTGGCATAGGGAATTGTCCCAGGCAGTTAAAATTGGGTTAAGCAAAGTTCCAAAGCGCAAGTGGCATCCTGTAACTACTATGTCCATGGGTGCGGTGCTGACAATCACTGATGCAAGCTGCAATAACCACAGTGTGAGTCGAACAGCCATGATAGCCCTTTTACCCAGGAGACACAGAGCCTTAACACAAGATGGTGGCTTGAGTTAGTTAGCTCTCACGGCTGGACACTAACCAGGCACAGCTCTGTCCCAGGGCTGATTCCAAGTCCTTCCTGGGGTTCCCTTGCATCAGTACTCTACACCACACCTCCCACGCCAGGCAGTGTTCCTCTAGCTTGACTTTTCCCAAAATTTTGTTCCTTCAGATCTTAAAAATCACCTCGCCCTTGCAGATTCCAGCATATCATGATCATAAAGTCAGTGTTTATCATTCTTATTAAGGTTTTTAATATTTCAGTACATGTTTATTTTTTAACCATAAACATTATGTGTAGAAAGTGAAACAAAAATAAAGGATAACGGGCATGTCAGGTGTCACATTACTAATCAGTGAGTAAACAATTCTATATAATAGATCAATAAATTCTGTGGTTTAAATGCTTCATATGCATTCTTATTTTTGTCATCTTACTTTATCTATTTTTGTAAGGGCTTTGTTAAAATCTCTGCTGTAACTGTGTTTGTTCATTTTTATTAAGCTTTAAGTTTATGTTGTTGTCTGCCTACAAATTTATAATCAGTATAGATTTCTATTGGCTTTTTATAATGATTATATGGTATCTTATTTTTTTTATCCTAATAATGTCATAAATGTTATTTTACCAGGTATTACTTGTTTTATACTTTTCTTTTAAACTAAGAATTTACTTTGTTTTTTATGCCTTTATTTTGAATCTTTCTACGTGGAATCGTTTTAGGTATTTTGTCTTATGCAAGCAGCCTATTTCAAATTCAGTTTTACAAACTGTGATTTTTAATAGTAAAGCCTAATCTATTTACATTTTATGTGAGTATAGTGGGGTTTCTTTCTGTCACTTTATTTTTGGTTTGAGATAAACTTTTTTTCTTTATCGCGGTTATTGTCTTTCTCTGCGTTCTGTTGGTTCAGCATAATGTCCTATTTTCCCTTTTTTATTTTCTTTGCAGTGAATTGTTTTGCTTGTCTTTGTTTGGGAGCCCACCTAGGCCCTAATATAAAGGCAGCTTCTATTACCAGCAGTCATGTTTGGGATGTGGCAGATCCAGGCCCAGTTGTCACAGTTCCTGGTTATGCAGATGTGATGATGTCTCCACATTTCTCAGTCTGCACACTAAGGAACCTATTAATAGGAACCCTATTCCTAAGAGAAGACCTTCCTAAGTAGAGGTGTCTATCCTAGCATTGCCATCTTCCATGGAACCCTTTCAATTCCTCTTAACACAGAAGTAACAAAAACCCCTTGTGATGACTGCTTATTTCACATGCAAAGTGCAACAAAGTCTTACCTCTGCTCTCTTCACCATTTTGCTTTTCTATTGCTCCTTGATTAGGGAAATGCTTTTCTTTTATTTGAGTCTAGCTATGTCTTTTTAACTACGTGGTTTTTGTTTTTTTCTCTTGCTGTATGACTCAAGCAAAGATGCCATCTTGACCTGAAGACTTGTTAAGTCTCTTTCTAAATCTGTGACTGTGGCCAAAGCATCACCCTATCTCTCTCAAGACATCCCTTTTTATTCTCAAAAGACTGTTTTGGAAGTCAGAAAGAACATTGACTGTTTCTTCTTTTCATTTTCTCTCTAATGATCTACTTATCCTCAAGGCAATGTTGATGCCTCTTACTGAGAAAAGGAAAGGTCATGATAAAAAGGAAATGATAAAAAGTGAAAGCTCAAAAATGACTATTTTGAGAAATTACATGTATATATATATACATGTATATGTGTGTGTCCTTAATAAGGTATGTGTTTCAAAGCCTAGCTTACACCATTCCCGTGTGCATGAAATTAAATATAGACCATTCTAGAAATAACTACTGAGATTGAACTAATGTACCTTATTGATTCCCTCCAGCATTTTCTATTCCTGCTGGTGTGTCTGCTATAGAAACCTGAGAAAAATGAGTAGAATGTAGCATTCTGTAAGCTCTGGTGACTGAGGATTAGGAAGGAAGAAGAGATGCTAGAAGTCGATTTATCCCATGGGGACTTTGAACATAGGACCAATTCTTGGCTCTCATGGGTATGAATAAAGAGATGACACCTGAGTAGCAAAATACGAAATCCTCAAATAGATGAGGGAAGTAAGAGAGGGTGAGAAAAACAGTCCTGACATTTTAAATATACCCTACTGAGATGGTCACTGTGCTTTCCATTCTCTTCTGGCTGACCTTTTGTGACCCTGTGCTCTTCCAGGGCTCAGGTGAACTAGGTTCCGTATGGACTTCAATGCCTGTGAAAGGAGATGCACAAGGTGGTTCCCATAGCTGATCTGAAAATACATCAACAACAGTCAGTGACTGTGGACTCAACTTAAAATTCTATCTCAATATATATATTTTAATGTCAGTACACTGCAGATAGTGTACCGAAAAAAACTGAACAGAATTTTACTTTTAAAAATCACCTTTGGTGGATAGTGTGATGATCAGCTTTATGTCAGCTTGACTAGGCTACACTCCCCAGTCATTCAAACAATAAACGTGTTGCCATGATGATATATTAGAGATGTATTAACCTCTACAACAGTAGATTTTAAGTAAAGGAGATTACCTTCAATCATCCGAGTGGGCCACCCCAATAGACCAAAAGACCTTAAAGGCAGATCTGATGTTTCCCTAAGGAAGACAAAATTCTGCCTGTGGACTGTAGCTTCAGCTTGTGCATAAGAATTCCTGGACTTATCTTTCTGATGGGCTAGTCTATAGATTTTAGAGTTGCCTCACCAGCCTTCATGACAACAAAGGCTAATTTCTTATGATAAATCTCTTGATATATGGAAGTATGTGTGTTTCTGTGTGTGTGGATGTGTACGTACATATAAATTTTTTTGTGTGTAGATATATCCTGGGCGGCCCAGGTGGTGGTAGTAGTAAAGAACATGCAGGAGGTAAGAGACACAGGTTCAACCCCTGGTCAGGAAGAGGGCAACCCACTCCGGTATTCTTGCCTAGAGAATCCTATGGACAGGGGGGCCTGGTGGGCTACAGTCCATAAAGTTGAACAAAGTCGGACATGACTAAAGTAACTGAGCGCGCAGATATATTCTTCTGGGTCTAATTCTCTTTTGGAACCCTAACTGATGTGGATTTTTATACTAGAACTGTTTCATGAGAGACAGAATCTTAAGAATGAGGTTCTTAAATTGACTCTGTTTTTTGGAATAAGTTCTCTAGTTTTGTTGCTGGTGAATTTGAGGGTTTTGCTTCATTATGAGAGAGCTCGAGATGACGTTATAGGTAAAAAGTGGATTTAGTTTGTAAGAAACACATTCCCCAGACAGAGTAGGGGTCAACTCAGAAGGCGAGAGACAGAAACTTGAAATACAGCGTGGTTAGTTTTCATGGGCTGGGTAATTTCATGAGCTAATGAGTGAGAGGATTATTCCAATTATTTAGGGGGAAGAGGCAGGGATTTCCAGGAATTTGGCCACCGCTCACTGCTTGATCTTTGATGGTTGGCCTTGAAACTGTCATGGAGGTGGTGGGTGTGTCATTTAGTATGCTAATATATTACAATGAGTGTGTAGTGAGGCTTGAGGTACACTGGAAGTCAAATCTTCCACCATCTTGGACTTAGTTGGTTCTGACCAGTCTTTGTCATGTCCCATGGCCATCTCATCCTTTTAAAGGTTGTGCCCTGCCCCCTTCCCTCCTATTTCAGTTTGGTTAGATTTAAAGACACTAATGAATATTTCCACTGATAATCCATAGTATGATGCAATTGTGTGTGTGTGTGTGTGCACGTGCACACGTTTAATGGCTTAGTCATGTCCAACTCTTTGTGACCCTTTGGACTGTAGCCTACCAGATTCCTCTGTCCATGAGATTTTTCAGGCAAGAATACTGGAGTGGGCTGCCATTTCCTTCTCCACAATGCAGCAGTAGAGATGGGCAAAATATCACCATTTGGATGTGTATAAACAATATGGTTCTGGGTAGCCTTGTGTTTGATATTGTATAACATTTTGGTCAAATCAACCTAAAGAATATAATGGATTTGGCTGGTTACTCCTAATTGCACTGGAGAAAATAGGGAAAGGCAAATGATTTGGAAGTTTCTATGGCTTCCCCACTCCAGTACTCTTGCCTGGAAAATCCCATGGAATGGGGAGCTTGGTGGGCTGACGTCTGTGGGGTCTCACAGAGTCGGACATAACTGAAGCGACTTAGCAGCAGCAGCATGCCTTCCCTTAAAGAAACCTTTAACTCCTCTCTGCCTGTAGCACTGAGATTACTAAAAACCAAATCCACAGTCTTATCCTGCATTATCATGCAGATTGAATTCCCAGGATTATGGATGTCCTCTGCCAAGGTGAGGTCATTGATTAAGAAGTACGGAGATCCTGAAAACTGTCATTGGGACATACAGATGATCCTAGTGAACCTGGGTCCTTGAACTCCTAACTTCTGTGGAGTCCTCTTTGGCAGTGGAAGAGGCCATTCTACTTCTGTTTGAGGAGGTTACACTTGCTTTGCCTGAAGAAATGGTCATGTCCCCTCCTGAGGTAGTTCCCTTGAAAGACACTCTTGATTCCTCTCAGGAGCGATCCCCACCATTCATCTTTGCTTCTAGACTTGTAATTAGACTCCGTTTCCACCTGGCTCCAGAGAATGAGATGCAAAGTGTGACTTGCAATAAAAAGTACACTACAAACCCCCAAAATAGCATGATTTTCCAATTGATACAGTTATTTGGGTAACATGTATCAGAAGCAAGGGACTTCCCTGGTCATGCAGTGGTTAAGAATCTATGTGCCAGTGCAAAGGACAAGGGTTCCATCGCTGGTCTGGGAAGATTCCGCATGCTGCAGGGCAACTGAGGCTTTTGCCACAACCACTGAGCCCACACCCCAGAGCCCGTGCCCTGCAACAAGAGAAGCTACCACAGTGAGAAGCCTGTGCAGCACAGACAGTAGCCACTGCTCGCTGCAACTAGAGAAAGCCTGCATGCAGCAACAAAAACCAGAACAGCCAAAGAAAGAATAAACAAATAGGTAAAATGATAGTTTTTCTTAAAGAATGGATATTTAGGAACATATTTATTGATACAGGCCCACTAAGCAGAGTTTCTGCATTTAATGTTGCAGCTAAGAGGTTAGGAAAACTCTACCAGTTTATTGGCTGGTTTGCTAAAATAAAGACCAAAAGGTAGTATATTAAACGAAGTTGAAATGCCAGGACTGCCTTTGTACGCCATAGAGGATGGTATACAAAGTCCCAGGGAAATACAAATGTTAGAATGGATTCATCATTTAGACCTGCTCATCCACTTTGGGACAGTCCTTTCACCAGGTGTGAGAAATAAATTTGTGAGGGCAACCCCAGCCTTCTTGGAGAGCTCTGTGATTGCTCTTCTCTGAAGGTCAGAAATTACCTTGGGAGCTGCTGCCGGCCACCAAACTCTGATTCCTCAGTGAAATTGGGATTAGATCCCAGGGTGGCAGGGTGCAAGTGGCACAACTCAATTGCCAATCCAAATGGGCGCAGTTACCATGGTGGACAGTGGAATTAGAGCAGTGATCAGAATAATCTGACCACCTGCTGCCTCTGATGTTGGCTAATTGATTATGGTGTCCCTGGAAAAGAAATAGTAGGCAGTCTATCAAATTCTTACTTGACTTGTATAAGTGGAAGGGTTTTAGGTTAAGTGAATAGCAGTCTAACTTAAATCACCAAAGCAGAGATTCATGTCTCCTCAATCAATTCTGAGATGCGAGTCCATTTCAAGACTCAGAACTGCTTGAGTGGAGAGGAGGACATGTCTCCTTGAAGAATGACTTCACCTCACTGCCAAAAATGTGTACATTTTACTGCAATAGACACTTATGCCAGATAAGGATTTGCTTTTCCTGCACACAACACTTCTGCCAAAACTGTGGACGTGCAGAATGCCTTATTCACCGTCACTGTATTGCAGTGTTTCTTCCAGTCAGTCAAGAGCTCACTTCATAGCAGATGAAGTGCAGCCCTGGGCCCAGGGTCATGAAACCCTGTAATTGGAAGTGAAAAGGAGACTATGTGGAATACAGGAGGTCCCTTAAGTTGCCTCTTGGAGCTACTATGCCCTGTGATTCAAGTCAGTGGAAAATTACAACAGTCCAGCGAAAGCGTGACTTCCAGTGGTCCAGCAGGAATGCAGGAATGATGGTTTGAGTCACCCAACCAGGCAAAGAATCATGACTGACTGAGGTGCATGAGGGCTTCCCTGGTAGCTCAGCAGTAAGAAGAATATGCCTGAAGTGGAGGAGCTTCAGGAGATGCAGACTTGATCCCTGGAGGAAGGCATGGCTACCCACTCCAGTATTCTTGCCCAGAGAATTCCACGGACAGAGAAACCTGGCAGGCTACTGTCCATAGGGTCACAAAGAGCTGGGCACGACTGAAGTGATTGAGCATGCACACACAAGGTGCGTGCTGAGGGCAGAGGGAATATGGAACGGGTAGTGGAAGAAGGTACTTTAGTTTTGTGCCTAAAACCATGTGGCCAATTGTGGAAATTAAGATTGTAACAGCTATGTCTTTTTATTTTGTTATGCACATGTTTATGTGTGTGTGAAAACAGGTTTATTCTTCTCTTATCTCAGCTTATAAAATAAAATGTTAACTTTTCACCAGTCTATTTAACTTACAGGACATCAAGGAGAAGACTGAACACCACCCAGGACTTTGGATTGTCTTCTGGGGAAAGATTAGAGCACTTTCAGTTGTACACAGGGTAGTTGTATCAGTTTAGATGGAAGTATGTCTCTGTTAATGCTTCCCAGGTGGCTCAGTGGTAAAGAATCCACCTGCCAATGCAGGAGACACAGGTAGACGTGAGTTCAATCCCTGGGTCGGGAAGATCCGCTGGAGTAGAAAATGGCAACCCGCTCCAATATTCTTACCTGGAAAGTTCCACAGACAGAGGAGCCTGGCTGGCTACAGTCCATGGGGCCACAAAGAGTCGGACATGACTGAGCCACTAGGCGCACAGGTCTCTGTTATTGTCTTTGGTTGTTAAATATGGTTTAAGGAGAAGTATGTGGGCACCAAGTTCATATGGGGTAGACTGTTGTACTCATTTTTTTTATGTCAAAACTTTACTAGGCTCCAGTCTCTAGTTTCTCAACCAAACAGTTATCTGTGTGTATCTGACTGTTACAGACAGGCAGACAAAAAAAATACCTCCCCCAACTTTTCATGTTCCCTTTAAAAAAATGTTCATTTTCAAAGTAAGGATTACATACACTACTGATTAGTAATAGATGCTTTATGTATAGTGTCACATTTAACCCTCACCATAACTATGAGAATGAATAATTGGAATACAGGTCAATTAACTAGCTTGAAATCTTTCAACTAGTGAATTCAAGATCAGGATTTAAATTCAAATTGTCTGACTCCAAACCTAACACTTTCCACTGAGACCCACAAACACCACTGTAACTACACATTTTATAAACACTTAGAAATAGCGTATGCTTCTATGCAAACTGCTTGACCTTGAACCCCAGCCTCTCTTTCATGAACCCTTATCTTACGAACAGAAAATGAGAATTTTTTTCTGAACCAAGGGATAACTTTTAACAGCCTTAAAACTTAAAAAAAAAAGGAAAAAAAGTCTGTTTTGTATTTGAATGCAGCTGAAAGTAGATTACCTAATTTAAAACAAACAAATAGGAAATCAAAGCCACAGCCCAGACCCCTTTCCATTCCTTGGTTGTGCTTTCGGGCAAATCACTTAAATCAATTTGGACTCATTTTTATTCCTCCATTATTAAGAAATAATAATAATGAAAAGGTAATAATCCTTATCTAAACTTTTCACAAACTTTTCCTTAGGATTCTTTGAGATACCATAAGCAAAGCTACTGTATACGTTTAAGAATTGAATTCAATATTTGTCTTTTCTACTGACTTAGACTATAAACTGCTTCACAATAGTTCTTTATCTTGCTCACTTTTTACAACAAGTGGCACACGACCTTATATAAAATAGTTGCACAATACATACGGGTTGCATTAGGTGAATAGTACACACTGAATAAACAACAGGTGATAAAATCCATAAAGGCACTGGTTACATGTGTTGTTTTCATTACTGTATCTCCAGTATCCAATATTAGCCTGGCATAGAATAAAAATAAATGAATGACAATTAAAATGGCATATTGGTCAATAGATCAATTTCTAGAATCTTTCATAATGGACATAGGAAAAACTTTCCAAGCCTATTTACAATTTCCCATTTCCTCAGTGTCCCTTTCAAGCTTCCATTATTTATGTTTATTCTTAAATTAACAAAATTCTTCCATGTAAATCCTGAACCACAACCAACCTTTTCTTTCTACTCCTTCTTCTCTGTTGCCTCCTCCTGAAAATGTGTCCCCAAAAGTCAGCAGTGGTCACTGGCAGATGGACTATAAAAATGTGAGATCCCATTTGACTCTTTTTTTTTGGCTCTACTTTCCTGCCTCGAATCACTCAGATATTTAGATCAATCAGTTTCCTTTTTCTTGGGGACGTGCTGATGACTTGCTAAGAAAGGAATCAACATTGAGAATTACTGTTGTGACAATCAAGTAACAAAAACCTATTAAATATTTGCAAAATGAGAGCATGAAAGCTTTTAATTGTTTAAGTTGCATTTATCTTCCCTACCACATTAAGCTTTAGTGAGACATATTCAAAAAGGTCTAAAACACAGCAAATTTAAATTGCACAGTCAGTTCACTTTCAGAATTCTTATAAGAAAGAGGGACTTAGATATTTTTCCTCTAGTATTTTACAGCTTCTGCATTCACTTTGCTCTTTTTCAGTGTCTTCCACCCCACGGGTTGGTCTCTTGGTCAGTAGGTGGGTTGAGATAATGATACTTGGTGCATGGAAACCATGTCATCTTCCCAGAGCTCATTGCTGCCAACACATCTGCTCTGGCCAAGACAGAGTTAGAATTCTAATGAACCCTGCAGTATGAAGGTAGAAAGAAAGAAAGGAGGTAGAAAAGAAGGAAGGAAGAGGGGGGAGGGAAGGAGAGAGAAGGAGGGAGGGGTAGGAGTTAGGATGTAAGAAGGAGGGAGGGAGGGAAGACGGAAGGTGAAATATTTAATTTCCATGAAGATGTCCATCCAATGTTTAGTAGCAGAAGAGATTCTCACAAAATTTTAAAATACTAAGGAATAAAATACTCATCCAAATATTTAATAGTTATGTTTCCATGTTGAACTAATAATTTTCAGAGTGAAGAAGCAGGAAGTAATGGAGACGTATCAGGTTAATAAGCTGCTTTTCTTTCCTTTTCCTCTTGTTCCCATAGCCCATGACTCCAGGGATAGTCCAGTAAGACCCCTTCCCCACCAGTTATTCCCTCATGAGCCCCAGAGCTCTCTCCGCCAAGAAGTCTTGGAAAACATGGAGGGTTGAGGAGCAGCGGCCAGGGCCTGGCACTCCTGAGACAAGAGTTCAGATGGCGGAGGTATCCATGGGGCTGGAGAGAACCAAGGTGAGCCTGAGCTGGTTAGCCTTCACTTTGGAGAATATGCAGACATTCCAGGAGAATTCTCACCAAGCAGGGGGATCTCCTCTCCTGTGCTGGATCCCATGTGAAACTGCCGCTGTGGAAACAAAAGAGATCTCCAAACCTACTCTTTTCATAATCAATACCCCTGATGGCTGGAGGGGCCAATGCTAGAAGCCATGTGTTCTGGCTTAGGCTGCAGGCTCTTGTCGTTGGAAGTCACAATGCCTGGCTCCTGTCACTCAAACACGAGAAAGAGGCTGAAGTCCTCCAAAGTTTTCTTATCTATAAGAAGGTGAGTGGGAACAGATGAATTGTAAGAGCATTATTTATATGAAGGCTCTACTTTTGACCAAAGACAAGTCTGCTGAGTTATTATTTTCCAGAACATTTACTTGACCTGGGAGGAGAGGGGTTCGGATGGAGTGCAGGACTCCATGGATATTCCTTTGTGTGACTCCAGGGGGCAGCAGCTTCTTGGGTAAAGAGAGGACAGTGAGGAATAAGCAGCTACAGGAAATACTGTTAATTCCATCTCTTAAACCTTGAGGTAAGGAGAGACGTCCACCAAAATGAATTGTTTTTTAAGAAACAAAATATTCTGAAATTATGTGTCAGTTCTAAAGAAACTGGTTCCCAGGAGATCCTCGGAATGTGAAACTCGTTGGTGCAATGATAATATTTCTCCTGAAGGATTTTCCTTTGATTTTCTTGGATGGATTTTTGGTGAAAGCAGATTTATTTTTAACACATGGCATCCTCTTTCTTGATGACAAGGTCTTTTTATTTTTCCAAAATGTGTCTGGCAAGCCCCAAAGCCAGAGAAATGAGATTGGGAGGGCTGTTATTACACACGGCGTTGCCAGTGGTACTAGAAACTGCTCCGGTTTCCTGGTTTCTCCTGATCCAAAAATGGATGCAATTTTAGCACTCAGGAGTTTCCCACTTGGTGGAAAACCTGCATCTTTACTCTATTTTTCCGTTTTCATTAGTGGGAAGGAAGGAAGGTAATGCAACAGCTGCAGACTCAGAGAATTCTAACAGAATCGCCAGGTTTTGGTTCCCCCGCCACCGTGGCTTTAAGCCCAGTGCGTGCATCAGAAGCCTTTGAAATCTTTACAGCTAGGAAGCTGAGGATTCTGAAGGAATGAACATGCATGGCGCACGTAATCTACAATTTATTAGCCTGCTTTGCTGGTCATTACTGAGATTTGATTGTAATGCTTAGTGGCACTAACATCCTCTCCACATCTAACTAACAACATTTACGGTCAGTAATAATATTAGCTCAGTCCTTGAGCCGTGTTCTGCTGAATGAATCTGCTGGGGCTCACTACGCCTCACGCGGCTCCCGGTGTCGGGTCACCCTCCAGTCACACACCGGATAGAATGACATCTTTTAAAGATTTTCTCTGACAGATTTCACTTGAGATGTTAGCCTCTCCATTAGTGCGACACACCAAGTGACGGAGTATGGAGGAAGGGTTGAGTCTTGGACGAGCAAGGATGTCCCAACATTACCGAGGGTCTTGGGAAGACGTCCGTGAATATGCCCAGGAAAGGCCCTCTGGAAATGTTCTCACAGCCCAGGTGGGCACTGTGGGAGTCCCTTCCAGCCGCTCTCCTGTGAAGCTTACCAGCACTGTGCACCATTGCCCAGCTCTGCATGCTTTGCTGATCTTGGTCGCTTCCCAGCCACTGTGGGCATCAAGGCTGCCCAGACCCTGCTTCACAAAGAAGCCCAAGCTGATGGCTGACGGGTGCAGAAGCACGAAAACCCAACCTCTTTGCCGTGAGGGGCCATTCCTGCTCCAGAGCCTGTCTCTGGAATCCGGCTGCCGCTGGGGTTTCACTAGCAATCACACCCCTGCTTGGCTTCCTCTCCCCTTTCCTGCTTCCCAGCCCTTCCAGGCCTCTCCAGGGAGCCTTTCCTTCATAAATCACTTTCACAGGAATGTTTGGCTCAGGATCTGCTTCTGGGAGAACCTGATCTCAGAGGCATTAGGCAGGCTCCTGCCTTTCCAGCTGTGCACAAGCCTCATGGCCATTCTGTGCCTGAAGTTGGCCCTCTACCGCAAGAAAAATCTCCTAGCAGCCTAGACTGTGCGTCCTCCCAAACCTCTCCACCTCCACTCAAGGTTCAGGGCCTTCCAGCAGCTTGGGCCCTCTGTCCAGAATAGCCGAAAAGAATCTGAATTTTTGGCTTGTTTACCGCACTCATTTATGGACATACTTCCATTCTGTCTTTGCACCAATCATTTCAACTGTGTATTACCAAAACCATTTTATAGTTTCAGGAAACCAAAGTTCAGAAAGGTTATGAAAACTGAACAAATTCCCACACCCATAAAATGCGAGGCCTTTAACCCCATCTTTTAATTCCAAGCCCAGTGAATTTTTCACATTCTTCCTACAGTGGCCCCACTACAGCCAAGACACCATGTTCCCAGCAGAGCATCAGTAACGCTGAGATGACCACATCACGACCATGGTAGTCCATGTCTCCTCTGTTGACTAACATGGGTGACTGTCACTCTTTACCAATGACAACCCTAGCCTCACTTTGATCCTCTTGCTTCTGGACAAAATGTATCCTAATTTCTTGGCAATATTTAATCTAGAACCAACCTCCACATCCCAAATTTCTCCTTAGATTTATCCTAAGTCCAATCCTATCAAAAGCCCTCTCCCCAAATCCCCCTTCCTATAATGTTCCCAGGCTTTCTCTTTTCTTTGCTGCACTGCCTAACAACCAAACCTAACTTTGTTTATTTTAGGTATGTTCCTTATGGTATCATCATCAAGATTTCATCACCCATCAAGTTATTTTCAAAAATAATTTCTCATGAATAATTATGCTGTTGTCTAGCACCAGGTTTCATGAAAGGTTAGGTGTTATTAATTATAAAGTGCACATGTACCAATAAAAAGAAGAAAACA
The DNA here is from genome assembly GCF_029407905.1 of Bubalus kerabau. Classification (NCBI taxonomy): domain Eukaryota; kingdom Metazoa; phylum Chordata; class Mammalia; order Artiodactyla; family Bovidae; genus Bubalus; species Bubalus kerabau. The sequence continues at coordinate 5,593,678 of NC_073636.1, forward strand.
GGCTGCCAATTAAATTATGACATCAAACCTTTATGATAGTCTTGTGATAAATCAGTCCCAACAGCTTCTTTTGGCTTTCTTTATTTTATTTTTTCACGTGTTCCTGGGTATGTGATCATTTCTCTGACTTCAGTTGCATTGGTTGTCATGGGATAAGTCATGCTTTTCCTTATACCTCAAAGACAAATCTTCATTACTTCTGAATATCTTCCTTTCTTTACTCACATAAAGTAGATGGTGTGGCTTTGCAAGAAAATAGGAAATTGCATTTCTAACATCAAATATTTGCATTAATATATAATTTATGACACAACCCTAATGGCAGAAAGTGAAGAGGAACTAAAAAGCCTCTTGATGAAAGTGAAAGAGGAGAGTGAAAAAGTTGGCTTAAAGCTCAACATTCAGAAAACGAAGATCATGGCATTCGGTCCCATCACTTCATGGGAAATAGATGGGGAAACAGTGGAAACAGTGTCAGACTTTATTTTTCTGGGCTCCAAAATCACTGCAGATGGTGATTGCAGCCATGAAATTAAAAGACGCTTACTCCTTGGAAGGAAAGTTATGAGCAACCTAGATAGCATATTCAAAAGCAGACACCTTACTTTGCCAACAAAGGTCCATCTAGTCAGGGCTATGGTTTTCCCAGTGGTCATTCATGTATGGATGTTAGAGTTAGACTGTGAAGAAAGCTGAGCGCTGAAGAGTTGATGCTTTTGAACTGTGGTGTTGGAGAAGACTCTTGAGAGTCCCTTGGACTGCAAGGAGATCCAACCAGTCCATTCTGAAGATCAGCCCTGGGTGTTCTTTGGGAGGAATGATAGTAAAGCTGAAACTCCAATATTTTGGCCACCTCATGCGAAGAGTAAAAGACTCTGATGCTGGGAGGGATTGGGGGCAGGAGGAGAAGGGGATGACAAAGGATGAGATGGCTGGATGGCATCACCGACTCAATGGACATGAGTTTGAGTGAACTCCAGGAGATGGTAACGGACAGGGAGGCCTGGCGTGCTGCAATTCATGGGGTCACAAAGAGTCGGACATGACTGAGCGACTGAACTGAACTGATACCCCAAAGCTCTATTATGTGTTTCTGCCTTCAGAATATTTCATTTCAAGGTTAAGTTATTGAAGACAATTAAACAGAACACAGACAGCACCAACATGACTGATAAAATAAATGAAGAGATGACCAAGTTTTTGCAGGCACGTGCAATGCTGCCAAGTTGCAGCTTTGACCCCAGGGATTATAAGAATCAAGATGCATCACGATTTTGGCAATATCAGAATGTGGAAAATCATGCAACCTAAGTATCGATGAAATACACGAAGGTACCTGCAGTTAAATTTTATTTTGAATAGAATTATCCATCTTACTAATTTACAATCACATATAAAATAGAAAAAATACTGCTTTTAAAAGGAGCAGATGCAAATAATGCTGTAAACCTTTCTCTCAACTAAAGGAAACATGTGAAGGCACACAGATTTCTTACTTTTAGAAAAAGAGAACAAGTATTCCTAGGACCTACACCTAAGTAGTAATGTTAGTAATACTGACTAAATAACCACATAGTTAATTGTGGTTTTGAAAAAAAAATATTATCAACTCCCAGTAAATGATGTAATGAATGTATTAATTCACATAAACAGATGAGAAAGGGAGATGCCTGGATTAGATGGAAGTGGATTTGCTTTGACTCCAGCCCTTGCCACAAGTCAACTGCGTATATGATATCCCAGACCCAGTGACCCACTCCATTGTTCCCAGTACAAGGTGACCTACTCTTCCCTCCTAAGTGGTTTGGTTCAAAATTGGGAAAGGAATATGTCAAGGCTGTGTATTTTCACTCTGCCTATTTAACTTCTATGAGAAATGCCAGGCTGGATGAAGCACAAGCTGGAATCAAGATTGCCTGGAGAAATATCAATAACCGCAGACATGCAGATGACACCACCCTTATGGCAGAAAGTGAAGAAGAGCTAAAGAGCCTCTTGAAGAAAATGAAAGAAGAGAGTGGAAAAAGCTGGCTTAAAGCTCAACATTCAGAAAACTAAGATCGTGGTATCTGGTCCCATCACTTCATGGCAAATAGATGGGGAAACAATGCAAACAGTGACAGATTATAATTTCTTGGGCTCCAAAATCAGTGCAAATGGTGACTGCAGCCATGAAATTAAGAGACACTTGCTCCTTGGAAGAGAAGTTATGACCAACCTAGACAGCATATTAAAAAAGCAGAGACTTTACTTTGCCAACAAAGATCTGTATAGTTAAAGCTATGGTTTTTCCAATAGTCATGTATGTATGTGAGAGTTGGACTATAAAGAAAGCTGAGTGCTGAAGAATTGATGCTTTTGAACTGTGGTGTTGGAGAAAACTCTTGAGAGTCCCTTGGACTGCAAGGAGATCCAACCAGTCCATCCTAAAGGAAATCAGTCCTGAATATTCACTGGAAGGACTGATGCTGAAGCTGAAACTCCAATACTTTGGCCACCTGATGCAAAGAACTGACTCATCGGAAAATACTCTGATGTTGGAAAAGATTGAAGGCAGAAGGAGAAGGGAATAACAGAGGATGAGATGGTTGAATGGTATCACTGACTCGATGGACATGAGTTTGCACAAGCTCCTGGAGTTGGTGATGGACACGGAAGCCTGATGTGCTGCAGTCCACAGGGTCACAAAGAGTCGGACATGACTGAGTGACTGAACTGAACTGCTCTTCCCTCCTAAGTGGTCAATTCTTAACATATATGGTAGGGTGTTGTTGATGCCTCATCTAAACCTCCTTTTATGTTCTGTTTTCCCCAGCTCCCAGCTTTTGTGAGTACTGGCTGCTAATGGCTCAGAGCAGCCTTCTACTTGAGTTGACTTTCAACAACTGAAATCACTTCACCTGTATTTAGATAGATAAAGAGGTAAGCAGGGAGGCTGGTCATTCTCCCATCCCTGGGAATAGCCAGCAGCCAATGTTTTCAGCCAAGAACAGCAGGAAAGGAAAGAAAAGTGAAGGCGCTCAGTCATGTCCAACTCTTTGCGATCCCATGGACTGCAGCCTACCGGGCTCCTCTGTCCATGGGGTTTTCCAGGCAATAGTACTGGAGTGGATTGCTATTTCCTTCTCCAGTGGGTCTTCCCAACCCAGGGATCAAACTCAGGGCTCCCACGCTGTAGACAGACACTTTACTGTCTGAGCCACCAGGGAAGCCCAAGAACAGCAGGAGGCAAGTACAAATTGACTTCTGTATGCATGCTCCAGAACTCTCCAGGAGATGAGGCTTAAAGGTAGATTCATATTCTTAATCGACTCTCTCCCCTGTCTTAAGTTGCTGCCTTCAATTCTCTTGTCCACATCTCCCTTGAGAGAGCCCCCCTCAACAAACTGCCTCCACAAGAATCCCCATCTTTAGCTCCAGGCCCAAGGGAACCTGAGAGTAAACCCCATCCCAAAGGCCTTTGCATTTTCATATTAAGTCTAGTCCCCCCGCCACCTCTGTGTATGTGTGTGTGTCTCCATGTGAACTCAGTTCTGCTCACAGAACCTAAATCAGTAAGAAAACCTTGGCTTCACCTTAGTTATGTTAACTCTGCATCTGCTCTCACCCTGTCTCATGAAGAGGAAGAGAATCTTAAAGCTACATCCTCCACCCACCCACCCTGGAATAAGGAAATGAAATGGAGACTTCTCAGGCACCTCCTGGAGATCATTTCAGAACTTTAGAGAAAGTCTTATGGAAAAGTCACTTTTGAAACACGAGGCTTTACTGACATTCGTCCATCTCTTTAGTAAGCTTCATCTCACGTGGTTTTAGAAGGAGGCTCTGTTGAGCCCAGTCCTCTTTCTAACCACTGCCCCTTCCCTTAGGCCAGTTGTGCTATTACTGGCAGACAATGATACAGGTTGTCGGTACAACCTCGGCTCTCTCTCTGCCTCTTCCTTCCTCATTGTGTTCATTTCCCCTGAGTCCTTTCTTTTTCCACAGTCAGTGATGATTGTAGGTTGCTTTTTCTATGGACAGTTCGGAAAACAAAGCCCCAAAGAATCTGAATCAAAATGTCACTGTTTTGGAAAAAAAAAAATTGTTTTTGAATCAGAGACCTAGAGATTTCTTGGAGGTAATGTGTAAGCTTATTTATACTCCTTTTAAAAAAAACACACAAACAAACAACTTTGTTTTTGCTGTTGATTTATTTATCATATCTTGCAGTCACTTAACAGACAGAGGTTCAGCTTACCTTACTCTATATTTAATTCCTCAAGATTTGTCAGCTTTTTAAATTCCATTCTGTTCCTTGCACATCATTTGTGCTGGCATGTTTATCTTTTTCTTATATTCAGTACCTGATTTGTTAGTGCTCAAGCTCTCTTAGGAGATTTATACAAATATAGATTTTATATTTAAAAAAAGATTAGAAGAAATAAACTCTCTGGAAACCACTGCATTGGGAGTTCTTTTTGATTCAGCTAGTTTCTCTTCTTTTTGATTTTATAAAGGGTAGCGATGTGGGTAATATCTTAAACTCCTAAATAAGCAAAAAAGAGAACAATTGCTCAGTCAATGATGAAAACAGTGATCTTGGATCCAGATCAGCTCAAATAGGGGCGCTCAGCCTCCAACCAGCTGCTCCATCATGTCTCAAGTCCACCTGAATCATTTTGCCTTCTCCCATATCCCCAAAATATCAAACAGACACTAATCAGTTCAGTTCAGTCACTCAGTCGTGTCCAACTCTTTGCAACCCCATGAATTGCAGCATGCCAGGCCTCCCTGTCCATCACCATCTCCTGGAGTTCACTCAAACTCATGTCTATCGAGTTGGTGATGCCATCCAGCCATCTCATCCTCTGTCGTCCCCTTTTCCTCCTGCCCCCAATCCCTCCCAGCATCAGAGTCTTTTCCAATGAGTCAACCCTTAGCATGAGGTGGCCAAAGTACTGGAGTTTCAGCTTTAGCATCAGTCCTTCCAAAGATCACCCAGGGCTGATCTCCTTTAGAATGGACTGGTTGGATCTCCTTGCAGTCCAAGGGACTTCTCAAGAGTCTTCTCCAACACCACAGTTCAAAAGCATCAATTTTTCAGTGCTCAGCTTTCTTCACAGTCCAACTCTCACATCCATACATGACCACAGGAAAACCATAGCCTTGACTAGACGGACCTTTGTTGGCAAAGTAATGTGTCTGCTTTTGAATATGCTATCTAGGTTGGTCTTAACTTTTCTTCCAGGGAGTAAGCGTCTTTTAATTTCATGGCTGCAATCACCATCTGCAGTGATTTTGGAGCCCAGAAAAATAAAGTCTGACACTGTTTCCACTGTTTCCCCATCTATTTCCCATGAAGTGATGGGACCAGATGCCATGATCTTCGTTTTCTGAATGTTGAGCTTTAAGCCAACTTTTTCACTCTCCTCTTTCACTTTCATCAAGAGGCTTCTTAGCTCCTCTTCACTTTCTGCCATAAGGGTGGTGTCATCTGCATATCTGAGGTTACTGATATTTCTCCCGGCAATCTTGATTCCAGCTTGTGCTTGTTCCAGCCCAGCGTTTCTCATGATGCACTCTGCATATAAGTTAAATAAGCAGGGTGAAAATATACAGCCTTGACCGAAAGACTTTCTGTAAAGGACCACTGGATAGAAAAACATGCCCCAGGGGCATCGAGGGAGGACATTTATAACTAAGAAGCTCGATCAGGGGAGGGGAAGGGAAGTAACATTGATTGGCCACTTGCTGCAAATCGCATCATTCTTTAATTCTTCTCAGGAGCCCTGTAAGGCACAAGATATTATTGTTGCTATTATCATTTTCAAGATGTGGGACTGAAGCTTAGAGTGACTGAGTAACCTGCTCAGGGATGATCAGCTGATAAGCGGCAGAGCTGAGACTCAATCCTAAACCACTCTTTTCCTGTGTCTGTTCCAGACCATCCATGGCCATTTTCCTTTTACAGTGGCTCCAATGGGGTCTAGGATCACAACCAGCCTTGAGATCCAGTTGCAAGCTATGGGCCCCAGGAAAAAAAAATCCCTATACACTTGGGTGTGCTTCCCTGGTGGGCTCAGATGGTAAAGAATCTGCCTGCAATGCAGGAGACCCAGCTTCAATCCCTGGGTCAAAAAGATCCCCTGGAGAACAAATGGTAACTCACTCCAGTATTCTTGCCTGGGAAATCCCATGGACAGAGCAGTCTGGCAGGCTACAGTCAATGGGGCAGAGTTGGACATGACTGAGTGTCTAACACTTTCATATGCAGTTTCAGGAGTATCATATTATTTTGCATGAAATGTCAGTTCAGTTCAGTCACTCAGTCATGTCCAATTCTGTGATCCCATGGACTGCAGCAAGCCAGGCTTCCTTGTCCATCACCAACTCCAGGAGCTTACTCAAACTCATGTCTGTTGAGTCAGTGATGCCATCCGACCATCTCATCATCTGTCATCCCCTTCTCCTCCACCTTCAATGTCAAGGGTTTCACAAATTCCTCCAGGTCCTATTCACCAGAGATATATTCCTTCAGGGAGAGTTTCTTTAGAGACCTCAAATTATGTCAGGAAGTACCTGTCTACTGACGCTGAGACCCATCACGTTCATTCTGGGTGGTCCTCAAGATACCAAGCCAGCCCTGCAATTGTGCTGGATGGAGAAAAGAAGGATAAGAGAGGGTAAACCTTTTCTGGAAACTTGCTTTATGATTATTTTGAATTTATTATACAGGTTGTGTGCTAGACAGTGGGCTCCAAGTCTTAGATGCATTATGTCACTGAATAGCATCACAACTCCAGGAGGGAGACTGATTACTACAGCAGGGTATGAAGGAGGATATTATGGTCCATCAAAGAGGCAAAATGACTCAAGTCATGCTAGGCATGCCCCTAGCAGAGAAAGGACTGAAACCAAGGAAGTTACTCTCTAGGGTGTGTGCCCTTAGTCACTTACACTTCCAGAAAGCTTTCCCCAGACCTGTAGGTGGAGACAGGTGGAGTTCTCTGTATCTCTGTATCATAAAAACACCTGCAACCTCTGTGGTGAATATTTACAATTTAAAGTGCTGATAGTTTTGCTGTAGACATTGTCATTATTAAAAATGTGAAAGTAAATATTTATAAACAGCTTGATAGGGAAACTAGATGTCTGGGGAGGAATTTTGAACTCAAATTGCTGCTCAGAGGTTTTCTTTTAAAAACGAAAATACGCAGAGTGACTCTAAATAGAAACCTCCCTCCTCTTCAGATTCTTGTCTCTGATCACCTAGCTAAGGCTCCCCTAAAATTCAACACTGGTTCCTCAGGAAAATGACAGCTTTGAAAAAGTTTAGCTGCAGTGAAATGCTACTGCTTACCCTATACAATAGTAAAGTGATCAAGACAAGTAATACCAAGGATTGGAAAAGATGTGGAGCAACTGGAACTCTCAAACACTGCTATAGGGAGTGGTAAATAGATTAACAGCTCCTTCACAAAATTGATGAGTATTTCCTAATGATATTAAATTCATTCGCCTGCACTATGACCTAGAAGTTTCACTTCTGGGAAGCTACCTGAGACAAATGATAACATATAGATAGCCATACAAGGAAATGTATGAGAAGATTCATTGCAGCTTTATTCAGAAGAACCACAAATCAGACATAACCCAAATGTCTATCAACAGATGACTGCTTAAACAACTTGTGGCAGAGCCACACAATGGCATGCTATTCTAGAAACAGAACAAACTGCTCTTACTACTGATAATATACTACTACATGGATGGACACCAAAAACATTGTTCTGAGCAAGCAAAGCCAGACAAAACAGACTATCATTTCATTTATGTGACACTGGAGAAAATGCAAACTAATCTATAGTGGCAGAAAGTAAATCTGTCCTTTCCTCTGATGGATGAGAGGTGGAAGCAAAAGGGTATGAGGGGATTTGTTGAAGTGGTGGGTGTTTCTGCACCTTGTTCTGTATTCTGATGGGTGGTGGGAACCACTGAAGTGTGCACTTGTCAAAGCCCACTGATCCATTTTCTTAAACATCTGTGCATTTTACTGCATGTAAATCATATCCTAATAAAATAAGAATCCTGGAAGGAAAACAGAAAGGCTGGATGGTGAATGTCCATCCTTGGTGGGCTCAGCTGATGACCCAGCTTCCTAAGGCACAGGACTCCCCAGAAGTTTATCACCTTTGCAGGATGCTCTGACACTTTGAAGGGTCCAGGGGAAAAAAAAAAAGATGTACAGTCCCACTTTTCTAACTCTCCAGATGGAGCTACAAATATGGTCAATGTTTATATGCTTCCAAATTCCAAAAGGCAGTGTGGATGGAAACCATCCGTCTTGACTTTTCCGGTGTTTGGTTCCTGGAGTTCCAGTCCTGAGGAATGACTGTGAAATTCTTACAGTGGCACTTCGTTTTGATGGACTGAATGTCCTTCTTGGTTGATCTGGTACTGGTTCGGTCTATATTTGGGGATTCAACCTACTTGGGGCTGGAGTTGAAAGGGGCATGCCACAGAAGGGGTTTCAGGGGGAGCTGACTCTTTCGGATTCTGAGATGCGCCCTCCTCAGTAGCAGCCCCGACCTCCAAGGAAATGTGATGAGCAGAGAGCGGGGCTGGAGGTAGAGGTCAGCCCCCACAGTCTTCATCGTGGAAACGCCTCTGCCAATTTCAAGGCGCCTTCTGAGGTGACTAACCCTCTAACACTCTTGATGAATTCAGAGACACATTAGTTTGATTTACATAATAATTTTTTAATTTATTTATTTTAATTAGAGGCTAATTACTTTACAATATTGTATTGGTTTTGCCATACATCAACATGAATCAGCCACGGGTATACACGTGTTCCCAATCCTAAACCCCCTTCCCACCTCCCTCCCCATACCATCCCTCTGAGTCATCCCAGTGCACCAGCCCCAAGCATCCTGTATCCTGCATCAAACCTGGACTGGCGATTCGTTTCTTATATATTATACATGTTTCAATGCCATTCTCCCAAATCTTCCCCCGCTCCCTCTCCCAGAGTCCAAAACACTGTTCTATACATCTGTGTCTGTTTTGCTGCCTCGCATACAGGGTTATCGTTACCATCTTTCTAAATTCCATATATAATATTTTTAAATAAACGATTGCTTTGGAGAGTTAATTGTCTTTCCATTTTCCCTTCCTCGACTGAACTGTGGCGTTACAAATACCCTCCCAGAGAGCCCAAGAGGAGGCAGATGTGGCTGAGAGAACACAGAACAATCCACACCTCGCAAATGCCAACAAGAAGGGCAATTTGGAATTTGCTGGCAAATCAATCCCTAAAGCAAGATTGGCGAACGGGGCAAGCATCTCAAAAATCATTTTGCGTGGGCGAAAATGCATGCCCAGCTCCCGGAATACAGTGGCGGTGTGCGGGTCCATCTCGGCCTCCCGGGGGGCCCCTCGTCCATAGAAGGGCGGAGCTGCTCCAAGGGACAGAGGGCCTGGCGGCGGCGGTTGCCAGGCGCCCGGCGGGCGGAGCGGCTCTGCAGAGAGGCAGACTGCCAGGATCCGGAGCAGGCTGGCTTCCTCAGAGCACCTGTCATCCTTCCCTTTGCATGAAGGCGCCACCTTCCCCCGCCTCTCTCTGCTTTCCCCCGCGGGGCTTCCTATTGCCTTTCCCACTGGCAGATGCAGACTGCCTTCCTCCCAGCAGTTGGGGGCGCTGGAGGAGGGGAGGGCCTTGGCAAAGGCATCCTCCGCCTTAGCAGGCGCCTGCATCCCAGGAATCAGTCGGTTGCAGGTGCTGTGACACGATGACAAGCAGTCAGGCCCTGGGTGACTGCATGCACGTCACTTGCTGTGCCTGACAGTCTCCGACACCCCATCAATCATGGTCTTGATTAGGCCACTTAGAGTCTCCTGTCTCAACTTTGGGCTCTGAACCGAATTTATTGCGAACTGAACAGCCTTATTTCCAACGTGGGCGTCAGCGCCTTGTTTACAAGAGCATCAGGGAGCTGGAAGTTCACACTTGCACACTCGAATGGGCCAGTCTTTTCTTTTGTCAATACAGCAGTTAGATGCATGTCAGGCACACGAATTTGCTGGGAAGTTTTGCTTTCCTTGGTTCCTCTTTCATTTTTTGCAAAGATGCATTCTGTTGTTCCTCTGGTGCTGTATTTAGGGAATGTGGTGACTGTCCATGTATTCATGAGCAGTGGGTCTTCTCATGGAACGGGAAGAGAGGAAACGACTCAGAGTTACTCCAGTGATGATTAAAAGTTTGGGATGAGCTGAAAGATTGGGACTGACAGATATACATCACTATGTGTAAAATAGGTAACTAACAAGAACCTGTGTAAAGCACAGGGAACCCTACTCAGTATGCGGCAGTGACCTAAATGGGAAGGAAATCCAGAAAAGAGGGGCTGTATGTATACATATAGCTGATTCACTGTACTGTACAGCAGAAAATAATGCAACATTGTAAAGCAACTATACTCCAATTAAAAAAAAAAAATCTTGGTATTAACCAGCTGCTTACCTCAAAGAGGTTATTTATCCACTAACATTGATTAAGCTTGGTATCTGTGTCCAGCCCAGTCTGAGACTCTTGGAGGGCCCTCAGGTAAGATAAACATGATTGTTGCCCAGGAGAACCTCAAAATATAGTTAGGGAGATAATTATACAAATATTTCTGTGGCAAAATGTGGATCAAACTTCTTTGCCTGGTACTGAAGGCATCTGAGAACTTGACCACAGTAGAAGGTCCTCACAGGCATATCCTGGACATTTAAGGAATATCCATCATGCTTTCTTCCTGTAGAGAAGTTCATGGCTGTGTCCTTATCTGGGACCCCATTTTTCACGTATGTATCTAAATCAGAGGTCAGCATAGTTTTTCTGTAAATGGTAAAATAATAAATATTTTAGGCCTCAAGAACCAAGAGGCAAAATGCAGCAACTATTCTTGCTGAAAGGTTAATAGTCTTGTTTACATTCTACATTTAAGAATGTAAAAACCATTATTAGCTAATAGACCATACAGAAATGGGAGGTGGGTTGAATTTGGCCTGAGGGCTGTAGTTTGCTGACATCAATATAAATCCCATTTGTCTTTCAAGACCCAGCTCAAACTCCATTTGCTATGTCAAACATATCTGATACATCTCACCTGAAATTTTCCTCTCTTAGGAATGTCTAATTTATACAATTTGTCAAGTAAGTATTCTTATATTTACAAACGCATCTATCAAGAGTATGGTTGGAGGAGAAAATAGAAATTTTTAAATCAGACAGAATAACATTCAAATTTTGATTTCTCAGTTTACAGTTGAGTGGCACTGTGAAAACAACTTACATTCTCTGAGAAGTTTATTTTTGAAAAAAAAATCAAAGTATGTTTATATCTGTGTAGGAGGTATTTTTTTTTCCATTTCCTTACCTAGATTTTCAAAATTATTTGCATCAAATATGTATCCCTTCTATAGTAGAGATATATCAAATACCTCATCCACAGGGTTATTTGTATTTAAAAAATGATATCTCTGAAATGGTATAAAGGGTTAGTAAATATTCTCTTCCATCTCTTCATGAATTCTTTCTATATTCTCATCAAGGATATATGTCTTATGTTCAATACTAAATTGCATTATTTTTAGGACCAGATGCCATCTTAAATTTTAAGCCCTCAACAATACTGAATTGAGATCTTGCACTTGGCTGGTGGTCAGAATCATTTACTGTTAATCTAAATGTTTCCCCTAAATTCTTTTACACTGCTGCTGCTGCTGCTGCTGCTAAGTTGCTTCAGTCGTGTCCGACTCTGTGCGACCCCATAGATGGCAGCCCACCAGACTCCCCAGTCACTGGGATTCTCCAGGCAAGAACACTGGAGTGGGTTGCCATTTCCTCCTCCACTAAAACCCTTCAAAAGAATTTTCTCTATTCTTTTCTCTTTGCTTGCCCTACTACTCAGTCTAATTCAATCTGTCTTCTCTATCATTCACCCACCTCCATGTCTGTAAATCTAGTGAACATATTTCAGAGCTCATCTTATTTGACTCTTCATGAGCATTAGAGTCAAACATGTCCTTCTTTCTGACACCTCAGTATTTTTAACTCCATGATATCAGGATTTCCTGGATCTCCTCCTTATTCCTCTCTCTCCATTTCTGTCTCATTTGCAGGATCTGTATCAGGCAGAGACCATTAAGCATTGGTGTTTCTGAAGACAGCCCTTGCTATTATCTCTCTGCATTTCCAACCATATCCCAGGTTTCAGAAGGCATCTATATACAGATGTGGCACTAAATTTAATCTTTTACCAAGGCCTCTAAGGCCTACCTCAGTCATCTCAGTTACAGACCCCTCAGAGTCAACATGACCAAGACTAAATCTATGAGCCATGCTGATCCCTCAAGCTTGTGACCCAAAGCTAGTCTTCCTTCCGAGTTTTCTATCTCAGAGAAAGATATTGCCATCCTTCCCATCAAACAAGCCAGAAACGTAGGAATTTATTCTAAAAACCTACCTTTTTCTTACTATACAGGTAATTTATTACCAACCTTTGCAGATTTTCTCTCTTTTATAAATTTCGAATCCTTCTTTTTTTGTGGTCAACGCCACCACTGTAGGTCAACAAGAGTCATCTGTGGAATAGGATGTTGATAGTGGGGGAGGTTGTATGTGTTTGGGTGTAGAGATTATATAGTAACTCTCTGTCAGTCAGTTCAGTTCAGTTCACTTCAGTCGCTCAGTCGGGACCAACTCTTTGTGACTTCATGAATCGCAGCACACCAGGCCTCCCTGTCCATCACCATCTCCCGGAGTTCACTCAAACTCACGTCCATCGAGTTGGTGATGCCATCCAGCCATCTCATCCTCTGTAGTCCCCTTTTCCTCCTGCCCCCAATCCCTCCCAGCATCAGAGTCTTTTCCAATGAGTCAACTCTTCACATGAGGTGGCCAAAGTACTGGAGTTTCAGCTTTAGCATCATTCCTTCCAAAGAACACCCAGGGCTGATCTCCTTTAGAATTGACTGGTTGGATCTCCTTGAAATCCAAGGGACTCTCAAGAGTCTTCTCCAACACTCAAAAGCATCAATATTTCGGTGCTCAGCTTTCTTCACAGTCCAGCTCTCACATCCATACACGACCACTGGAAAAACCATAGCCTTGACTAGATGGACATTTGTTGGCAAAGTAATGTCTGCTGCTACTGCTGCTAAGTCACTTCAGTCGTGTCTGACTCTGTGCAACCCCATAGACCGCAGCCCACCAGGCTCCGCCTTCCCTGGGATTCTCCAGGCAACAACACTGGAGTGGGTTGCCATTTCCTTCTCCAATGCATGAAAGTGAAAAGTGAAAGTGAAGTTGCTCAGTTGTGTCCGACTCCTAGGGACCCCATGGACTGTAGCCAACCAGGCTCCTCTGTCCACGGGATTTTCCAGGCAAGAGTACTGGAGTGGGGTGCCATTGCCTTCTCCGAAGTAATGTCTAGTTTCTGCTTAATTTTGGTGTAAACCTAGAACTGCTCTAAAAAAATAAAGTCTATTAAACACAAAAGCAAAAACACTCTAGTGCCATTTATTACGGGTAGAATCAGGGCAAAGTTAGGCTTCCCTTAAACCTACATCCTCCGTTTATCTTCTTTTCTGGCCCTGTTTTACTCCCCACCTCCTTTCTTCTGAGATTATTCCTTCAATAAATCACTTAAACAAAATCCCCGTCGGAGGCTCTGCTTCCAGGACACCAGCCTCAGGCAGAGCTGTAGGTGTGGTGTACATGATTGCTGACCTGTCCAGCCCTTTTCTTCTGCTTAGAAAGTGGGACATAGAGTGATTTTTGATGGAACAAAGAGACGTAACAGATGTCTGAAATATATAAATAGGTGCTGATAGAAAACATGGGCCTGGAGAGAGTTGAAAAGAAATCTCATCTCACCACACCTAGAAAGATGGAAATGCGCTAAAGACAAATTTCACCGACTTTAAAGATTTGTCTGGGTGCCAGCTCTTCATTCTGTGAGAAGGAAGCAATTGCTGTCAACTCCTTTCACCCACTGTATTTGCTTTCTGTGGCTGCTGTGATAAACTACCGCAAACTGGATGGCCTACAACAACAGAAATGTATTCTCTCATAATCCTGGAGACCTGAAGTCCAAAATCAAAGCATTGCCGAAGCCGTACTCTCTCTGGAGGCTCCAGGGGAGAATCCAGCCTTGCCTTTTCCAGTGTTGCATGCTCCTGGCAGTCCACAGCTTTCTTGGCTTCTGGCCACACCACTCTGCTTCTGTTAGCATGTCACCTTCTCTGTGTCCATCTTCTCTTCCGTACGTCTCTTACAAAGACACTTTTCACTGAATTTGGAGTCCACCCAAATAAGCCAGGATTATCTCAAGGTCTTTAACTTAATGAAGTCTTCAAAGGCCTTTGTTCCAAATAAGGAAACATTCACAGATTCCATGGAGGGGCTGACATGTCTTTTAAGGGAGGAGGCACCATTTGGTCCACTATACTCAGTAACTTTTCCCCTAATTCTATATAATAATATTTCTTATGCTTATATATCTGTTTACAGTCTGCCCAGTTCTTTCAATTAAATAGCCTATTAATTACCATAACAAATAAACAAGAAGAATACCTGTTGTGTAACACATTTTTCATATATCCCAAACATACCCTGTTAGGTGCTATTATTCCAATTTTACAGTTAAGGAAACCGGGGCTGGGATGGGCTTTAATTTTTTTACCTTTAGTATTTCAAACTTGGTATCTTCACTTGGTGACTCTCGTAAGAGCTAGAATTAGAAGGGTCTCCAGCAACAATGGATTCACCTTGCTCCTTGGATTAGTGTTCTGAGTATAATGCCAATAATAATCGACTGGCATCTGTACTGTGGGGGGATGAAGGAGAAAGAACTAGGGCTCCAGTCTTGCACAGAGAGCTGGAGTCCCCACTGTGTTCTCTGACTAGCTTCCTGAATTTGGTAAATCATAACATTTCTCTAAGACTGCCATTAAGGTAGAATGTTCCCACATTGCTCATGGGCTTCCCAGGTGGCACCACTGTTAAAGAACCCACCTGCCAATGTAGGATACATAAGAGACCTGGGTTCAATCCCTGGGTTGTGAAGATCCCCTGAAGAAGGGCATGACAATCCACTCCAGAATTCTTGAGAATTCCATAGACAGAAAAGCCTGGTGTGCTATAGTCCTTTAGGTCATAAAGAGTCAGACATGACTGAAGAGACTTAACAGGCACGCATGCTGCTCGTATGGCTTTTTAAGGAACAACTGAGTTAAAAGCAGTCACCTTTACCAGATTAGTTATACATTAATATATAATTGCAGTGACATACACATTAACACTGGTATCCTTCCTTTTGTATCTTCAGACCACAAGAAGGCACTCAGGATAGCTTCACAGTCTCCATTTACTAATCCTTGACCAAGACCTTCCACTACTGCGAGCTGGCTTCCAGCTCCACAAGAAGGCTGGGAAGGAAAACTTGAAAAATTTGAGAATAAAAATTTTTCCATCTCTATATATAATTATGACTGATTCACATTGTAATACAGAAGAAAGCAATACCACAGTGTAAATCCTTTTTCTTCCAATTAAAAAATAAATTAAAAAAAAGAGATGTTCCCAGCTCATCTCAATCAAGGCTTTCATAGAAGCATTTATATAAGTCCCTACTTTGGTGTAAGTTATTTTCTTCAGTTACCCACAAAACACCTGTTTCTAAAGGATCTAGCATCTACACTGACCTACAATGAATTATGGAGCAGAGACTATTTTCTTTCTTGGCACCCCTCCCTCCCACCACCGTCATCACCCAAATGGTCAAAATTTAATATGTGAACCCCTAACAAAAAAATTCTGAAAGAGATGGGAATACCAGACCACCTGATCTGCCTCTTGAGAAACCTGTATGCAGGTCAGGAAGCAAGAGTTAGAACTGGACATGGAACAATAGACTGGTTCCAAATAGGAAAAGGAGTATGTCAAGGCTGTATATTGTCACCCTGCTTATTTAACTTATATGAAGAGTACATCATGAGAAATGCTGAGCTGGAGGAAGCACAAGCTGGAATCAAGATTGCCTGGAGAAATACCAATAACCTCAGATTTGCAGATGACACCACACTTGTGGCAGAAAGTGAAAAAGAACTAAAGAGCCTCTTGATGAAAGTGAAAGAGGAGAGTGAAAAAGTTGGCTTAAAGCTCAACATTCAGAAAACAAAGATCATGGCATCCGGTCCCATCACTTCATGGCAAATAGATGGGGAAACAGTGGAAACCATGGCTGACTTTATTTTTCTGGGCTCCAAAATCACTGCACATGGTGATTACAGCCATGAAATTAAAAGACACTTACTCCTTGGAAGCAAAGTTATGACCAACTTAGACAGCACATTAAAAAGCAGAGACATTACTTTGTCAACAAAGGTCCATCTAGTCAAGGCTATGGTTTTTCCAGAAGTCATGTATGGATGTAAGAGCTGGACTATAAAGAAAGCTGAGCACTGAAGAATTGATGCTTTTGAACTGTGGTGTTGGAGAAGACTCTTGAGAGTCCCTTGGACTGCAAGGAGATCCAACCAGTCCATTCTAATGGAGATCAGTCCTGGGTGTTCACTGGAAGGACTGATATTGAAGCTGAAACTCCAGTACTTTGGCCATCTGATGCGAAGAGCTGACTCATTGGAAAAGACCCTGATGCTGGGAAAGATTGAGGGCAGGAAGAGAAGGGGACAACAGAGGATGAGATGGTTGGATGGCATTACCGACTCAATGGACATGGGTTTGGGTGGACTCCGGGAGTTGGTAATGGACAGGGAGGCCTGCGTGCTGCGGTTCATGGGGTCGCAAAGAGTCGGACACGACTGAGCGACTGAATTGAACTGAACTGAACTGAACTGAACAAAAAAAGTGGTAAGTTCACTGTTCTGCAGGAAAAGGAAGTCATTCAGCCTGTCAAGACCGCCATCAGGAGACCCAGTGGCCTCTTCCGCCTCACCCCTCCAGGTGCGCACTCAGGCAAGCAGCATCAGCTCAGGAGGCATGCGTGTCCACACTGTACCCTGGCCCGTGAGTCAGAACCTCCATGCTGGGGCCCACGAGGCTGCTCCAGGAGATTCTGATACAGAAGTTTCAGGAGCCCTTTGCTGTATCAGTGGTTCTCAAACTTCCGCAGCACCTTTTTTATCTCTGGATATGGAAAGTTGTATTGCCAAAAAGAAAAACATTCCATTTTGGAAGATTGCTTTTATGCCTGGCTTTCCCATTGCATAAGTTCCTCTGGAATTCTGGGGGCCGGTTCCTCCATTCTCTCTAGACATGCAGTCATCACGCCTTTTCATGTCCTCTTCAAAATATTTCAGACCCATCCTGGGCCTCCTGAAGTTGCTTACTGCTCCAAGCTTGTCCTTTTTGCCTCCAAATCCATTCCATTTCTGTCTTCATACCATCACCAGATATGCCTTCCCTAAGCCCCATTTTGGTTGCAAAATATTGTGAAGTTATCAAGGACTCTAGTTCCTACTATATCAAATCTAAACTGTTCCTTCCAGTTTTCATCCAGTCTCTCTTTACAATCACTCCTATAACTCACTAACTCACTTTCTGCTTAAACAGTTGCTTTCCTGGGCCACACACATAGAAATTCATTTTTCTTAGTTGCTACTGTTGTTCTTCACTTAGAATATTCTTCTTTCCCAATCTAAACTCCAACACATCCTTCAAGGCCCAGATGAAGCGTCATTTTAAACCCAGGTTTGCACATCAGCGATCACTTCTCCCTGTCCACAGCACATATTGCTGGTCAATTATGAAACTCAAGCTGAGATACCAAATGCCACCTCTGAATCCTACTTAACACAGCACTCCAGACCACTACCACTAATCAAAGTGTACCCAGAGGATGAAACCTCAGTATTATAACCCTTTGTGACTTTTGTTATTCCCACTATTCCAGAATCCACCATCAGGTATCTATTCATTGTTATTCACTACATTGTAATGTCATTTAGGAGAGGAAGAAGGCTTAAAATACTTCTGTACACCTCCAGAATTTCACAGCCCTGAATATAAGGGAAGACCTGAGGAATACCAGTTTGTTTGATTTTGATTAGACTGACAATATTGTAATAAAAGCACTTCTCTGGTGACTCAGTGATAAAGAATCTGCCTGCAATGTAGGAGATGCAAGAGATGCTGGTTCAATCCCTTGTTGGGAAAATCACCTGGAGGAGGGCTTGGCAACTCACTCCAGTATTCTTTCCTGGAGAATCCTATGGACAGAGGAGCCTGGCAGGCCACTGTCCATGGGGTTGCAGAGTCAGACAGGACAGAAACAACTTGGCACACGTGAACGCACGCATTGTAACAGATATGCAGTGATGCTTACCCTTGATCTGGCTGACTTCACTCTATGGAGACCCAGGTTCACCTGAGCTCCTCATTCACCACCTCAAAGAATAATAGTAGACATATTTGCTTCATTAATTCCTTAGGTTTCCACAGAGTAAAATGGGAATTATCTTCATCTCCTCAGTAAGCTAGAACTGAGAGATATGCAATTAAAATCAGCTTAAAAGCAAACTAGCATCAAATACGGATATAAACCGGGCACTGTGTCTCACACAGTGTAATGGTACCAGACAACGGCAAACGTTGACAGCAGCACCATGTAAATACTGAGCCTTACCTTGGTTTGAAGGAACATTTACCGGAGGTATTTTTTTCATCTGAAATAAAATCTTGACCTCAACTCCGTTTTTTTCTTCTTCATATTTTGACATACAAAAATACTAAAGGAGATGTGGGGGAGGCACCAGGGCTGTGATTAAATCTGCTTCTCACATCTATTATCTTCTCACTTTCCACGAGCTCTAATTTAAACATCTTATTTATAGTGTAATGTTCTTAAGAGTTTTCTGGGTGTATTTAAATGGGGATAACTAATTGGGACCATTCTAGTAGAAATCAGCTCCAAGCTCATCTTCCTAGGTGGCAGCTCCTCTCTGCTCCTGAAAAATAATGTAATTTCCTGTTTTTCAGTCTAATTTTCATGTTCACTGTTACTGTTCTGAATGTCGTGACTTCAGGCTGCATGAGCTTAACAGTGTTTTTAGTTTCAATATTATCCCTAATATTTGAAATCTTTACATCATGAATTTGTTGTCTTCTTCCAGAACTTTCCACTCTTCTTGACATTAAAAAATAAGTAAAGTCTAAAGTAGGGGACAACTTAAAAATAGTCTAAATTAGGAATATTTTTAAAAAGTGAAAATTGTATGTTCTGTTTTAGATATGTTTATTGAACGAGCATAAAAAATGAAAAGAATCTGTTTTCCAGCTCTATAAAGTGTTGTTTTACCCATTTACTCTTGTTTCCTGGTAATATATGCCTCAGGTAACAAGTATATTTCTATTATTTATGACTTAGTGGAATAATCTGATGCCAGTACCTGGGGCCACATGCAAACTTAGATTAATTTATACACCAGCTTCTCTTGTTCTCTCCCAATCACCCAGTGTAGGTTGAGTTCTCCAGAGTCAGGTTCTGAGAGCAGGGTGAGTTGTTGATTAAGGATGTGGACCAGGAGAAAATGGTAAGAAGTAGAGAATAGGACAGGGAAAGAGATAACACCATGGCAGGGGGATTTCAGGTGAGGTCTCAACCGCTGTCTGGCCTGGGGGGAGCTCCATTTGTAAAGGACACTTGGAGTTTATTCCTCCTTGAAAAAAGTGAGCTGGGCTCTCACACTTCAGCAGTCCCTGGACTCTTGCAAGTCCCAGGATCATGACTTTCCAGGCACTTCCGGTCCTCAGTACGTCTGGGCAACACATCTCCAGTAACCCAAGAGTAGATCACTGAAGAAGACGGCAGGGGCCAGGTGTTTTCATGGATGAGACTTCCCATTGGCAGCTACAAAGGTCCTGCACCGCTTCTTCTAGGGATGGGTTTTGGGGAATAGCCTCCAACCATACTCCTTCCAGCCCCTCAGACCTCCACAGCTGCTATTTGCACATAGTTCCAAATGCAGGGACAATGTCTTTCTTCATCAGGTGGCCATTCTCTTCAACCCTGCTACTGCTACATAACAAACCATTGAAAAGATTAAAGTGCCTTAAAACAATGATCATTTATTCTGTGTAGGAGTCTGTATGTTATCAGGTTGGATTGGGCATAGCTGGGTGGTTCTTCTGGTCTTGCTGTGTTCCCTCGTGTACCTTAGCTCAACCATAGGAGCTTTAGCTGATTCTGGATGAATATCTTATTCCTGTGGCTTCAGTTGGGACAACTGTAATGATTTCTATCTCCTCCACATGAAATGAGTTCTCTCAGCCTTCAACAGGTTATCTCGAGTGTATTCATGTGACAGGGATGCCAGTAGAACAAGTGGCGTAGTGCAAAGTCACTTGAAGGCCAGGCTCAGGACCAGCTCACTGTCACTTTTGCCACATTCTATTAGTCACAGCAAGTCATGCAAACAGGCCAGAGTCAAGAAGTGGAAATCAGGTTCAGATGCAAAGTAAAATCAGATGCAGAGTCAGCAAAGGGCATGGATGGCAATGTAAACAATCACACATATTATTTTGCAACATTACACAACTTCTCAGCACACCACTCTCCTACTCCCAAACATCAGCTTAACTTCAGGATGAGCCCAATCTTCCCAACATAATCCCAGGTAGAGGTTTTCTTTATCTTGGTTCCTGATGCCCAAAGATGCTATTCACCCACCAGCACAAGGTCTTCTCTGTTTTTTGTCAAGTTCTCCAGAGAAACAGAACCAATAGGACACATAGACATACACAGAAAGGGATTTATTATGAGGGATTGAATCTTTCAAGAACACCCTCACTCAGAAATAATGTTTACCAGCTATCTGGGCATTCCTTAGCCCAGTTAAGTTGACAGATAAAATGAACCATCATAGGCATGTAAAGTAGGGGAAGGGGTAGTTCATTTCTTCTTTCTCCTAGCCTCTCAGACAAGACAGAAATCACTCTCAGCAGATTATCCCTCTAGAGATATTCAACAATGCTTCCTTTCTGTTCATTTTATGCCTGTGTGTGTGATGTATCTTGTTTCTCTTCATGTGACATCTGGTGATTAAGAATCACAAAAGGGAGTTCTGTTTTCAGCTGCTGGGCATGTTTAACACTTTCGCAGGTCATCCTTCCCAGTAGCTCGAACTTGTGAATTGGATAATGATAAAGGTTCTCCATGTGCCCTCCTATTCATGGGTCCCTTTTAAGTAAGATAATTTACAACAGAAGATATTCAGATGATACGACCCTAATAGCACAAAGCAAAGAGGAACTAAAGAGCCTCTTGATGAAATTGAAGGAGGAGACTGAAAAAGCTGACTTAAAACTCAACATTCAAATAATGAAGATCATGGCATCTGGTCCCATCACTTCATGGCAAATAGATGGGGAAACAATGGAAATAGTGACAGACTTTATTTTCTTGGGCTCCAAAATCACTGCAGATGGTGACTGCAGCCATGAAATTAAAAGACACTTGCTCCTTGGAAGAAAAGCTATAACCAACCTAGACAACACATTAAAAAGCAGAGACATCACTTTGCCAACAAAGGTCCATATAGTCAAAGCTATTGTTTTTCTAGTAGTCATGTGCAGATATCAGAGTTGTACCATAAAGGAAGTTGACCACTAAAGAATTGATGCATTCGAACTGTGGTGCTGAGGAAGACACTTGAGAGTCCCTTGGACAACAAGGAGATCAAACCAGTCCATCCTAAAGGAAATCAACCTTGAATATTCATTAGAAGGACTGATGTTGTAGCTGAAGCTCCAACACTTTGGCCACCTGATGTGAAGAGCGACTTATTGGAAAAGACCCTGATGCTGCGAAAGATTGAGGGCAGGAGGAGAAGTGGGTGAAAGAGGAAGAGATGGTTGGATGGCATCATCAACTCAGTTGATGATGGGCATGAGTTTGAGCAAATTCTGAGAGATAGTGAAGAACAGGGAAGCCTGGTGTGCTGTAGTCCATGGGGTCACAAAGAGTCGGATGCAACTTAGTGACTGAACAACGACACCAATACTGGAAAGCTGGACATCGAGTGTGAAGTGAGGAAAGATCTATACAAGCTTCAAATGATCAAATGTTGTCCCCACTTTCTTCCCAATGTATAAAACACTTTATGCATTTCATCAGTTCTAAAATGATCATTTTTCATATTTTAACCTCTCTGAAATTGGCATGCATCTTAAAATTGATTGTCTCAAAATTATTTGGCAGTGTTTTCTTAATAGCCTATTAAATAGTGGTGAATCTTACAACCGATGTTGTCTTAGTTTTGATGATATATGATGACTGGAAGAAGTAGTTGTTTCATCATATAAAATATTGGCTGCAAAGCACACACATGAACTTGTTAAAAGGGTGGCAAGTGAGGCTTTTGATATGAGTGCTCAATAATTCAACAGGCTTCACTTTTTGAACAACTCAATTAAACTCTAGTTTCAGCCAAGTTGACCGTATGCATGGGTAAATGACCAGGTTAGCAAGCATGAGAAGAATTCTTCAGAATCATCCTCAAAATATTGTGAAGGGAACATTTTTTTTCTGGATGCCTTTGTAACAGCTTAAGTTAGCTATTCTGTATAAAGCAGTATTACTGAGTCACCATCAAAAAGTAGCCCTAGATGCATAGAATTATGGCAGTTCTCTTGGCATAAAGGTCTGACATAAGGGATGGGGTGGGAGGTAGGAGGGAGGTTCAAGAGGGGGACAACATATGTATACTTATGGCTGATTCATGTTGATATACAGCAGAAACCAACACAACATTATAAAACAATTATCTTCCAATTAAAAATAAATAAACTTTAAAAAATCTGAGAAAAGGAAATTTCAGAAGAATCAACTGAGATCTCACATTTCCAACTTTAGCTTCTGAGTTCATGCCTCATAGAGTCTGTTTGAAAATACTTTTCCTCATTACCATGACTAATTCCCAGTCTACAGTCCGCCCAAATGTGCTTACCTCATTTAGACCAAAACGTACATGTTAGAGAATTAAGCTCATTTAAAAAATCTATTTACTGCAGTTTTCCACTTCTTTTCAGTTTTTCCCAGTACATATGTACTATCTTGAGAATCAGAAAATTTGTTTAAATGAAAACAAAAATTATCTGTAGGACAGCAAAACAGATCACTACAGATACAATAAGTGAACAAGATAATAATAAAAGCTAGCTCAAGTGTTACACTCACTTTCCGCCAGGCCACTGACCAGCGGGCCCCCTCACACCCTTGAGTGGTCAGGGCTACTTCCATCTCCCTTCACAGATGAGGAAGCACTGACTCAGGAGGATTTCAGAGCTGAGGACTCGCCTATCAGAGGAGAAGCAGGACTGAAGGCCAGCGACCAGGGTCCAGAACCCGCATTGCCTGCAGCCTGATGCATAAACAGGAAGTGAACATAAACAAGCAGGTCAGAGTGCCAAGAAGTCATTCTATTTTTCATCTCTTTGTAGCTTCATGGTAAAAGGATACTTTTCTCTCTAAACTTCAGCTTCTCCATTTGTAATGTGGGGATTCTGGCATTAATAACTGACCTTTTTAAGGATCAAATGAAACAATGAATATGACGATGCCTTGTAAACTGAAAGAAAGTGAAGTCACTCAGTCATGTCCAACTCTTAGCAACCCCATGGACTGTAGCCTACCAGGCTCCTCAGTCCATGGAATTATCCAGGCAAGAGTACTGGAGTGGGTTGCTACTTCCTACTCCAGGGGATCTTCCCCACCCAGGGACTGAACCCAGGTCTCCCTAGTATCCCACATTGCAGTCAGACGCTTTACCGTCTGAGCCACCAGGGAAGCCCATAAAACTGACAAGTGATGTCAACTTGACAACTGACAAGTTTGCTGTGTAAACTGACAAGTGATCTATGTAAATATTCCATTAGTAACAACACCATCTTCTTTTCTCTCTCAGGACTTGGTGAGAAAACCAGAGGCGGTTATCTCTCCAGAACCTGCTCCCCTATCGTACTTCTGTCTCCAGTCCTGGTGATAAAGTACTAAACTCTTTCCTCCTGTATCTGAGACCTACTGTCAATAGCTACTATTCGCACTCTGCCATCAGGGTCCTGCCCAGGATCCCACTGGCAAGAAAGTAAATGCAGAGCACACATGCCATAGCTTCCCCCTTCCTTGTCCATGACAGATTCTGATAATCAAGCACAGATCTCCCACCAGTTCAGCCAAAGCTCAAATGTTGCCTCAGAATCCTTAACAGAGATCTAAGCAGATGCTTGCTACTAGTAATCAAATGTGATCAACAGGTGAAATTAAGTCTATTTCCCATTCCTGTTGCAAAGTAGTATAAAATGCACCTATAAACAGAATTTAGAATTAAAAAGTAGGGCGCTCTTTGAAATATGAAGTTAATAATAGTAGCTGGGCTACTTCAGTTCTGTGCAGGTCACTTGACTCACCTCCATTCTCTCGTCTCCATTTCCTTATTCTAATGAGAGAGTTGGATCCTGACCTCTCACAAAATCAATTTTGATTCCAGCCTACAGATTCCTCTTTTAACTTCTAACATCTTCCAAGTCATTATTAATTTTTGCTTTTCCTCTTACCCACCTGAATTGACACTCCTACTTCTTTCTCTCCATCCATTTAAGCTGTACTTCAACACCTTCAAATTTCGTGTTTCCCACAAAGCTATTTCTTTGCTACTCCAGTTGGTAGTGACCTCACTTTCCACTGATGGGCTTTAACATAAATTGTCCATAGATACAGTTGGCATCATATGGTCTGATGAACTAGACTACAAATGCCCTGATGAAACAGGTCCAGGGCTTATATTTCTTTCCATTTTAGTGCCTGCACAGAGTTTTATATAGTAGATCAGTTCAGTTCAGTCCCTCAGTTGTGTCTGACTTTTTGTGACCCCATGGACTGCAGCACCCCAGGCTTCCCTGTCTTTTACCATCTCCCAGAGTTTACTCAAACTCATGTCCATCAAGTTGGTGATGTCATCCAACCATCTCATCCTATGTCATCCCCTTCTCCTCCTGCTTTCGATCTTTCCCAACATCAGGGTCTTTTCCAGTGAGTCAGTTCTTCGCATCAGATGGACAAGTATTGGAGTTTCGGCTTCAGCATCAGTCCTTCCAATGAATACTCAGGAGTGAATTCCTTTAGGATTGACTGGTTTGATCTTGCAGTTCAAGGGACTCGAAAGAGTCTTCTCCAACACCACAGTTCAAAAGCATCAATTCTTCAGTATATAGTATATAATAGAGACTCAATGATAAAAACCTGAGTTTATATTATTTCTAATTTTCAAAAAAATTCCAAATGTGTTTGATCTAAATTGATTTCTCAATTTTCCTGAAAATGTTAACATTAGAAATGTTGGTAATGCTAAAATTTAGGAAAAGAACTGAAACTTTTCTCCCAAGTTATCCTTTAAAAGCTCTTATTTTTCTCATAAAGACTATATTCTAGATCATTATACAGGAGTATAATCATTATATAGGAGTATAATTCTTACGTGGGAAAAGAGATAAGATTTTTTTTAAGTCCAATATAAATTCAGGATGACTGCTTAAGACTCAACTTTAACATTCTATGACTGATTTTAAGTATTTCTTTTGTGTGTCTTCAGTTGCTTAATCGTATCAGACTCTGAGATCCCATAGATTGTAGCCCGTCAGTTCCTTCTGTCCATGGGAATTCCCAGGCAAGAATACTGGAGTGGATTACCATTTTCTTCTCTAGGGAATCTTTCTGACCTAGGAACTGAACTTATGTCTCTTAAGGTCTCCTGCATTGGCAGGTGGATTCTTTACCGCTGAGCCACGTGCAAACCCCATTAAGTACTTCTTTTAGTTGTTTTATTTAATATTATCACATATCCTTGAATATATTTTATAATTGATATATAATTGACTGATATAAAATATAGCAATATAAATATTACAGTTTATAATATAAATACTTAATAAGTCAAATATAGTTTATGCTTGATAGAGTCAGATTTTATAATTATATTTAATGCTTTGTACAATAATTAATTGTTATTTATACTATGTTTTCTTTTGCAAATAAAAAAATGTTTGAGATATATTTTAGAAAACAGTTGACGTAATAAGATGCCCTATGAAAAAGATTTTATTGCCTTTTCTCCTCACCCACTTTACCCCACAGGTTTCTGTTTGTTTTTATTTTGACCTGAGGCACTTTATTTTGCTTTGCTCTTTCTAATGCTGGTTTTTCCTGTGTGGGGCTTCAGGCCTAGAGCAAAGGGTATAAAGAAAGTAGGAAGGATTAAGATACAGTTGGATTATAGGATGAAGAATCTGAATGAAAAAGAAATTCCATTATCACCACCTGAGAAGCTGAGCTTCTTTCTTCACATCAAAGGGTGGGGAGAGGGAGGGGAAAAAGTCTTCAAAATGGATTTCCTTTCATTTCCACTTCAATTCTCTGTGCTTGGGTGTTCAGTACATTCCATCCTCTCAGACCCTAAAAGAACTTGAATTTGAGTTTAACATATTGGGAATTTCAGCTCAAGCAGGTCTGATGAGAGAAGACAGACGCCTGAACAGATGCAGCTTGTATAGAGAGATTATTTTTTTTTTTTTAGCCAAAAGTTGCTGATTTTTCATCTATAAAAACCTTTCCCCTGATAAGTTTTAGAGTGTGAAAATTTTGACATTTTTCTTTGCACATCACAGGTTACTGTGCTTAGTTATTTAGCGCGCGCGCGTGTGTGTGTGTGTGTGTGTGTAACAAAATCATCCTGTGGTGGATTGAGAAGGCAGGATTCAGTTCTGTCAAAATCCTTGGGCTGTTGCCATGTTTTTGAAACTTCGAGCTTCACTGAGCTTACTGGGGGCCTGGTTTCCCTGATGTGTGAATTGCTACAGAAATTAAAACACGGCCAGTGCTGGAATCTCCACTGACAAGCTGATGAGATCCATGTCCCTGGAGTTCCTCTCAACTCTCAGTGATCCTGTCAGAGAAATCACTACATCTGCTCCAAATTGCTACCTGAGGAGAAAACAGGACTTCAGAGGCATCTGAAAAACACTGTGAAAGAGAAGCAAGGACTCTGAGCAAAACAAAAAGGAGTGTCTTGTGGCTGAGGGTGAACTGAGGTGGTGGGAAATGCATAAATGGCCTTGTGTTCTGTATCTACATGGAAAGAGACATGAGAACAGACACCAGTGACAGAGACAATGAGGACAAATGTGTGGAGTGACTACTCTCCCTATTCATCCTAGCATTTCTATAACCACATGACTAAACATACCAATTGCTGAAAGGTTGTTGTTGAATCACGTGAATACATCGGGATTCTTGGCCCCCGGAGGAGAAGAATTCAATCCGGGGCCAGAGACGAGGCTTGATCACTCAGAGCTTTTGTGTAATAAAGTTTTATTAAAGTATAAAGGAGATAGAGAAAGCTTCTGGCATAGGCATCAGAAGGGGCAGAAAGAGTACCCGCTTGCTAGTGTTAACAATGAAGTTATATAATCCAAAGAATATCTGGAGGTTGTAAAGACCTCATCAGACCTACTCCCATAATTTACATTTTAAGATAACACTGTCCTCAGACAAGATACATCCTTGTAAAGACCAGGCTTACTCCCATAATTAACATTTTAAGATAATAGAAGGTTGAATCCAAAGACTGTCCTTAGGCAGGATACATTATTGTTATATAATCCTGAAAAAAAGTTTGTCCTTTCTTTCTCCTTGAGAATTCCAGACCCCTCTCTCCTTGGGGACCCCTAGACTCCCTATCAACCTGCCTAGGAAATGACTCTCTCATTACGTTGGTTGACTGACTGACATTAATTGACCAATATCAACCCTCAATGTTCCCAAAACAGCAAAACCAAGAGAAAAAAAAAAATCCACATTTTCTGCATCTAAGCTCCTCTATCTTTCTCAGTGACAATGTTCCCTTCTTTCTCTAGAGTCGTAGCCTTGGGAATGCAGTCACTAGACCAGCTGTATCGTCATCATTTGTGAACCTATTAGAGATCAAAATTCTAAGGCCACATCCCAGATCTACTGAATCAGAAACTCTGGGATGGAGGGCAGCACTGTGGGTCTTAATAACCTGGCAGTTTGTTCCTAATGCATGTGAAGATTTGAAAACCTTATGTCTAGCGCAAAGCATCATCAGTCTTTTGATTGCAACTGATTTATTCTCATCAGCGTGTGATACGAACTAGTACCTGCTACAATTAAAAAAATACTCTCTTGTCTTCATAGCTTCCAGCTATTTTCCTTCTCTTTCTACTGTCACAGAATTATTTCTTTTAAAAGTTGGTCTGTAGAGCAAGATCACAATCTAGGAAGTCCCAGACCTTGCTCTCTCACAGAGACAGTGACTTAACAATAACATACAGTCCAAAAGCCTTTATGAGAACTCAAGAAACCAGTTGAGAAGTTGCAGCACCTCAGGTGTGCTCAAAGCTGCATTGAAATGAGTTAGAAAATCCATTATTTCTCACCCATGTGTCACCTTGTCCCAGCACAACTGGGAGTAAATGTCCAATTCATGGTTTCTCTATAGATGGAGGAGGAGGGAAAAAGTGGAATATAAGTCCAACACTGAGTAATGATGCAGATCTCGGATGTTTGGGGACTTTTGAGAAAAAAAGAAAGCCCCTTGGTTGTTGCAAAACCAGAGAACCTCCAGTACTTGAAGACAGGCACCAGAGGGAGAAAAATGGCGAGCTCTTAAAAAAGAAACACAAAACACAATTAAAATATCAAAAGTTAAAGAAAAAGGAGACACTCTTTAAAAGCAACAAGAGAAAAATGATTTGTTTTATACATAGAAAACCCCACAGACTATCAGAAGAAACCTTGTAGGCCAGAATGGAGTAGCATGATATAGTTAATGTTAAAAGAAAACACTTCCAACCAAGAATTCCCTACTTGGCAAAGTGATCATTCAGAGTTGAAGACAGAGATAAAGAGTTTCCAGATTACCAAAAACCAAAAGAGTTGCTCACCACTAAGTATTACAAGAAAGGTTATGAAGATTAATTTAAGCTGACAAGAAAGGGTACTAATTACTAACAAGAATACTTAAGAAAGAATAAATCTCACTTGAAAGGTAAATATATAGTAAAGGCAGTGGGTTAATTACTTATAAAGTTAATATAAATGTTAAAAGACAAAAGTAGTAAAAATAACAATAACTACAATACTTAAAAGTTGCAGAGGATAAAAAGGAATAAACTGTGACACCAAAACCATAAAATGTGAAAGAAAGTAAAACTGTTGATCTGTAGAATGGGATCAAACTTAAGTTGTTATGAACTTAAAACTAACGAATATAGATGTAAGTTGTTATACATAAGCCTCATTGTTAGGGGAAGCACACTGGCTGAAACCACCCACCCTGGCCGGGCACCACAGTAACCATTTGCATGAGTTGTTTCATGACAGGAGGTCCTGGTAAGGAACACGGAACTAATAACCCACCACCAACAGGTAGAGTTCAGGAAAGGTCAAAAGGAGACACTACATGTCCAACCACCTCCCAGAATCCTCCTCTCTGGCATCCATCTTGGCTGTACAAGGTGTGCACCACCAGGAAGGACTCTGAGTCAGAATGATCAGCTAAAGACTGCGCAGAAACTAATCCCATCACCATAAAACCAAGACTGCAAGCCACGTGGGAGAGCAGTTCTCCTGGGTTCCCTTACCCTCCTGCTCTCCACCCAGGCGCCCTTTCCCAATAAAGTCTCTTGCTTTGTCAGCACATGTGTCTCCTCAGACAATTCATTTCTGAGTGTTAGACAAGAGCCCAGTTTCGAGCCCTGGAAGGGGTCCCCCTTCCTGCAACAAATGGCGACTCTGGTGGGACTCTTCTTCACTGAGACTGACATCCTGACCACTCAGGGTTCTCAGGGACCAACTTGCCCGCCGACGGACCAGACCCAGTGGCCAAAACTGGGGCCTTTTTGTCCCTAGTCTCCTCCTGACACGGACAACTGGCCAGAGTGCCCCAACCGGTAGGGAACAAGAGACTTTATTTACCTCTCTCCCCTATCCTCTCTCTTTCCTCTCTGTAACCCTTCCTATCCTCCCCCTTTTTTCTAGTCCCCAGGTCCTAGAAGCAGGAATCTGGTCGAAGGGCCTCAGCCTGGGCTGAGGATTGGAGACTGATCACCTCCTCTTGGCAGAGAACTTTAATTCTGCTTCTGGTCTGGTCTGGTTTCTAGTAGGGCCGAGTTCCAGTCTCTCTTCTCTGGAGGCCCAGGGTAAAGTCCCGTAATGCCTGGGTATCTGCAGGTGGCAGGAGACGTCTGTAAGTCCACCCCTTTCACCCCCCTCTCCCACCTCCTCCCCATTCTTCTTTCAGCCTGGCTTCCTTTCCTCCCTTTGAAATCTTTGAAGATCTGAGATATTTTCCTTTACTCTGCTAGTACTTGGATCTGAAGTTCTGTGTCACTATAGGTTTTCTGAGTGACTGTATCCTTGTATTTAAGGGGCTGTCTGATGAGGACTGCCAGGTCTGTGTGTGTTTTAACTCTGTGTTCTGTATTGTGATTTTTGATGGCTGTTTTGCTTTGTCTGGCCACCATTTGGTTTAGACCTGCTGCCGTTTTGTTAGAACTGGATTTTCTTTCCCTGTGCCTTGAGACCAGGGCTCTGGCTCTGCTCTCAGGAACACTTATCTAGACCATCTCTAACTCCTGAGACTGAGGAAAAATGGGGGAAAGCCTTTTAAAATTTTATTTATTCCAACTGTTTTTTATAAACTAGTAAATTTTACATTGTAATATCTAATTCATGACTAAGCTTAGATTTTGCTTTGTGTCTGTCTAAATATGTCTTGGTATGTCTTTGTCTCTGGGTAATATTTTTGAGGTTAATTTGTAAATGAACTCTATTTAACTGGCTTAAAGAAAAGTAAGTGCTAACAAATCAAATAATTCTAAATTAAACAATAAATTCTAGGTTCATGTGAACTGGGAAATATTCAGTATTAAATACCTGATATTAATGTTTGTTTGTTGACCTATCTAATGTATACATGCCTTAGAATAATTAACATTAAGTAGAATATTTTCATTGTACCTAGGTTTAATATATGTTAAATATTATCATATCAGTTACAAGTTTGTCAACAAGGAAATTACCTTGAGTGAAGAAACTTCTACAAAAATGTAAATGAGATATGAGCTTTTAGATAAACTCTATTAAGAATAATTATGCTTTAGAAATGTCTGACTAAAATATTCTCTCCAGATTGGGATAACCTGAATTTCTAAGGGTTATGCTAAAGTGTTGGAAGTCTATTGAATAGTTAGGTCATTTCCAAATAAAATAAGATTTTGAAACATTTACTACTAAACACTAATTTCCTTTTATAGAAAAACTAAAGAGATTTGGGACTATAAATGAACAATGTTTGGTGCCATCCTAAAATGTTCTAAGAAAGCAAGGGTTTTAGAAATTATCACTGGTATTCATGCTCACCAATCTATAAAGTACTGATATAAAAGTTAGTTCTTGGTTACTAGAGTAAAGTAGGAAGTGTGTTTTCAGGAAAAAAAAAAAAAAGAGTACTAAAAAGAGTTATGAATGGTCAGGATTTTCTAAAATTGGATTGCAATTAGTTAGATAAATGGATTTTGTTAGGAATGACACAGCCATAGGAAAACTGGTTAGAGCCAACTAGGTCCAAGATAGTGGAGTAGACTTTCACTAGACCTGGAGCCTCAGTATACACCCACATTGTGACATATCAACAAGCTAAATGATACACCCACCAACATTGACTAAATCTGACTAAATGTTCTAAACCCTTTTAAATGATCGTTTTGACAAAACTTCCTAAATTGAATTCTACTGAAGTTCCTTTGACCTCTAGCTAACTTTGGGGTGCTTCAGAAGGCCCCTAGAAACATCCCAAAGAGAGATATTAAACTAATTGTGTTTATTTGGTTGGTTAAATTACATGAAAAGTATTATCAAATGAGTAATAAATCCTCTCATGTTATAATGTATGATAAATATTACTAATATAGATATCCTAGAAATTATATGGAGTTCTTAACATCTTGATATGTCCTGGTATTCTAATGGAAATCTGATGACATCACGAAAGTTAACAAAAGGACTGAATGAACCAGCGAATATGCTTATAACTTTTATGGTTTCTATCTGAAAAATTACGGGTTTGAATCTTATATTTTCCAGGCGTAGGGAAAACCTTCCTCTCAAACTAATTATGACAACAATTTGGTAAAATTATATGTTATAAACAAAACAATTATATTTTCTCTCTATCTGACTCCTCCAGAAATTGGAAACTCTTAGGTTTCCAGTAAGTTTATCAAATGAGTTAGGAAGGTTATCTCACTAACAGGTACAAAAATCTCAAGGAATTTTTGAGACCTTAAAAAGGGAAGAAGTCACCTAGATTTGTTAGGCGAAATCTGTGATAAGCCTTTGGTGTGAGTTTCCCAGCCCTGTTTTATTTTAAAAAGAATACATTTGAATCAGTTCTAATGAGGAGGATGAAACTGGAACCTATTATACAGAGTGAAGTAAGCCAGAAAGAAAAACACCAATACAGTATACTAATGAATATATATGGAATTTAGAAAGATGGTAACAATAACCCTGTGTACAAGACAGCAAAAGAGACACTGAGGTATAGATCAGTCTTATGGACTCTGTGGGAGAGGGAGAGGGTGGGGAGATTTGGGAGAATGGCATTGAAACATGTATAATATCATGTATGAAACGAGTCGCCACTCCAGGTTCGATGCACGATACTGGATGCTTGCGGCTGGTGCACTGGGACGACCCAGAGGGATGGAATGGGGAGGGAGGAGGGAGGAGGGTTCAGGATGGGGAGCACGGGTATACCTGTGGCGGATTCATTTCAATGTTTGGCAAAATTAATACAATATTGTAAAGTTTAAAAATAAAATAAAATTTAAAAAAAAAGTTCAATCTGAGACTCTATAAATGTTTCAGCACAAAAGTCTATGATCAATTATGGTTATATAAATCATCAGGCCAAATTAGTAACAGCAGAACTATTTTGCAAATAAACTAGTCTTAATTTGGTTATATTTGATAAAAATGAGGGTAATTTTAGGGAGAAAAAGATGTTTTAATAAATGTTAAATCCCAGTTTGTTAATGGAGGTCTGCATCTAGTAAGACTCATTTCTTGGATAGTTCTTTGCTGTTATGTGATATTAATGTAAAATTTAATTGAATTCTCAAAGAACACCCTAAATTTGTTTCTGAAGCTTATCTTGTAATCTGTCTTTGGATGAAGACCAGATGCCTCATGACCTGCAACCAAGACTGGAAAAAGACATGATTTAAGGGACTGTCTCCAACTTGGATGGAAGGACTATTTTATCAGGTACTCTTAACTAGCTCATGCACAATGAAACTGAAGGGAAATTGACTCAGATTAATTCCCACTTTCAAAGGCCCCTACACTGGACTGATCTATAGAGAAGACAGCTGACCTGATCTCACCTTAAAATGATACTCAGACAACACCAGGATGAGAAGACAATGACATCAGAGGTAGACAGCTTGCCCAAGATGCTGGACCTGATTCGTATGATCATTTATAATGTTTTCTTGACTTCTTAGACCTTTGCATATAAATCAAATGCTTTTCTATCATAGGCCTGATCTTATGCTAGTTTTAGAAATCAATCCAATTATTGGGTTTGTGGCCAATTGCATGTACTTAGTTCTGGGTTACCTTGGTAAATTTCTCTACTACAAGGTTCTAACTGGTTGGCTCTAAGAAAATTTACTTAAAAAAATTATATTCATATTCAGGTCACTATTGATATTACTGGATGGGATTCCCTCATGGGCCAATTAATACGGCCTGCTCTGAATCTGGCCAAAAATTTGAGTTTTCTTCTATTACTCAAGCTCAATCAAAGCAACAAGCAAAGTTTCAGCAAAGGAGGAAAAAATCTCCCACAATTATGGGATGGATTTATATAGATAATAGCAGGCTATGGCAATTTAGGTTTAAAGTCTCCTCTATGTTGGAAACAATTAAATCATACTAAGGATAATCAGTCTAGTAACACAAGAAAACTGGGCTATGTGCTTTATAGACAGTGCCAATATATAATTTATCTGAAAGATAAAGACTCATACAGAATAGGCTAAGTTAGATGACCTGGGATATGCTGGGCTACATCTAACAGAAGCTCTTGTCTTACTTGTGACTTTACTAATACTGCTGGCTATGTTATTTGCATTTCATCTGTTCTACAAAATCGCTGTTTCTTACACTGCCAAATGTGTGACTGAGGCCTCTGATAAAATAATATATAGTTCCATATGAGATCAATGATGGTAACAGTGTAACTCTAGATATGGGAAGAAGCAATAAGAAGGAATGTTTTTCCTGGGCCAAGAGACTAGTAAGACAGGTGGTCCAGAGAATTGTGGATACTGTTTTATGGCCTAGTCCAGTAACAGCATATTAAGTGGCCTGTCAACAAAATCTTTGCCAAACCTGAGAATGGATATTCTCAGCACCATGGGATAAAATGGTCATGAAATGCCCCCCTCAAAATCATGGTCAAGTTTATGAGCAAAAAAGAGGCTCTGCCAACTGAAAACTGACGCTTGCCATCCACATCTACAAAGATTAAATCATGGTCACTGCAACTGCTAAGATTCAACTCCCCTGAAAGGAGTTCAGGGTGAAAATCAGGAATGAGGCACTCTGTGCTCTGGAAAAACTGGCAGAATAAGCCTTCAGATAATTAGATCCTTTCAGGAGAAGATTTTATGAGTCCCAATTCTTATATCTTCTCATACCTAGAGAAACACTGACGTCATTAATGGTGACATCTGCTTTGGCTATTAAAGAAAATTTTGAAACTAAAAGTCAAAATAGAGTAGCTATGGTTCAGACATCCTGGGAAATAACTAGGTGATACTATGGGTGTAATTTCAGATTAGACCTTGTATTGCTGAACACTTGAGTTTTCTGAGTCATGTCAGGCTTGGATGCCACCATTCTCAAAACAATGCCTGCTGGAAGCTAGTAACTGCGACCTTACTTTTTATAAAACTAGGCAACTGGTTACCTGGCTAGAAGTCTCCACGAAGTGCCAGGTCCAGACTGTGTTTCAGGCTTATTCTCCTAAAAAGAAATGAGATTTATTTTGTCTATTAAAATTCCAGTTATCACTCCTCCAACTACTTCTAATTAGGTCTGTTACACCAAAATGGCAGACGAAGGGATTGAGATTTTAATCATACGAGACTCAAATCTAGGACTTGGAACTCAGGAATACGTCCAATTCAGTGTCTATTCTCCGAGCTTAGGCAGTCCTGGCCCTGTTTCACAGGAGGTCACCACAGTTATAATTGCCTAGTCCCTAAGTTAAAACTGAGAGGACTCTGTGGGACTCTGGAGTACAGATCTGTTCTGTGTTCTCCATTTCTTGTCTGTAGGATATAGGCTTCATTCAGCCTCCTTCGCCTTCCCTGAATTCCAAAGGATGGGTTCAAACAATTGCTAATCAGAAAAGGGAGGGGATACAAAAATGGATGAGAAACTATCAAGAGATGGTACAGCCTTGAGACAGGGTCCTGGTTCCTACTCCAAAAAAAAAAAAAAAAAAAGCATAACAATGTCTTTGAGTTCTTCTACTGAACAGGAGCCCCCATCCAGGTGGAGCATGGTAGCTTCAGACTAAACAAGACTAAACACAAGATTCCTGGAGCACAGCTCTGTTGCCTCACCATGAACCAATCAAAAAAGGTCACAAACCCTGCAGCTCTCAGCCCAAATGTTGCCTTCTGTTTCTGGGGACCAGTGTTGACCATCCTATTAGGTCTCCTGTTTGGCCCCTGTCTATTTCATCTCTCAGAGGGGCCAACAGTTTCAGAATGAATTGCTGTTATTACAAGGGTGAATGCTGGTTTCAGGCAAAAAAATACCTTGACTTAGATCAGGTAGAGAGACTCCTGCTCTGCTAGGCAGGCCTACGCCTATGCACAGCAGAAAGAAGTTACAGAAGAAAGAGACCTCTGCCCAATTCCCAAGAAGTATCTTGAGTATGAAGTCTCTCAACGGGGAATTGTTAGGGGAAGCACACTGACTGAAACCACCCACCCTGGCCAGGCACCATAGTAACCATTTGCATGAGTTGTTTTATGACAGGAGCTCCTGGTAAGGAACACGGAACTAATAACCCACCACCAACCGGAAGAATTCAGGAAAGGTCAAAAGGAGACATCACATGTCCAACCACCTCCCAGAATCCTCTCTGGCATCCATCTTGGCTGAACAAGGCGTGCACCACCAGGAAGGACTCTGAGTCACAATGATTGGCTAAAAACTACCCAGAAATTAATCCCATCACCATAAACCTGAGACTGCAAGCCACGTGGCAGAGCTGTTCTCCTGGGTTCCCTTACCTTCCTGCTCTCCACCCGGGTGCCCTTTCCCAATAAAGTCTCTTGCTTTGTCAGCACATGTGTCTCCTCACATTTTGAGTGTTAGACAAGAACCCAGTTTCGGGCCCTGGAAGGGTCCCCCTTCCTGCAGCAGCTGTAACCACAAAGCAAAAACCTACAGTAAATACTGAAAGATATAGAGAAAAGAATATAAATATTCCTTTTCACAAAAGAAAGTAATCAAACCACAAAGAGATAGAGCAAACTTGAAAAAGAACAAAGCTACAAGCATCAGGCTCCCTAATTTCAAACTAGAATATAAAGCTCTAGTAATTAAAACAGTATGTGTGTTATCAGCATAAAAAGATACATAGATTAATGTAACAAAATAGAGAATCCAGAAATAAACCTATAACTTACAACAAAGTAGCCAATTATACAGAGTGAAGTAAGCCAGAAAGAAAAACACCAATACAGTATACTAACGCATATATATGGAATTTAGAAAGATGGTAACAATAACCCTGTGTACGAGACAGCAAAAGAGACACTGATGTATAGAACAGTCTTATGGACTCTGTTGGAGAGGGAGAGGGTGGGAAGATTTGGGAGAATGGCATTGAAACATGTGTAATATCATATATGAAATGAGTTGCCAGTCCAGGTTCAATGCACGATACTGGATGCTTGGGGCTGGTGCACTGGGACGACCCAGAGGGATGGTGTGGGGAGGGAGGAAGAAGGAGGGTTCAGGATGGGGAACACATGTATACCTGTGGCAGATTCGTTTTGATGTTTGGCAAAACTAATACAGTGTTTCAGGTTTAAAAATAAAATAAAATTGAAAAAAAAAAAAAAAAAAAAAACAAAGTAGCCAAGAATATACAATGGGGAAAGAATATTCTCTTCAATAAACCAGACAGCCATATGCAAAAAAATCAAACTGGACCACTATCATAAAGCATACACAAAA
This sequence comes from Bubalus kerabau, assembly GCF_029407905.1. Taxonomy (NCBI): domain Eukaryota; kingdom Metazoa; phylum Chordata; class Mammalia; order Artiodactyla; family Bovidae; genus Bubalus; species Bubalus kerabau. The sequence continues at coordinate 5,631,075 of NC_073636.1, forward strand.
ATTAACTCAAAATGAATTGAAGACTTGAATGTAAGGTCTGAAACCATAAAACTTCTAAAAGAAACCTTAGGTGCAAGGTCCTTGACATAGGTTTTAAGTGATGATTTTTTGCATAAGACCAGAAGCAAAAGTAACAAAAAAGAAATTAAACACCTGGGACAACATCAAGCTAAAAGGTTTTTGAACAGCAAAGGAAACCCCCAACAAAGTAAAAAGGCAAGTCCTGAATGGGAGAAAAATTTGTAAATCATATATCTTATAAGGGCTTCCCTGATGGCTCAGAAGGTAAAGAATCTGGCTGCAATGAGGGAGACCTGGGTTTGATCCCTGGGTCAGGAAGATCCCTTGGAGAAGGGAATGGCAACCCACTCCACTATTCTTGCCTGGAGAATTTCACAGATATAAGAGCTCAGTGGGATACAGGCCATGGGGTCACAAAGAGTCGACACAACTGAGTGACTTCCACTTCACTTTCATAAGGGGTTAATATCCAGAATATATAAAGAACTCACACGACACGACAGCAAACAATCTAATATAAAAATGGGCAGAAGATCTGAACAATTTTCCAAAGAACACATACAGATGGCCTACAAGTGCATGAAAAAATTTTCAATATAATTAATCATCAGGGATATATAAATCAAAGCCACAGTGAAATATCATCCCACACCTGTTAGAGTGGCTGTTATTGAAAAGACAAGAAACAGTAACTGCTGCAAGAATGCAGATAAAAAGGAACCTTCATGCACTAGTGGTGGGTAGATTGGTGCAGCCACTCTGGAAAAGAGTATGTAGATTCCTCCCCAAAATTAAAGGTGGAACTACTATATGATCCAGCAATTCCGTATCTGGGCATTTATCTGATGAAAATGAAAACACTAATTAAAAATGATATATTAATTCTCATGTTCATTGTAACATTATTTACAATTGCAAAGATATGGAAGGCAGAAGGCAATGGCATCCCACTCCAGTACTGTTGCCCGGAAAATCCCATGGATGGAGGAGCCTGGTAGGCTGCAGTCCATGGGGTCACACAGAGTCGGACACGACTGAAGTGACTTAGCAGCAGCAGCAGCAAGATATGGAAATTATGAAGTGTGTATCGAGAAAGGAATGGATAAAGAAACTCTGTGTGTATACAAGGCAATATTATTCAGCCATAATACAGAATGAAATCTTGCCTTTGCAACAACGTGAATGGACTTAAGGGAATTATGCTAAGTGAAATAAGTCAGACAGAGAAAGACAAATACCCTATGATCTCTCTTATACCTGGAATCTAAATACACATACACACACACCAAACAGAAGAACAAACAGATGACGCTCATAGATACAGAGAACTGATTGGTGGTAGCCAGAAGCAGAGGGCCGGAGGTGGGAAAAAATGGATAAACTGTTTAACTGTTTTGTTTGTTGTGTTAGTAAAATAAAGAAAACAGAAACCAGCAAGTCAAGCCTCTTTAATTGGAAAATTATACTCACAAGCCTGTGGAAGATGATGCAAACCAAGAAAAAACTTTGGAGATATCCAGAATCTCTAGCTGGTCTGATTAGTGAAGAAGGTCTTTTCCTATACAAAGTCAGCCCATAAAGAATGGCCAAAGTGGTTGCTCTTTTCAAATGTGCAAATCACAGCAAAACATAACAAGATAGGAAGAAACAGGGAAACAGCGCCCAGTCAAAGGAAAAATCCAAGTCTGAAGAATCCAGTTTCTGAAGAAACTGACCATGAAGAAACAGAAATGCAAGATGAAAGAGAATATGTGAAACTAACACAAATACTGTAGAGATTACACTCCAATACAAATTAATTTTAAAAAAGAAACAAAAGCAGCCAAAACACTAAGATAGACATATTACTTTAAAATTATCATATTTTATGTTTCCAGGGGCTTGTTTTATCTTTCAGCATAGTCTCTAGGAAAGGTGAAAAGTCTGACACAGAAATCCGATACAAGTGAAACGGTGAATTGCTTTTTGAACTGAGACTCAGGAAAACAGGTGTGCCAGCCATCTGTCAGTGTGTAGGGGATGCTCTTCCCCAAAATATGTCAGTCCAGACATTGATTCACATACGATTCCAGAACCACCAGCCTCTGAGGGAAATGCGATGGAAGAAGCAGCTTCATTTCCCTTCGTAAACCAGGGCAGGAAAATCTGGTCAGATGCCAGGGCCGCTTTAGAAAATGTCACTTGGGAGCCAGGTGTGCTTTTCCACTCAAGAGTCCTCTCACTTTATCCCCAAGTAGGAGATGATGCAGGCAGTCAGCGCAGGCACCCAAGCTCCCAAAGTCATCAGAGCCACCCCACTTTCCAGGCTCCTGCAGGGGTGCCTGACCCTGTCATCTCAACCTGCTCATTGTTTGATAAATGCCAGGGCTTCTGTGAGGACACTTCTCTCCTGTGGTTCATGAAACTGTGTCCAGACAAGAGAAAATACACCCCAGGAAGTCAACAAGAAGAACAAATGGAAGAGTTCTGTACTGGTCAGATGCAGACTCTGGGAACAAAACAGAGACACCAACACATCTTAGCTAAACATTCAGGGTCTTTTGTTTGAAGGGTTATTTATTTCTTTACAGAGAACTCACTGTTTGGAGGCATTTCGGACATTTACTAGGTGGAAATCACCTGAATTTGCTGATATTTCATAAAGATAAAAGGCTTCCCTGATAGCTCTGTTAGTAAAGAATCTGCCTGCAATGCAGGAGACCCCGGTTCAATTCCTGGGTTGGGAAGATTTGCTGGAGAAGGGATAAGCCACCCACCCCAGTATTTTGGGGCCTCTCTTGTGGCTCAGCTGGTAAAGAATCCGCCTGCAATGAAGGAGACCTGGCTTCAATCCCTGGGTTGGGAAGATCCCCTGGAGAAGGGAAAGGCTTCCCATTCTAGTATTCTGGCCTGCAGAATTCCATGGACTGTATAGTCCATGGGGTCACGAGGAGTCAGACACTACTGCACAGCTTTCACTTTCACTTCACTTCATAGATAAAAGAGAGAGGGAAAGATGCTGTGGTCGAACCTAAAATAGAATTCTCAGAAACTCACAAAATCTCCCCTAAGTAACCAAAGAGTCCTGTGTGGAACAAAGACCTCCTCTTTCTTTCACAGTATCTCCTTGCTAATTGGAAACTAGTTATCAGCATTTGTTAAATAAATTCTGGTTCATTTAGGTAATAAAACACGACACACTCATTTACAGAAAGGAGACAGATAATATGTTTTGATACAAAATGTTCTCTAAGATAAAGTATTTAATGAAAAAAAAAAAGGAAGATCCATAAACAATGTGCAAAATATTTGTGGCAAAACAATGAAGATTCACATTATATATGTGCATGTGTATAAATGTGTATATGTATATATATATGTATATGTGTGTGTGTGCAAAATAATATATAATATATAACATACACAAACACACTTACATGCATATTAGAAAGGAGATTGGGCAAGGGACACTTTTGTCTACTTACCGTTTTGCTTAGGAATATTTTCCCATGTGCATCTAATTGCATACATGTGTGCTAAGTTGCTTCAGTCAGGTCTGACTCTTTGGGATCCTGTGGACTGTAGCCCACCAAGCTCCTCTTTCCATGGGATTCTCCAGGCAAGAATAGTGGAGTGGGTTGCCATGCCCTCCTCCAGGGGATCTTATGTCTCTTCCATTCAGGCTAGTTCTTTACCACTAGTGCCACCGGGGAAGCCCTTGCATCTAACTAAACCTATTTTAAAACATTTCAAAAGCCTATAACCCACAAAAGCAAAACAGGTAATAACGTGGTAAACAATATGGTTTTTGTTACGGAGAGTCAGCAGTTGAGCACGGCTATTCACATTTGCTAAGCCAAACTCTTATAAATATTATGTTTATAATATTTATTCATGTAAACATTATTTCTTGAAATTCCCAAAGATGCTTTGAAAATATTGTGATGCTTGGAGCTTCCTGGGGTACCATGGTGTGGTCTTAAGCTATAATTGCTATGTCCTAGCACTGTGGTCTTACCAAAGCATTCGTTTACTGATTTCAGATTTGAACCCATAGAGAAAATGCATGCAGTGGGAGAGCCCAGATATGGCCTTCCCAGGGCAGTTAGTTCTCAAGGCAGCCTTGGAGAAAGACCGTTGGGAACCATGGGTCAAAGTGACTGCTGACTCACGTGAGGAAAAGACCAAGAAGCTTTGCATAAACAGAGTATTTAGCCCTTTGTAAGAAAGAAGGATTGCAAGACAGACAAAAGCTTAAAAGTTGAGATTAATTCTTTAGGCACCTGTATTAGGAACCAGCATCCTTCATCTTCTCAAATCATAGGGAATGAAAATCGAAATCTCTAAAATGTTTACTTTAGAAGAAAATGCAGCATCCACCTAGTAATTCTCAAGGATGTAGCAACTAAGAGCTAAAAATGTGTTCACCGGGAGGGGTGTGCAGATGGGGCGTCGAGAGCAGGGGGCGGGGGCACAGAGAACCCAGAAGAGCAGCCATCTGAGCAGATTTCACACGATTAATAGGGAGTTTGTTGGCTGGTGGACTTTAAAAATAGAACCTTATTTCTGAGGGGTGGGTGCCCAGCTCCAGAGCCCTAGAATGAGCCTGCTGAGAGGGATGATTAAAATGAAAGATTGTGTGGCTTTAAGGAAATGTTGGCATAAAGAAATGGCAGCGATTACTGATGCTCCAGCCACCTTCTAAAAGGTTTCTGCAAATTGCTTTCCTTGGATGAAATACCAAATATCTGTTCCCAAATGTTATGAAGCAAAATAAATCACATTCCATTGACACATCCAATATGTCATATCGGAGACCCTGAATCCAGACAAAGCAGAGCGGCCGTTACCTTGGTGCTACTACATTTCTTTCTCTTGCTTTTGTATTAAGGCTGCAAGATGAAAACATGTTCCTTGTAAACAAAAAAATTATCTCTGCCTCCTTGTTGCATGAAATGAGAAATCAAATCCACCACTGGCAAATATTTAGAGTTCAAGAGTAACTCAGAATTCATCTACTCTGACCCCTGACTTTGATCAATGAAGAAGGTACAACTCAGAAAGGGTACATCATTTTTGCAAGGTCATGTTGCTGTGGTGCACACAGGCAGAACCAGAACACCGGCCGCTCAGCTCGTTATCAGCAGCTAGCCCTGCTGCTCAGTAGGGTGTACTCAGATGCTCAAGGTAAGATTCCTCTGCAAGACCTTGCATTTTCCCTAAAATCAAAGTTTTCAGAGAAAAGTGATTTCTCAGGCAGTAACCAGTACATGGCTGAGCACCGCAGAATTGATGCCTTCGAACTGTGGTGCTGAAGAAGACTCTTGAGAGTTCCTTAGACAGCAAGGACATCAAAACAGTCAATCCCAAAGGAAATAAACCCTGAATATACATTGGAAGGACTGATGCTAAGGCTGAAGCTCCAATACTTTGGCCACCTAGTGTGAGAAATCGACACATTAGAAAAGACCCTGATGATGGGAAAGATTGAAGGCGGAAGGAGAAGGGGATGGCAGAGGATGGGATATTTGGATGGCATCACCGACTCAATGGACATGAGTTTGAGCAAACTCTGGGAGATGGTGATGGACAGGGAGGCCTGGCATGCTGCAGTCCATGAGATCACAAAGAGTCAGACATAGTTGAGCGACAACAATACAACCAGTGCATGAAGGAGGCATATTTTGAGGTATGCAAAGAAAGAAATAGAAATATCTGGTCCTACAAAATAATTTAGTGTTAAAGTTATATGCACTTTGGGACTATTTATTGCATTCCCTTGTAGTTCAGTCAGTAAAGAGACCCAGGTTTGATTCCTGGGTCAGAAGGATCCCCTGGAGAAGGAAATGGCAACCCTTCCAGTATTACTGCATGGAGAATCCCATGGACAGAGGGGCCTGGCGGACTACAGTCCACGGGGTCACAAAAGTCAGACACAACTTAGTGACTACACCACCAGCACCACCACAAATGTACATACGGAAGCACAGTGCCACCAGCTGTGCTCATCCAGGTGCAGAAGCTGCTGTTGGATCACCTTGGCCAGCAGGTGCCCCCGCCTCCCAGCCACTGTGAGTGTTGGCTGCTAAGAACTCCCTGCTCCAGAGCATTCACCTGCTCTTCTGAAAATGCCTGAGAATTGCAAATGGCTCTTCAAAATGGGGTTTCAAAAGGCCAGCCCCCTATGCCTGAACTCAGTGATTTTATTCACAGTCCAGAGCTCCCCAAGAGATCAGTCTGAGGCCCAACTCCAGCTGTGACAACATGGTTGTTCAGCTCCTTCCACTGCCCTGTTTTGCTTCCTTCACCTCCCTATTGTCTTGAAACCCACCTTCAATAAATCAAGTGCTTCCAGGGACCCTGACCTTAAGTACCAAGTACATATGCAAGAGATGTAAGTGTCAGAAAGCAATTTGTAGCATCCTACATCTTCATTCATCCCACTTGAGTCTCCATGCAAATGTGTATTTGAGACAAGAGAGTTTTGTGTGTTTCTGTTGGAAGCAGATGACTGTGCTCTCCTTGTCTGCTAGTATAGAAGGTTTCCCAATTTTTCTGCTTAGTCGCATGATTTCTGATTTGTCCTTCGAATTATGCAGTGTCTTTTCTTTATATTTTTCTTAAAATCAAATAAAACCCAGATTTCTGGTGTGGTCATAATTAATGGAACAAAGACCTGAAGGTACAAATGTGAATTTTAAGTCACATTTAATAGGAGTTTGGGTGGTTCTCCTGCCTCTGTCTTCAGGTTTCCTGATGTGCAGTAAAGAGCCCACTTCCAGCTGCTGAGACCATAATCAACATGGCAGATTGAGGGCCTTGGCAGGTATACAGTGACAGAAAGCTCATGGATTCCCTTGTTTAAGATTCTTTGGCTGTCAGCAACAGAAATGACTCTGCCTTGCTTAAGCAAGGGAGTTTCTATTGATAAGGAAGGGGTGTGCAAAGGACTGGCTGGCAGATGCACAGAAACAGAGTAGAGGATGCCGCCTGGTCTGGCTTAGGTGCACCGAGGAATACTTCTTCCCTCTGCTGTCAAGAATCAGGGATCTGGGAGAGAGTCCAGCTAGCCAAACTGAGGTTATAGTTTAGGTGCACTGAGGAATACTTCTTCCCTCTGCTGTCAAGAATCAGGTATCTGGGAGAGAGTCCAGCTAGCCAAACTGAGGTTATAGTCCCACTATTTGACTGTTCTGTGTCAATGAGAGTAGAGATCTTGGGACAGGATTGTCTGACCTTGCTGCTGCTGCCAAGTCACTTCAGTCATGTCCGACTCTGTGCGATCCCATGGACTGCAGCCTACCAGGCTTCTCCATCCATGAGATTCTCCAGGAAAGAACATTGGAGTGGGTTGCCATTTCCTTCTCCATGTCTGACCTTAACTGTACATTAAAATCACAGGTGGGGAGCGTATAAAAACCTGATCCTTAGGTCATGCCACAGACTAATTACATCCGAATACCCAGAGATGGGACCAAGATGTTTGATACTTTTGAAACTCTCTAAGAGACTTCATTGCATAACTTGCGTAGTCAAGATTCTAAAATACTGATCTAGAGGGAAAGCTTTCAGAGAGCACTTCAAATTCTTTTGTAAGAGGGCAGGCTACAATCCTTACCATCCTAGCATGACTCTTCCAAACTGGACAGAAGGCACCTTCCCCAAACAGAATGGGGTTACACTAAGAAGAAGGCAGATGGATACTGAATGGCCAATTAATCAGTAAACACAAAGATCCATTGCACTTTCAATCTAATCAAACATGGTTCCAGAGATTAGAGCAAGTTCTGGCATACAATAGATGTTTTATAAATATTCATTGAATAAGTGAATAAACAGCAAGAGGTTCTCAAAATGTCATATATAAGTCCACCAATAAAATTACTGATTTTTCTTATTTGAGCAGAGAAAATCTCTATTACAGATGAAAAGGAATAAACCTTTTCAAGAGAGAATGAAACAAAGACATGTGGGGGAATTAAGTGCTGCATCCATGAGGAATTGTTAGGAAATGTATGGGATCTATTAAGTTGTATACTTTTCTACTAGACACTAGTCTTCGTTTACCATCACCTTTGAAGAATAGTTTCTGCTTGTAATACTACACTTTTTTCTTTACATTTTCAATACATCCATCTGCTTTGATTGGTCAAATAAAAGCCATTTGTTTCAAGACTCTAACAACTTGATGCTCAGAGTGTGGTTGGAGGACCATCACTGTCTCTCATAGAAGTGTGTTAGAAATACAGAATTTGGAGGCCCATCCCTAAACTATTGAATCAGCACCTGCATTTTAATAAGGCCCACAGGAAAATCATAAACATATTAAAGTGTGAAGATAACTAGCCTAGCCCACATGGCTCCATATGCCTAAATTAGCCAACCTTACCCATCATTCAGACCAGGTGGGAAGAAGTTTGGGGACCCTGAACATGGCGCCCTTGCTCACTGCTCTCCACTCAAATCCCTTTGATTTTCTCAAAACAAAGGGCAAATGAATGCAGAGAGGCTCTGGCTTCTGTTGAGGTGCTGGACATGAGTGATGTTGTGAAATTTTTGATCTCGTAATCTGAGCAAATAAGTGGAGAACAGCATCAGAAACTAGTCAAGGACTTAAAACAGATTCTGGGGAGGAAACTTGGCATACAGAAACCTGTAGCCCTGAAGGGACTGTTGATGTCAATTCTGGAAGAATGTGCTGGATTTCCAAAAGTCCAAGTAGGAAGTGAGCAAGTAAGCTGGGTATTTCCTTCCTTGAGATGGGAGAGGTGGACAATGCCAGTCTGCCTAGTTCTATCCATGTAGTCCATCAAGGTAGAGATCTCTCTGCTTTCCACTGCCTGTATGTTCAAAATATTAAGATTCAAGCTGAATCAAAAAAACACATCCATAGGTATATCATGGGGAAAAATCTTGATCTCTAAGGAAAAAGAGCAAGTATGCAAACATTCTTAAAGGTGAAAAAAGTAATCTCCTATGAAATAATGTCTTATCACCAACATTAGATGGAAGAAGCTGGTTGGTAGAGCATCTACTTATACCCAGCTAAACTATCATTAATCTCTCGATGAAAACAAAGGTTATAATAGAAGAGGAAAGAATTTGGAGAGGGCATCACTTAAGAACCTCATCTGAGAAAAGCACTGAAAAGTCTCTATTCCAATAACAAATGAGAAAATTCAGAAACCTGAAGAGATAAAAATGCAATCAATAATTATATATAATATGCATGGTACATGTACATATGTGCACATATGTATACACATAAACATGATAAATACAAGTTTATATATAATATTAAGCTATGTAGATAACTATTCAAAAATAATAGAAGTTTATATAGCAACATGTAATATCAGAAATTCTTCATGACCCAGATAATCATGATGGTGTAATCACTCACCTAGAGCCAGACATCCTGGAATGTGAAGTCAAGTGGGCCTTAGAAAGCATCACTATGAACAAAGCTAGTGGAGGTGATGGAATTCCAGTTGAGCTATTTCAAATCCTGAAAGATGATGCTGTGAAAGTGCTGCACTCAATATGCCAGCAAATTTGGAAAATTCAGCAGTGGCCACAGGACTGGAAAACGTCAGTTTTCATTCCAATCTCAAAGAAAGGCAATGCCAAAGAATGCTCAAACTACTGCACAATTGCACTCATCTCACATGCTAGTAAAGTAATTCTCAAAATTCTCCAAGCCAGGCTTTAGCAATACGTGAACAGTGAACTTCCTGATGTTCAAGCTGGTTTTAGAAAAGGCAGAGGAACCAGAGATCAAATTGCCAACATCCACTGGATCATAGAAAAAGCAAGAGAGTTCCAGAAAAACATCCATTTCTAAATAAATAAATTTAAATAAAAAAAAATCTATTTCTGCTTTATTGACTATGCCAAAGCCTTTGACTGTGTGGATCACAATCAACTGTGGAAAATTCTGAAAGACATGGGAATACCAGACCACCTGACTTGCCTCTTGAGAAACCTATATGCAGGTCAGGAAGCAACAGTTAGAACTGGACATGGAACAACAGACTGGTTCCAAATAGGAAAAGGAGTATGTCAAGGCTGTATATTGTCATCCTGCTTATTTAACTTCTGTACAGAGTACATCATGAGAAATGCTGGGCTGGAAGAAGCACAAGCTGGAATCAAGATTGCCAGGAGAAATATCAATAACCTCAGATATGCAGATGATACCACCCTTATGGCAGAAAGTGAAGAGGAACTAAAAAGCCTTTTGATGAAAGTGAAAGTGGAGAGTGAAAAAGTTGGCTTAAAGCTCAATATTCAGAAAATGAAGATCATGGTATCTGGTCCCATCACTTCATGGCAAATACATGGGGAAACAGTGGAAACAGTGTCAGACTTTATTTTGCAGGGCTCCAAAATCACTGCAGATGGTGACTGCAGCCATGAAATTAAAAGACACTTAGTCCTTGGAAGAAAAGTTATGACCAACCTAGATAGCATATTCAAAAGCAGAGATATTACTATGCCAACTAAGGTCCGTCTAGTCAAGGCTATGGTTTTTCCAGTGGCCATGTGTGGATGTGAGAGTTGGACTGTGAAGAAAGCTGAGCACCGAAGATTTGATGCTTTTGACCTGTGGTGTTGGAGAAGACTCGAGAGTCCTCTGGACTGCAAGGGGATCCAACCAGTCCATTCTAAAGGATATCAGCCCTGGGATTTCTTGGAAACTCCAGTACTTTGGCCACCTCATGCGAAGGGTTGACTCATTGGAAAAGACTCTGATGCTGGGAGGGATCGGGAGCAAGAGGCGAAGGGGACGACAGAGGATGAGATGGCTGGATGGCATCACTGATTCAATGGACGTGAGTCTCAGTGAACTCCGGGAGTTGGTGATGGACAGGGAGGCCTGGCGTGCTGTGCTTCATGGGGTCGCAAAGAGTCGGACACGACTGAGTGACTGAACTGAACTGAACTGAATATCAGAAATTAGTGACACCAAGTCAGAAGGACATATTTAAGAAAAAGTTAACATTTAACAAGTTAGTAAGTACTACACTTTATCTCTCAAGCCTATGAGAAATGGTTACCAAAAAGGCAGCAAAAATATTTCAACATCTTTCTAGGGAAAGAAATAAATGAAAGGGAGGAGAATAGAAATAGGCTTGTAAAATCTCATTTTTTTTTGGAGTAAAGTGAGGCAGGAAGAAAATAGTGATTTTTCTTCCCAAGAGGGAGAGGGAATCTCCTTTTTTAAGAATACTAGACGTTGTTATATAATCATTTAGATCAAGAGAATAGCTATTAATTATCAATGACAAGGACAAATACAGCAGACCTTTCAAATTAGCAAAGAGGAAAAGCAAATAAACAGGAATAATAATACAAAGAAGAAACAACATTCTATCTAATAGTAAACATAAAATAAGATCAAAGCGATACACCCAGCATATCAGTCACTGTATAAAATGTAAAAGAAGAGGAATCTATCATGAAAAGACAGAGGAAACACATTTGTTTATAATAAACCACAGCCAGGTGTTATATATAAGGAAACTTCTCAAAATAATTCTGAAATAATACAAAGATAAGTGAAGTGAGAAAAGAGATATCAGAAAACTGAAACAAAATGGAAGCAAAAGTGGCAATATTAATATCAGGAAAGTGTAATTTAAAGGTAAAAGGACCAAACAGGATCAAAAGAGACAATACAGAATGATAAATGGAAAACTGTAGAAGTAGCAGCAGTTATAAATGAGATGAGCCAATCACTGTAGCTGCTCAATACTTACATTTATTTTACAAGAAAGAAAACCTTGCTAGAAATATAATGGTGGAAACACCAAAGTACTTCTCTTACAACCAAAAGACCTAGTTTAAAAAAAGGTCAAAAACTATAAAATACAAATAATAAGCAAGTCAGTATGTCACTTCATTATTGAATGTACTTTTAAAAATAGTCATTGAACATTTTAAAGGTTGGTCACATATATGGCCACTGAGGGGAAAAATAGAAAAATGTGTAAGTAGACAGTTTTTATACACAGCATTCTCTGTCAGGAGCACATAAAATTAAAAAGAAAAAATAAATGGTAACCAATAAGATTTTAATGACCTGACAATGAAGCAGCCTGCTTCTAGATAATCTTTGATCAAAAAGGAAATTAAAACCTGCCTAGAAAGTAATGAAAAAGAACACTCCAAACAACAAAACCTACAGAACACATCAAAAGCTATATTCAGAGGAAAATTTATAGCCTTAATTGCCTTCAATATTAAAAAAGAAAGCTGGTGATAAAAGTAATTTTTCACCTGAAAACTGAAATACAAAGGCAAAATCAAGCAACACTTAAGAAAAGGAAATTTTATACTGTTTTCACATGGGAAAAAGTAGTGAAAAGGACAAATTAAAAGATGATTCAGATAAAGGAAAAAAGCAAAACCAAAGTAAAGGGAACCAAGGAAAGAGTGAGCCACAGCCCCAGTACAAAGGTGATTACCAGCATCATAAAAATACTACATGCAACTTGATGACTACAAAAGAAAATGAATCATTTTTAAGCAAAATATTTCTAGCCCACAAACTTTTCATGATTTCTACTGTATTTTACCAGTTTACTGTCCTTTCAAAGTATCACATTTTGATCAACCGTCTTCTCTTTCCTGCCCAGCTCCCCACCTTGGTAGACTTTTTCCTTCAATCCGGGTCATTTTAGTTTCACTGGTGGAATGTAGGTGGAGCACACTTTGTTTATTCCAGCTCAGATTCAGTAGGGGTAGATTTTGTACTTTCACTCTCACACCCTACTTCTAGGTTCTTAGAGCATTTCTCTCTTATACCCCATTTAGCCCATACATGGCATCACTCTCTTTTAATATCTCAAAGTTCTTTTACGTTCAATATAGTAATAATTTTTGAAATTTTAGATTGTAGAGAAAATCTTTATATGAAAAGTAAAATAAATAGTTCTGATAAACTGAAAGGAAGTTTTCCACTAGTTTTTTTTTTCTTCTTCTTTTTTTTAAATTTTTGGCTATTCTGTGTGGCATGTGGGATCTTAGTTTCCTGATCAGGGATGGACCCTGTGCAGTGGAAGCACAGAGTCTTAAACACTGGAACACCAGGGAATTCCTTCCACTAGTTTTTAATTATTGAACACATTTCATAGGCACTAGATAATAGCTATATTATCTCACAACTTACTCTTAAAAAAGTTAAAATAGCCTCTTTATCCAGATAGAGAAAACCCAACATAATCAATATTAAATGTGTTTGCCCTTTGCATCAGTAAGCATTTGCTGTGTAACAAACTATCACCAAATGAGTAACTTAAACCAATAGCCAATTATTTAGCCTGCCGCTCTGTGGATCGGCCATCTGGGCTGGGTTTGACTTGGTTAGTGGGCTCTGCTTCTCTTACTGGGTTTTCTCCATACCCATGGTCAGCTGATGGTCAGCTCTGCTCTCTGTCTAGGGATTTGGCTGAGGCAACTGGGTTGATTCAACTCTCTTCCACATGATTGCCAATTTTCTAGAAGACTAACTCATTCTTATTCACAGGCACATTGGTCACGGTTCCAGTAGAGAGTCATAGGGAGCTGCTGGGGAGGCACAGACGTGGGCCTGGTACAGTTTTATTCGCTTAGCCCAGTTCCATTCAATTGCTTTCCCTCTTGCTTCCCTAGCCAGGAGTAATACACCAATCCCGGTGCCTCCCATCTTTAAATTCCATGGGCCCAGGTCAGGTTTTCCAAGTTGTGGTCCCCTCCTCACCTAGCTTCATGCTTATCTCCCCCAAGAGGTGGGGGGAGATGCACACTCCCCAAGCAGTTCTCTCCAGGTAAAGCCACACTAGCAGCCTTTCTCATCTCTCTTTGTCTCCTTTTCTCCATATACAAGTAACTTGCTAAGGGGTTAAAAACTAGTTTCTTGTCTTTCTTAATTTGGGTTCCCCCAGAAGCATTAGGAGATGTGAGTACAAGAAGATTAATTAGGGATGTGATCCCAAGAATCTAAGAGGCAGGAAGAGAGACAGGGAGGAGCGGGAAGCCAGAACAGGCTGTGTTTTCAATGTAGTTATCACTATGGGAAAGAATTCTGAGTCAGGGTACGACACAGACCTCCAAGTTGCCCCACCTGGGGGTGAGGGAGCTGGGGCAGGCCTGCAACACTCCATCTGTGTATAAATACACCATTTATACAATCAATCTGTTGTTATTGAAGGCACTCTATGTGAGCTGTGCCTAGTTCCCTGACACTTCCAATGTGCTGTGAGTTCTTTCAGGCAGAGCAGGCACCAGAAGCCAGAGAAAACCATCAGACAAGGAAGGCGGGTGCTGGAAAGAGTCCAGAACACAGCAACAGCTTCTGGCTGTCATGTTTATCTTATGTAGATAGTGTGGCAACTCCATCAGACTTCAAAACATCAGGAAATGTTGGTTTTAGCATCCTATTACAGATATTATACACTCAAAAAGCATTCTCTTAGCCTCATCCTCTTTCAGAAATATGTCTTTTCCTTCTAGCCAGTCTCTATTATTTTTTACCAGTTACACATCATTTCCTTCCCTGTCTTCAGAAAGCTCTGAAAACTAAAGTTAAGATTCATTGTCTCCTCCCTTTCTTCTTCCTGTCTTCTCTCTTATCATTCATTCTCTCCTGCCAATATCTTCTCCTCTGATATATGTGTCACATATACTAGAGGGTCTGGCCAATAGTAGAGGTTCAACAAGTATTTCTGGAATAAAAGAATTAATAAGTGAGCTTCATTATTTTTTTGCAACCAAGCATCAGGGTATTTTCCATGACAATACCAGATACAAAATATCCTTTCTCTTCCTCTTCTCAGCTCCCTGGAGAGGCGCAACCTCTCATTACCTGAAAGTTTGTGTTAGTTTTAACCAGAGGTTTATCATGGAAGAAATTCAACCTGAAACTTCCTATTTGTCATAGTCATTCTATTTCCTGCAACTTTAAAACTGTTTTGTTTTGTTTTGTTTTCCTGTAGGTCTATGCCTATCACTTTCCATTTTGAAAGGACTGAATACCAAGCATCTTATGCATTGTACTCTAGGAATAATACACTCACTATATTATCTATATATAATATAATATATACTATATAATAATACACTCATTATATTTTAGGAATAAAGAACTGCATTTCTCTCTACTTCACCCTCTTCCTCTTTTCTTCTCTTTTTCCTTCTCTCTTTCAGAAATACACACAGACTCATAGCAGTTGAATCATGAATTTTCATACTGTTCTCTCTGCCAGGAATTTCATTCCTCTAGTCATCGCCTATACACCTCAATTGTTTTTTAGCACACTTTCTATTGAGGTGAAACACCCACATGGAAAAAGCAAATAAATCATTGAGTATAGCTGGGTTAATTTTCCAAAGGAATGTGGAACCAGAGTGCCTTCCTCAGACGCACCTTCAGCCTCTCTCTGCTGAGGGCTCCTGGCCCTTCCCGTAGGACCTCTGAAAACCTCACTAAGACTCAGTCTCCTCCGTGGTCCTCAGCCAGGTATCAGATCAGATCAGATCAGTCCCTCAGCCATGTTCGACTCTTTGCAACCCCATGAATCGCAGCACACCAGGCCTCCCTGTCCATCACAAACTCCCGGAATTCACTCAGACTCACGTCCATTGAGTCAGTGATGCCATCCAGCCATCTCATCCTCTGTCGTCCCCTTCTCCTCTTGCCCCCGATCGCTCCCAGTATCAGAGTCTTTTCCAATGAGTCAACTCTTCGCATGAGGTGGCCAAAGTACTGGAGTTTCAGCTTTATCATCATTCCTTCCAAAGAAATCCCAGGGCTGATCTCCTTCAGAATGGACTGGTTGGATCTCCTTGCAGTCCAAGGGACTCTCAAGAGTCTTCTCCAACACCACAGTTCAAAAGTATCAATTCTTCCACGCTCAGCCTTCTTCACAGTCCAACTCTCACATCCATACATGACCACTGGAAAACCATAGCCTTGACTAGACGAACCTTTGTTGGCAAAGTAATGTCTCTGCTTTTCAATATGCTATCTAGGTTGGTCATAACTTTCCTTCCAAGGAGTAAGTGTCTTTTAATTTCATGGCTGCAGTCACCATCTGCAGTGATTTTGGAGCCCAAAAAAATAAAGTCTGACACTGTTTCCACTGTTTCCCCATCTATTTCCCATGAAGTGATGGGACCATATGCCATGATCTTCATTTTCTGAATGTTGAGCTTTAAGCCAACTCTTTCACTCCCCTCTTTCACTTTCATCAAGAGGCTTTTTAGTTCCTCTTCACTTTCTGCCATAAGGGTGGTGTCATCTGCATATCTGAGGTTATTGATATTTCTCCTGGCAATCTTGATTCCAGCTTGTGTTTCTTCCAGTCCAGCATTTCTCATTATGTACTCTGCATAGAAGTTAAATAAACAGGGGGACAATATGCAGCCTTGATGTACTCCTTTTCCTATTTGGAACCAGTCTGTTGTTCCATGTCCAGTTCTAACTGTTGCTTCCTGACCTGGGTACAGATTTCTCAAGAGGGAGATCAGGTGGTCTAGTATTCCCATCTCTTGAAGAATTTTCCACAGTTGATTGTCAAAGGCTTTGGCATAGTCAATAAAGCAGAAATAGATGTTTTTCTGGAACTCTCTTGCTTTTTCCATGATCCAGTGGATGTTGGCCAATTTGATCTCTGGTTCCTCTGCCTTTTCTAAAACCAGCTTGAAATCAGGAAGTTCACGATTCATGTATTGTTCAAGCCTGGCTTGGAGAATTTTGAGCATTACTTTACTAGCGTATGAGATGAGTGCAATTGTGCAATAGTTTGAGCATTCTTTGGCATTGCCTTTCTTTGGGATTGGAATGAAAACTGACTTTTCCAGTCCTGTGGCCACTGCTGAGTTTTCCAAATTTGCTGGCATATTGAGTGCAGCACTTTCACAGCATCATCTTTCAGGATTTGAAATAGCATATTGAGTGCAGCACTTTCACAGCATCATCTTTCAGGATTTGGAATAGCCAGGTATGGAAGATCCCGAACATCACCTACCTGTGAAAGGCAATAAGGCTACACTGCTCAGCTTTCCGGCCATATTTTTAGTTCTGTTTTCAGGTTCGGAATGTTACCGGCTTACTTTCTAGCTCCATCCTCGGTCTTCCTGTCTATTGTCTGATCCTTCATTAGGTAAGTTCTCCTGTTTTCTGTAATTTCTTTGAATGTGCAGCATGTGTGGTAATTCACTTGGAGGGTTCTCTGTTTCAGAGAAAGTCTCCCAGGGGCATCTTCAGACCTTTGCATATAACATTAGTTTCACCATTTTGGAGAGTAAATGCCACAATCTCTCAGTCTGCTTCACCATCTAGGCCCATCTATCTATTCTGAGCCTAGAACAGAGCTTGACTCATTGTTTGTACTCTAATATTTGCTCAATGAATATGAAATAAAGCTTTGCCTGCTTTCCACATGGAGACCTTTGGCTTCTCCCTGATCTTTGGATGGGAGCAACTCTCT
The DNA here is from genome assembly GCF_029407905.1 of Bubalus kerabau. NCBI lineage: Eukaryota > Metazoa > Chordata > Mammalia > Artiodactyla > Bovidae > Bubalus > Bubalus kerabau. The sequence goes on from NC_073636.1 coordinate 5,648,549, forward strand.
TCCAACATTCAATTACTGAAAAACATTCAGATAGCTTTTTAGGGTAGGAGTGTGCAAGGTGTGATTAGGTGAATACACGGAGAAATGTGAGTGACAAAAGAGAAAATCCAGGAGTGTGAAAATCACTATGCTGTTTTGGAATAGTTTTCTAGTGATTTTCTAGTTTCTGTCCTAAGAACCTTCTATCAGCTGTAAATACCTACACCCTTCCCAACACAGACACATACACAGCTACCCATACACCCAGTTAGCATCATGCTTTAAAGTCAATGCTGATGAATCCTTATGATGATGTTGGTTACTTCTCATGAATCCTCACTGCCTTAGCTCTAGGCCAATTCTCTAGAGTAAGCATGCAGTCCACAAAAAAAGAACGACAATAAAGGTAATGTGTTTAAAGTATGTTTTCTTTAGCTTCCTGCCCCCACTGCTGCACCAAGCCAAATAATACATTTAAGGAGGCTGACTTTTCCTTTTCTGACTCCCACCATGTTCCATTTATTTGTCATTCACACCAAATCCTCCCATTTATTTTCAAAGAGTATAGCACCCTGCTTTAAACCTGAGTGCTTCTGTATTTACTCATGACATCTTCCCTTGAATTTATTTGCATGTTACATTTAGCTAATATTCTTTATTGTCTGTGGCCATGGGCTTCAGCAATCATCAGTGGATCTAGTTGGGGTCTTGTAATTTTCAAGCCTCTCCTCTCTACCCTCATGCCAACAGGTTTCAGGAGGGAAAATGGAAAAAAGCCATTATTTCACCATCTTTTCCTGAAAGTTTTAGTCAGTATTTTAAAATATCTTTTTAATTACTAAGATGCTCTGATTTGAATACTCTCATGTCACAGCTGAATTCTATTTCCCTTGTGGAAAATAGGAAGAGCTCATCAGTAAATAAAAGCATTTCACAAGCTATGTTCAAAGGAAGTTTTGAAGTGAACACTGTCTGATCCTCAGCCACATTCTTAGGACAACTCTTACACCAGTGACCCAGAAGGGGCTGAGTAGGAACTTCTGAGCTTTAAAATCCTGTGAAGTTACCTCTTATCTTTGATTGCTACTTTTCTCTGTCCATATTTATATCCTTATAGGGTGCAATTAGTCATTCAGAAACTACAAATCAGATTGTTGGGAGGAGAAGCTGAGTCAGCCATTCATCATAGACCTGTTCTAGAATCTAGAAGGGGAAGCAGAAAATCATAGTGCTGGATTTTGGGAATGCCATTTCTCAAGCTCCTTCTTGGAGCCAACTTGTCCATAGATGGTTCTATGCCCTGAGAAAATCCTTTATCTGATGAGAACCTGATATATAGATGGACCCAATATGGCATACATATATACCACGCCTCTGCCATAGAAGTAGCCAATGGCCACAGTTATGTGTGGGCATACTTCCTCTGCCCTCTCTGCCTCCTCTCCTATATCACAGCTGGATGTTCACTGCTACCTCTACAAGGACTCCCACAGGGATCTTTTGAAGAAAAAGGTTCTAGTGTACAAGTTGTTCCCCAAACTGGGTTGTATAGAGTGCTGAGGTCACATGAAGATGTTGCCTGGAACTTGAGGTGCACTCAGGGGAAAACTGTGTGAGCCTCCAGGTGACATCAGGTCAGAGAATATAATGTTGTCTTATCTGTCCTATATATGGAATTTTTTACATCATTCTGATTTAAAAACAAAAGATCACCCGATTAAGAGAAGTTGATAAAGATTAAGCTTCTGCAACCTAGATGATGTGGTATTGCATCAATTATCCACAGCACAAAACTCTTAATGGGGGGATCTCTATTAAATATACTGTGGCTAATAATGGTTGGGATTTTCAAGTAGAGCAATTTCATTTTATCTTCCTTCTGTCCTTTCCATCAATGAACTAATCAAATCAAAGGCTTTTTCTCCTTCCCCAGAGAATTTCGATTGGTTGCCAGTGTTCTAAAGCCTCTGCTGCTGCCGCTGCTGCTAAGTCCCTTCAGTAGTGTCTGACTCTGTGCGACCCCATAGACGGCAGCCCACCAGGCTCCCTAGGATTCTCCAGGCAAGAACACTGGAGTAGGTTGCCATTTCCTTCTCCAATGCATGAAAGTGAAAAGTTAAAGTGAAGTCGTTCAGTCGTGTCCAACCCTTGGCGACCCCATGGACTGCAGCCTACCCGGCTCCTCCATCCATGGGATTTTCCAGGCAAGAGTACTGGAGTGGGTTGCCATTGCCTTCTCCGTCTAAAGCCTCTAAAAGGCCGATAATTGGATGAAAGGGGACTAGGAATGGAAGGGGGTATTTTCCAGCTGCAGTCATAACAGATGGATGTCCGCCCCCACCCACTCATGACTCACTGCGGACATTGGTAGTAGTCGGTCAAAGTCAAAATTAAAATCAGCTTTGTTCTGGATATAGCATAAGACTCAAAGGTGGCTGTAATAGTCAACGGTTCTGAGAATTTCCAGGCTGGTGGGGAAGACATCTTTGACCAAAGTGTCTCAAACTCATCACAGAGACAAGAACCTAAACACCTAAAATCTGACCTCTTACTCTCTTGCTTTAATTGATTCTGTAGAATATATGGCATTTTTGCTACCTTCACATCCATTCTCCACTCAAGATTATTGAACTTCAGTAGATACTCTCCTCTAAATATAAATAGCAGCGGCATTTACAGGCTGTAGATAAAACATTACAATGTTCCCTGAAAATACGCTCAAAGGCTACAGTTAAATAATAATTAAGTGGCCTAAAATAATTTCAGAGTGCTAAAAAAAAAAAAAAAAAAGAACTAGACTGAGTGTTTATTATTAGCCAGAATATGAGAAACCTTGCTTTAACTGAGATGGAGAGGTGTGTGTGTATGTGTTCATCATAGCTCTTAAACTGAATATGGTGCACAATGAATTGTAAGACAAACGAAGAACCACACTATACTCTTCATGTCAACCAAATGCCGGGAGACTAAAGGTCATTGGCTATCCATTTGAATAGGTGGGCATGGGTTTTTTCTGCCAAGGGGATGGACCTGCGAGCAACAAATGCTGTTCCCCGCCCCCTCCTAGTTCCAACTAGTGAGACTGTGTTTGCTGGGCTCTGACTTCAGCTCAGAACTGAGTGTGGGTGTTTTGGGGGCTGAGCTGGTGAGCTGGCTGAGTGAAAAGGTTGATTCACATAGACACACACCCACACACATCCACATACATAGAGGCATCCAGGGATAAATCAGGTGTCACCTCATAGGACCTTGGTTCTGTTTCCGTTTCCATATTTTTAGGCAGAGAAGAGGGGAATAAGAGAGAAAAGGAGCAAGTTTTCCTATAATCTGCTTGCAAATAGAGTGGCACATCCTTCACCACAGTGAAAGGGCATCCATAAAAAAAGCTTTCATGAGTGGTTTGTGGCTTCCTTAAGTATACATACACAAAAATAGAATACATAGTTTTGTTTTTTTTTAAGTTTTGTGTACATACAAAAATATTTTAAAATTCTAGTATATTTATATTTTCATCTAGAAATGTAATATCCCTCTGTCTTTCAAATTCCAGCCAGTGTTGTTTCTTGGTATTTGAGATATCATACAGAATTAATTGAGAGGCCTGATTGGGAATCTGTGTTTAATCAAAACTCTTGAAAATTAGTCTTCTTTCGAAGATTATTTGATGAGGAAAGCAAGATGCACTGATACCAAGTGGAAACTGAGTTTTAACGTAATGAAAAATAATAATTCTTAACTTTTTGATGTAATTAACAAGTTGCCGCTGCTATGTCTATCCAAATTTAATGATCCCCAAGGAGGTATTAAAACACTAGTTTTATCCTCCAGGGTTTCCATCTGGCCCAACTGGAATCTTCTATGATCTAGCATTGCAGAAATGAAGAAGTGGACATTTTAGGGGTGAGCAGAACTGGGTGTGACATTGTCTATTCCAAATATAGGCTGTTTCACTGTAAGAAATAACCACGGTGAGACCAATAACCAATCCAAGCTTCAGTTCCTCCTCTGTAAAATGGGAGTCATCATGTACTGTCTGGATGATCTGTCCATTGATGTAATTAGTTATTAAATTCTCCTACTATTATTGTACTATTGTCAATTTCTTCCTCAATGTCTGTTAATATTTGCTTTACATATTTAGCTGCTCTTATGTTAACAAATATATGTTATTTTTCTATTGATCCCTTTATCATTATATAATGCCCTTCTTTGCTTTCATTGTAGACTTTGTTTTAAAATCTTGTCTAATATGAGTATTACCACCTCAGCTTCTTTGTCATTTCAATTTGCATGAAGTATCTTTTTCCACTCCCTCATTTTTAGTCTCTGTGCATATTTACATCCAAAGTGAGTCTCTTGTAAGCAGCATATAAATAAGTCTTGTTTGTTTTTTAAGCTAATCAGTGTCTTTTGACTGGAATCCATTGACGCTTAAAGTGATTATTGATAGATATATACTTGTTGCCATTTTGTTACTTATTTTATGATTGTTTTTGTCATTCTTTTCTGTTTTCTTCTTCAAGTTTATTCCCTCTGGTTTAATGATGTTCTTTAGTAGTATATTTGTATTCCTTTACTTCTAGTTTTTGGGTATGTATGGTAAGTTTTTGAATTGTGGTTATGATGCGGTTCATATATATTGACCTATATCTTCCTGTTTTAAACTGAGTCATCTAAATTCAAACATATCCCCAAAGATCTACATGTTTTTAGCCCTCCTTTCTCATATTTTCTGTTTCTGTGTCATATTTTACATCTTCATGTTTATTATCTCTTAACTGTTTGTTGTAGCTATAATTGATTTGATAAGTTTTGTCTTTGAATCCTTGTACTAACTTATTTAAGTGGTTGGTCCATAGCCTTTACTATATATTTGCCTTTACTAGATACTTGCATGGTAGTTGAGTTGCTCAGTTGTGTTGGCCTCTTGTGACCCCAAAGACTGTAGCCCACCAGACTCCTCTTCCCAGGCAAGAATACTGGAGTAGGTTGCCATTTCCTTCTCCCGGGGATCTTCCTGACCAAGGAATCAAACCTGGGTCTCCTGCATTGGCAGGCAGATTCCTTACTGACAACTACAATTTGCCTTTACTAGTGGGGCTTTTCCTTTCTTATAAATTCTTACTTCTTGCAGCCTTTTCTTTTCCATTAAAAGAAGACCTTTTTTTTATCCTTTTTGTATGGTTGGTTTAGTATTGATGAATTTTTTTTAGGTTTTGCCTCTCTGAGAACTTTATCTCCTCTCCAATTCTGAACAATAATCTTGCTGGGTAGAGCATCCTAGGTTGAAAGTGCCCCCCTTTCAACACTTTAAATATTTTATGCCACTGCCTTCTGGCTTGCAAAATGTCTGTGGAACACTCAGCTGATAGCTCTATGGGGGTTCTCTTGACACTTTTGTTTTCTCTTTTGCCTTTAAAATTCTCTTTCAGTTTTGCCATTTTAATTATGATATGCCTTGGTATGAGTCTATTAGGGTTCATATTGTTTGGATCCCTCTATGCCTCCTGTACCAGGATATCTGTTTTCTTTGGCTTTGAGAAGTTTTCAACCATAATGTCATCAAATAAATTTTTGACCTTTCCTATTTCTCTTCTCCTCTGGAATTCTTATAAAAATGAGTATGCCTGATATTGTCCCAGAGGTCCCTTAGACTATCATTTTGTTTAACATTCTCTTTCTGATGAAATTAGGTGAAATACAGTTACCTATACCAGCCTTGAGGAGTCAACTTGTGTGGGGGCACCCCTATATAGTCTGTGTGGCTTTGATGGAAGAGCTGGATCTGAAATGACCATGGGTCACGTCTTCATCTGGAGTGTGATGGGAGCTGTCACCTTCATGGGGCGTGGGGGTAGAGATGAAGGGGCTAGAGCAAAAGCTAAGGAGAACCTGGACTTTTCCTATGCTCAGCAGCCATCACTGCCCTAAGTTGGGGGTGGGGGGTGTCCCAGGGTGCTTGAACAGAAGAAGCCTTGAGGATTGAACCAAGCTGGTTCAGTTCCATCTATGTGTGTGCTCTCCCCATCTCCAACAAGAGCACCTTTACCCCAGAGGGAAGCAGCACTGGAGCTTCTAGTGGCATGAAGTGGGCACTGGTGCAGCCAGGGTGAATGCTGGGCCTGTCCTGGCACACTAGCCAGAGTTCCAAGGCTACCGATTCACTACCTCCTTGCATGCCAGCAGTGGCTACCCTTGCCCTGTTCAGATGCAAGGCTGGGTCTAAGCAGGTGCCATGCCCTCCCCCCACCCAAGTGTGCACTTTCTTCAGCGATGGCAGCCTTTGCCCTAGCGGGGAGCTGTGCTGAAGCAAGAAGGGCCTGAGCGGCACCAGCTGTGGGCTGGGGCGTGTGCTGGGCAGTGGAAGCAAACTGGCTAGAGCCTTGGGCTCTTCCCAATCTTCTTCTACCTTGTTCCTGGGAGTAAGTAGGCAAGTGTGTGAGCTCTTCACCAGCAGATTCTCTGTTTATTACAGCCCCCTGGTAAGTCCCATTGGTTTTCACACCAGCTACATAGGCTAATTTTTCCATTGTTGGAACCTAGGACTGTGCTATCTAATAAATGACTCAAGATCCTCACTCCCCAGGGAGGATCCATCCCATGGGAGGATCCTCATAGGATGAGCCCATGACATCCCCCTGACCTCCTGGGACACGGGATCCAAACTGATCACTTCTCTTCCCTTCCCATTCTACTTTGTGTGGATATTTCCTTTACAGTCTTGGTTGTAGAAGAATCTTCCTGTTAGCATCCAGATTGTTTTCAGTGAGGACAGCTCCACCTGTACATGTATGTTGGGTGTGTTCTTGGGGCAAGGTGAACTCAGTATCCTCCTACTTCATCACGCTGATCTCCTCAATTATCCATGTTGTAATAATTTTTATCCTAATTATTTTAAATTTATATTTTCTTATCTTTGCTATCAACTAATAACATTAAGATGACCTGGTTAGCTCTGCCTTGAATAGAAGTTCCTTTGATGGTGTGGAATCTCTAAGCACTCAGCTCTCTAAGCAAAGTCAGATTCTGCCTCTCCTACCTGACCAAAAGGAAAGTGCTATTATTAAACTACCTAGAGTCCAGACCAGCAGAACTCTTCCTGGGCAATGTCTTCTTTCCTTAGAAGAGAGGATTGGTATCCGAGCTTAGGAGGAAAGGTTGGAAGAGAAGGTATCAAATAGCCTTAGAAAGGAGCATCTCCTAGTGTGTGCATTCTGAATCTTACTAGAAGTTTGACCTCGACTAAATTACTTGCCATCTTTGTAACATGCTGTTTTCATTTTCTAAGTGGAGATAATAAGGTCTACTTCACAGAATTGATGGAGGTTTAAGTGTGAAAAATCTATCAAATTTAATGCAATGACTAGCATTTTAGCAGCAGTCCATAGATAGGTGTTATTGATCATTCTTTATCTAAGCTATTTATGCTTTATTCCTCTTATATCCTAATGGTCTTTTGATTTTGATTGTAAAAATATTTGCCCCTATGTTTTCCTTTTTCCCTTTCTTTTGTCCTTACATTTCCCTATTTTTAAATTAATCATTTATTAGTTCAGAAAAGAGCTAAGAATTTAGAAAGTCAGAAAGGATTGCAAAAAAGCCGTATCTATCTCAACCATACACAAACATACACACATACAAACACACACATAATCAAGACAGCCTTACCATTGGCATTGTATCAATTCAAACCTTAGTTCACTTCTCAGCTTAACCATTTCCTGTTTATATACCCATTGGCTATTGTTTAATCTTATGCAAAATGCAAATGGGTTCATAACTCCAACTCTGTAGTTGCAGCTCAATGAGATAATTACTACTAACCTTGAATTTCCCAATCTAGAAAACAGGGGTACTAATGATAACAATTTAACAGAGTTAATAAGACAATAAGCTGGAAATTGACTGTCATACATGAGATCAATAAATGACAGTTGATATGACCCAGTAATCCCAGTCCTGGGTATATGTCTAGAAAAGATGAAAACTCCAATTTGAAAAGATACACATAAACCAGCTGTGTGTATCTCAGCACTATTTATAATAGCCAGGACATAGAAACAACTCAAGTGTCCATCAATAGACAATTGGCTTAAGGAAATGCGATCTGTGTGTGTGTGTGTGTGTGTGTGTGTGTGGAATATTTGTTGTTGTTGCTTAGTTGCTAAATGTTTGTGCATGCATGCTCAGTTGTGTCAGACTCTTTGGAACTTCATGGACTATAGCCTGCCAGGCTCCCTTCTCCATGGGATTAGCCTGGCAAGAATACCAGAGTGGGTTGTCATTTCCTCCTCCAGGGGATCTTCCCAACCCAGGGATTGAACCTGGGTCTTCTGCAGCTCCTGCATTGGCAGATTCTTTACCACTGAGCCACCTGGGAAGCCTATAAGTTGTATCTACTCAGACATAAAGAAGATTGAAATAATGCTGTTTGCAGCCACATAAATGGACTTAGAGAATATCATGCTAAGTGAAGTAAGTCAGAGAAAGACAAATATATGATATCATGTGCATATGGAATCTAAAAAATAATACAAATGAAGCTTTATACAAAATGGAAACAGACTCACTGACATAGTAAACAAACTTAATGGTTACCAAAAGGGAAAGGGAGCGGGGAGAGATAAACAAGTACAGGATTAATAGATACAAACCACTATACATAAAATAGATAATAAACAAGGATTTACTGTATAGCACAGGAAACTATATTCAATATTTTGTAATGGTCTATAATGGAAAAATCTGAAAAAATAATATTTATATACATGTATGTATATATGGGTATATATGAATATATATATATATATATATATATATAAACTGTATCACTTTGCTCTACACTTGACACTAATACAATATTGTAAATCAACTATACTTAAATACAAAGAAAATTAAATAAGACATAAAAATAAATGATGGCTGCTATTATTTTTTGAAACAAATAGAGTAATTCTCATTTTATAAAACATTAATTAGGCTCAAGTGAGCTAATATGTAACAGGCTTTGCACAAAGCAGAAATTCTGAAACTTCGAATTTCTACTTTCTCTCTTTTTTTTCCCTCTGCGCTCAGTGAATAAATCTACTTAAATGGGTTGATTGGAATACTTGTTGTAGATAACACATGTAATTTGCTGAAATAGCAGATTAGGATATTTCTCTTCACCAGTGCTAGCAATGATGTCTAGCAGACAAAATTTCACTCCAAAATAGACTTAACTGGCTCACTGTGGGGACAGTGAAATCCCCTTGACCTCAACTCAATCAACATCACTCCCACCACTGGTGGATGCCAGAACCAAACTGTTTCCCCCTTACTTTTGACTTTGATGCATCTTCATTGAGTTGAGTCGCTCAGTCATGTCCAAGTCTTTGCCACCCCCTGAATCGCAGCACGCCAGGCCTCCCTGTACATCCCCAACTCCCAGGGTTCACTCAAACTCATATCCATCAAGTCTGTGATGCCATCCAGCCATCTCATCCTCTGTCGTCCCCTTCTCCTCCTGCCCCCAATCCCTCCCAGCATCAGAGTCTTTTCCAATGAGTCAACTCTTTGCATGAGGTAGCCAAAATATTGGAGTTTCAGCTTCAGCATCAGTCCTTTCAATGAACACCTAGGACTGATCTTTAGGATGGACTGGTTGGATCTCCTTGCAGTCCAAGGGACTCTCAAGAGTCTTCTCCAACACCACAGTTCAATAGCATCAATTCTTTGGCACTCAGCTTTCTTTACAGTATGGAGTCCCTGGTGGCTTAGAGGTTAAAGCGCCTGCCTGGAATGCGGGAGACCTGTGTTCGATCCCCGGGTCGGGAAAATCCCCTGGAGAAGGAAAATGGCAACCCACTCCAGTACTCTTGCCTAAAGAATCCCATGGAGGGAGGAGCCTGGTAGGCTACAGTCCATGGGGTTGCAAAGAGTCGGACACAACTGAGCGACTTCACTCAATTTCTTCACAGTCCAACTCTCACATCCGTACATGACCACTGGAAAAACCATAGCCTTGACTAGACAGACCTTTGTTGGCAAAGTAATGTCTCTGCTTTTGAATATGCTATCTAGGTTGGTCATAACTTTCCTTCCAAGAAGTAAGCGTCATTTTATTTCATGGCTGCAGTCACCATCCGCAGTGATTCTGGAGCCCAAAAAAGTAGTCTGACACTGTTTCCACTGTTTTCTCATCTATTTCCCATGAAGTAATGGAACCAGATGCCATGATCTTAGTTTTCTGAATGTTGAGCTTTAAGCCAACTTTTTCACTCTCCTTTTTCACTTTCATCAAGAGGCTTTTTAGTTCCTCTTCACTTTCTGCCATAAGGGTGGTGTTATCTGCATATATGAGGTTATTGATATTTCTCCCTGCAATCTTGATTCCAGCTTGTGCTTCCTCCAGCCCTGTGTTTCTCATGATGTACTCTGTGTATAAGTTAAATAAGCAGGATGACAATATACAGCCTTGACGTACTCCTTTTCCTATTTGGAAAACTCAGCAGTGGCCACAGGATAGGAAAAGGTCAGTTTTCATTCCAATCCCAAAGAAAGGCAATGCCAAAGAATGCTCAAACTACCGCACAATTGCATTCATCTCACACGCTAGCAAAGTAATGCTCAAAATTCTCCAAGCCAGGCTTCAGCAATACATGAACCGTGAACTTCCAGATGTTCAAGCTGGTTTTAGAAAAGGCAGAGGAACCAGAGATCAAATTGCCAACATCCACTGGATCATAGAAAAAGCAAGAGTTCCAGAAAAACATCTATTTCTGCTTTATTGACTATGCCAAAGCCTTTGACTGTGTGTATCACAATAAACTGTGGGAAATTCTGAAAGAGATGGGAATACCAGACCACCTGACCTGCCTCTTAAGAAACCTGTATGCAGGTCAGGAAGCAACAGTTAGAACTGGACATGGAACAACAGACTGGTTCCAAATAGGAAAAGGAGTACGTTAAGGTTATATATTGTCACCCTGCTTATTTAACTTACATGCAGAGTACATCATGATAAATGTTAAACCATTAATATTCCTATAAGAAATACTTTTGAACAAATATTTCTATCTCCTCTAGAGCAGGGGTCCCCACCCTGTGGGAAACCAGGCCACACAGCAGGAGGAGAGCAGCAAGCAAGCAAGGTTTGTGTGTACTTACAGGCAGCCTGATCATTTGCAGTGCTGCTGAGTTCCGCCTCCTGCGAAACCAGCGATGGCATTGGATTCTCACAGGAGCGGGAATCCCAACCCTAAAGTCAAGGCAGAACATCCTGAAAGTGAAAGTGAAGTGAAAGTCGCTCAGTCGTGTACGATTCTTTGCAACCCCATGGACAATACAGTCCATGGAATTCTCCAGGCCAGAATCCTGGAGTGGGTGGCTGCTCCCTTCTCCAGGGCATCTTCCCAACCCAGGGATCAAACCCAGGTGATCCTGAGATTGCCACAAAATAGAAATACAGTGCAGAATAAATGTAATACACTTGAATCATCCCCAAACCATTCCCCTGACTCCAGACCATGGAAAAATCATCTTCCAAAAACCAGTCCCTGGTGCCAAAAAAGTTGGGGAGCACTGCTCTAGAGTAAGAGAGTGGAAGAGATTTATAAGCAGATTTCTGGGATATATGTTTAGGGATTTGTGTTTTGAAAAGAGGAGAGGAATGCTGGATTCCAGAGGGAAATGGAGGGAGGAGCCACAAACCTGAAAGGGGAATATATTGAAGAGAAAGAAAATGTTGCCTAGTTTGGAAATTTGCCCAGATTTAATCCTTAGTTCCAATACATAATGAGCCTCCACTGCACATGGAGACCTGAGTGGGTGCATCCCAAAGAGGGAAGCACACTCTTTTTTCCTGTTACCTCAGCCTGAGAAATGAGTGACCCTCAAATGGACTGTCCTAGTTCTTCAGCTCTTTTCTCATCAAGTTAAAGTTTTTGAGGTGTATTTTTGTGAAATTTCCTTCAGGGAAGATGAGACCAAGATAGTATTTGGTTTAGAAGTTCTAAAATGAAAAGTGAGACTACTCACAATTTTAACTAGTGATTACATGGAACAGCTTTCCCAAAACTGACAAGAAACAGAGAAAAAAGAAATATGTTCATTTTTAAAACTCTTCCATTTGAACAATTATCCTGAAAGACAAAAAAAAAAAAAAGTATTTTGAGTGAATTTTTTTTTTTTTTTTTTTTTTTTTTAAGATGAGATTGGGCGTATTCAGCATGGTATGGTGGCAGACGAGATTTTTTTTTTAGGACATGACCACACATTCTACCATGATATATGGAGTTTTATGGGAGTGGGGAGGGCAGGATTGTTGAAAGTCCAGGAAAAGAAGTCATAATTTGAAGTAAGCAACAATAAGAATAGAAAACTCTTCAGTGGTTTCAGCTATATAGATAGTGGTGCTATTCTTTTTAAAAGTTTAAATGTGACTATTTAATTACATTATTTATCTGTCATGCACAGCAGAGAATCACTGATATTCCTCCAGGAGCAATGACATGGCAACAATCTCAAGACCCAGCAGTGATTCCTCTTGCACTAGGTCTGAGGAACGCTGACTGAGGGAGCTTTCACAGTCTGGATTTCAGCCATCTTGCCAGCTTCTCCGTGCTACTGAAATCTCATTGTTACACTCAGAATTTGTCTTCTCCTTGAGATCACTTTCAAAGCATTTCACTACCTGTGACAAGAGAGAGTCACTGCTGATGAGTTTGGAATTCTTTTTCCAGTCTCTCAGCTTTTCTATCTTATAGTTTCGCATCTCATTCCTCTGTTACATCAGATGCCATATTAGAAATCCCTGTTTGATCTTGATATATATCAAAGGTGCTGACTGATGAGGCTCTAGGTGCAACTTAAATTCAGTCAAACATTTAAGAATGTAGTTAGGAAAATTCAGAAAGCACTTGAAACCTTCACATAATAGCAAATTCAGATTTTAGTGAGCCTGCCAGATGTTTTTACCACTTTCCTGATACCAGGATCAGAAGGATAAGGCAGTTTCTCAATAGTTTCAGAAATAATATTTCAGACTAAAGTATACACTGGATATTCTATTTTGGTCTGTTCTTCCTCATTTTTACATATTCCTTTCTCTTATTTCTTGAAAGATGCTATTGAGTAAAAAAAATGACGATAATCTTCAAAGTTCTCACCTAAAAGAAATGATATAAAATTTCTTAATCTGAGATAAAGTCTTTAAAAAGAGGGATCATTTTCTGGATCAAAGGATTAAAATAATATATATTTAAGCCTATTAAATCTGGACTAATATCCCATTCAATTTACTATACTGAAACAAAATCATCACTAAGGCACCTCAAAATTTTGCATTAATGAAATTTAAAAGCATTAATAAATTTTAAAACATTTAAAAGCAGAGACATCATTTTGTCAGCAAAGATCTATATAGCCAAAGCTATGGTTTTTCCAGTAGTCATGTATGGATGTGAAAGCTGGACCATAAAGAAGGCTGAGTGCCAAAGAATTGATGTTTTTGAACAGTGGTGTTGGAGAAGACTCTTGAGAGTCCTTTGGACTGCAAGGCGATCCAACCAGTCCATCCTAAAGAAAATCAACTCTGAATATTCATTGGAAGGACTGATGCTGATGCTGAAGCTCCAATACTTTGGCCACCTGATGTGAAGAGCCAACTCATTGGAGAAGACCCTGATGCTGGGAAAGACTGAGGGCAGGAGAAGGGAATGACAGAGAATGAGATGGCTGGATGGCATCATCAACTCAATGGATGTCAGTTTGAGCAAAGTCCAGGAGATGGTGAAGAACAGGAAAGCCTGGTGTGCTATAATCCATGGGGTTGCAAAGAGTCAATGCAGCTGAGCAACTGAACAACAACTACAAAATTTAATTTAAGGAGTTCCAGATGAGAGGGCTCTAAAGAGGAGACAGTACAAGGCTGTTTATATATTTATATGAAAACATATTTATTTTTCAATTAGTAGGCCCCCTCGTAAATCATTTTGTATATTCAGAATTTCACTTCAGTGGGAAAACTGCTAAAATTATTTATTTTCATTTCATGACAAAATCAGAGCCTGTTCAATAAAACAAATAGACTGCATATTAAATACAAATAAACTGACAATATTAACCAGATAACTATGATGTTTCTCCCGGAGGGTGAGAGACTCAGAGTGCCTACTTTCCAAGAAAATTATATGTTTGCGGTATGTTTCTTATGCCTTCTGCAAATCTTTAATTTTACTTTAAAATAGATGTTGGATTTCATGCTCCTGCAAAGAGGAAACCTGAATTCACAAACAGAGACACATGACATGAGATACATTAAACATATTTTGCAAATAGAATATGCCAGAGTTAGCAGAAAACTAGACTTTGGGGAAAACTTCTATTATGAACCAAATTGTTGTTTGTTACTTTTATTTTGCTGGGAGGCAAATCAGTCATCACATAGCCTGTTCCATTTTTTTTTTTTTTCCCCTTGAAATCAGGTCACTTAATCCCTTCTGGGATGTATTCAGAATGAAAGCCTATATTTTCCTCTCAGATTAGTCTGGAGAGAATTTCGAGTTGCAGGTCTTCATATAATAGGGCACATGGAAATGGAGTCTGAAGTGTCTGACACTTTTAATGATACGACTTCATCCACAATGGCATTACTTGTGAATATAATTTAAATGAAAATGTAGGTGAATCAAATCCCCACATGACTTCAGCAACTCTCAAATTATATTCTTGTAATGGGCTTTATACCTCCTATATCCTATATACAGCTGGTAACCTCTAAATGCCAGCATTTGTGGATAAAAATCTATTTCTGAGCATAATATGTCATCTGTTCCTAGGATATAACAGTTATTATTCATTCTTCAGGGACAAAAATCCATGTTTAACAATATTTATGATTTAAAGGTAGAACTAGCCAAATGCATGAAATTCAGAGTTTCAGTTGGACAATCCAACTATTCACCGCCAGTTTTCTTGATTTTTCTAAATATAATAGCACTCGCTGAGGAAGGAGGGTGAGTTGGTTTCAGGTCTCTAACTTAAAAGCTGAACAGCCACTGCATAATTATTGAACCGATATTATCTCTAAGAAAAGTCTTCAAGATAAAACATTTCCTCTTTTCAAGGAATAACCAAAAATAGACATTTTGATGCTAGTAGGAATCCTTTTTCACATAGGGAAAAGATCTAGAGAAAAATCAGAATATAGATAGATAAATAAATAAATAATTCTCAAATGATCTGTAATGAAGGGCCAGTTCATTTTATTTTTAATTTCCAATCTGTCAAGGATATATATACATACACACACACACACACACACACACACACATATATATGCATTTGTAGAATTTTAAGAATGGCTATTAGAAAGTGAAATAAAAAATAAGCCAAGCCACCCAAACTACAAGCCCAGACTTCCATTATTAGATTCAACAGTCAAGGAAATTAAATTGGAATGAATATTACCAGAAAAACAATAACAGGAAAATTGGTTAGAATCTTCTAAATATTTACTCGCAATCTATGCACTTTACACCACAGACTGGCAGCAGTCCACTGGACCCTATTTTGAGAAACATTGAGATAGGACAAATATTTTTGCCTTGTCCTTCTCCCTATTTATTTCATACTTGGTACATGTCTCAGCATCTCTAAACAGCGTGTTAGCTGCAGTATTTTAGTGAAATAAGTAATTCTTCTCTTCTGTGTCTGCTTATCCTTATCCCCTGGTATCTGGGGATGAGACTGAGAGCCTGGGAAAGGTGCCATGCTACAGAAAAATGTTAGATGTAATTCCTACCCTAAAGAAATATAACTCACTAAGAAAGGAAAGCATCAAAAACTTCTTAACGAAGTGTTTTGCCCACTGTGGTCATGGACAAGTAGAGTGTCATAGACTTCTTCCAAGGTGGAATTCCTATGTGTATCAAATAATGTCAGCAGCTTGAATAAATGCTTTATGGATGCGAATGCTCCTGCATTTCCAACCAATAGGTGATTAATAAAATATTTGTTCATTTTTAAATGCTACCAGAATTTATAGTAACTGTATGCCAATATGTATACACTCTGTTGGTAAATTCCAGAGATACTAGAGTCATGGAGGAAGGGTGTGGCACTCAGAAAATGGGAGATATCAATCAGTGAACATTTTTAAAGGAGACCATATAGGGTTGGAGAAGGCAGTGGGGGAATAGAAATTTGAGTTTGTGCTGGAGGAATAGGTGTGACTGTTTTCATAGAAATCATTATAAATGGAGGGAGTAATATGAGTAAGAATATAAAGCCACAACAGACTCTTCTACGGAAAATGAAATAGACTGTGGGGATGAGTTGCTTGAGAAGGACTCAATTCAGTTCAGTTGCTCAGCTGTGTCCGACTCTTTGCGACCCCATGGACTGCAGCATCAGGCTTCCCTGTCCATCACCAACTCCGAGAGCTTGCTCAAACTCATGTCTATCGAGTTGGTGATGCCATCCAAACATCTCATCCTCTGTTGTCCCCTTCTCCTCCTGCCTTCAATCTTTCCTAGCATCAGGGTCTCACATCAGGTGGCCAAAGTATCGGAGTTTCAGCTTTAGCATCAGTCCTTCCAATTTATATTGATCCAATGGGAAGGACTAGAACACTGCTAAAGGTGGATGCTTAACCACAATACCGGGGACAACAAAAACATTTCAATGAGAGTCTAATTCTTTGATTTACAAGTGGTAACTTCCTAAAGCTCGATGTTGACAATGACCCTAAGTTGTACCTTCACTCATATGTTGCATTTGATTACTGATGTTGGTCACAGGGATGGGCTAGGAAAGCAATGGCAGACATGATCACTTCTGCCTCTGAGATGTGGTTTGCAGACCTTCCTGAAAGTTGAAAAAGCTTATGGATTTTAAACATTCAGCTCTACAAGCTCCACAGCATCTAGCAACTGGTCTATACACTAGAAAGGAACCAAAGACTTTTGAGGACATCAAGGTGAAATCTAAGAAGGAAAGGCCTGAGCTGGGTACAGAAAGGGCAAGAGTCCAGAACATCAGCTGATGGAAGGCCTTGAGAAAATAAGTGCACAACAGAGCAAAACAAAAATTCTTGCTTGAGAAACATTCTAAAACATCATAGAATATTACAGCTGAAGATTAATTTTAAAATATCATAGCCCAATTTTAATTTTTAAAAATATAGAAACAGAGACAGATGAATACTATGTCTCTTGCCCCCCCCCCCAAAAAAAAAATTTAGCAACTTAAACAACAGGAATTAGAACCATAGTCTCTCCCAGTCTCTGTTTATGCTATCAAGAGCACTTAGCAAATCATTAAATGGAAGAATCAAAGATAATTCCAAAGTTTTGAGACTGAATTACTGGAGGAATCATAGTTCACTGTCAGTAGAAGGCTTTTCATTTTAATTCTGATAATAAAATTCTTGTGATGAAATATAATATCTTTACTAGTAGAGGCATTTCTCCCTTAAGTAACTAGATGTATATCACATTATTCAGGGCAGGTTAAGTTAGGTTGCAGTAACAAATATCTCTAAAACCTCAGCATCTTAACACATCAAATATTTATCTCTTGCTTTCAAATTGTGTACTTGTTGGGTACAGGTGACCCTCAAGGGCAGCAATCCTATACCCACAGGTGTTGACTCAGCATCCCAGGGTCTTTATCCTAACAATTAAATGCTGCTATCCAAAAATGACAACAGTACTTCACTTCAATTTCTCTGGCTAAAGCAAGTCACATGGCAACGTCAGCTCCTGGAAAAGGAGATGCTGGTGAACAGTCATAATGCTAGCAACAATAACAGGTACAATAAAAGTTAAAAGAAGGCAGAGATGAATGTATCCCAAATGAGGACTATCTCATATATAACGGAGTTTGTTTTGGTGATTTTTTTGGGCCAAAAGTCTTGTGGGGTTTTTATGCAATCCCTGAAGGGATTCTAGTCCACAAAAATGTAAATAATCAGGAAAGCTGTGTTTTTCTACATCTCCATATGGTATGTAGCTCAAAGGGAAATACTGTAAAGGAAAAATGAATTCCAGATCAAGAGTAGGATACGTTTTATGACAACATTATCCCAAGTGAACAACCATAAATTTAAAAAAACCTCCGTTTTAACAAAATAAAATTCTAATTTGCCTATGCAATGGAAGCATAAAAATTTACTGATTTTTCTAACTCTGATACCTAGGTAAATATGTGTCTTTGTTAGAATGTTGGTGTTTGCAAGTTAACTTCCTGAAGAATTTTTAAAGGGACCCCTTAAACAGTCAGGAGTATTATGCCTACACCAGCTCCATTATGTCTAAGCTATAAACTCACTTAGAGACTATTTTGGGGGGAAAAAAATTAGAATTTTTTTAAAAAAGATATGAATATTAAACTCTCAACCCCAAATACTGGTTGACTTGCCACAGCAGCAAAGTAAACAATGGAAACTTGAAAAATTATGCTGATCAGCAAGTCATTTGTTGCTATGATGTCAAAAGTCTACATGTTCTATATATTCTAGAAAGTTAAGGGAGTGTAGTAGTACACTCAAATTTTTTATTTTGATTTCTCAAAGATGTTGGAAACCACAGTGTCAACATGAAAAATGTTGCCTGGTTATTTACACTAACTCTATATGAAACTGACATTTGTGAATTTCATGCCCTAATGTTGGTTCTCTGGGAGCCTCTGTAAGGAGCAATAAAGTGGCCCTTTCCAGATTCCATTTGTCTGTGAGCACTGCTCTTCTCCAAGCAGAGAATGGTATGGTTTTATTTGTTGCAACCTCCCTGGCTTACAAAACGGCAGAGGAAGGACACTCCTGTGTACCTGTGTGCATGTTTCTCTGGAGTGGAGGTTCTTAGGTGCAGGTGTTGTGAATATACAACTGGATTGCAAATGCCAGTTTATTTTCCAAACCTGTGTCCCCTGCATTGGCAGGTGGATTCTTAACCACTGGACCACCAGGGAAGTCCCATCTGAAGGTTTCTAAGAACCACTACTGAAGAAGCAAGAGGGTCTCCCCTTACATGATGAGAGGATCCAACACAATGTGAAATAAGATGTGGCAGTCTTGGCCGCAGCTCTCTCCTGTTAGCTCCGTGTTGATAGCCACTGCCCCTCTCCTGGCAGGCTTCATCCAAGGGCTGCAGTCCAAGCCTTCAATTGACATCTTAAGTGCTAAACTGCAGCCAGTTTCCATGGAGCTTTGAAGGAGGCAGTTCCTCTTCTGGAAGGCCAGTCTTCAGGGGACCTGTTGTTGGACAAATTAACTCTTCCCTTGCATTCCACATCCCTTGCTTTCCAGAATAACTTTGCTATTAATTTCTAACTTAATTATGTTGAAGTTATAGTATGCAGTATTAAGATTATAAATCTTGGAAAGTTAAAAGATTTTCTTTCTGGTCTGCTGTTGCTGCTGCTAAGTCGCTTCAGTCGTGTCCGACTACGTGCGACCCCACAGACGGCAGCCCACCAGGCTCCTCCATCCCTGGGATTCTCCAGGCAAAAATACTGGAGTGGGTTCCATTTCCTTCTCCAATACATGCATGCATGCTAAGTTGCCTCAGTTGTGTCCAACTCTGTGTGACCAGGCTCCTCCATCCATAGGGTTCTCCAGGCAAGAATACTGGAGTAGGCTGCCATTTCCTTCTCCTAGTGTATCATTAATTTTCATAAATTTTCTATGCATTGACAGGAACAATATTTTAAACGTATCTATTATGTCAAACTTGTTAGTTACATTGTTCAAAACATCTATAGTCTTATTTTTGTTTGATTAACCCATCAATCACTTAGAGAGACAGGTATATTGAAATCTTCTAACATACACATGAATTTTTTAGCTTCACTTCAAGGCTATATGCTGTCACTCTGCTTATTTAACTTATATGCAGAATACATCATGAGAAACTTTGGGCTGGATGAAACACAAGCTGGAATCAAGATTTCCGGGAGAAATAGCAATAATCTCAGATATGCAGATGACACCACCCTTATGGCATAAAGTGAAGAACTAAAGAGCCTCTTGATGAAAGTGAAAGAAGAGAGAGAAAAAGCTGGTTTAAAACTCAACATTCAGAAAACTAAGATCATGGCATCCAATCCCATCACTTCATGGCAAATAGATGGGGAAACAATCAAAACAGTGCCAGACTTTATTTTCTTGGGCTCCAAAATCACTGCAGATGGTGACTGTAGCCATGAAATTTAAAGACTCTTGCTCCTTGGAAGAAAAGCTATGATCAACATAGACAGCATACTAAAAAGCAGAGATGTTACCTTGCCAACAAAGGTCTATATAGTCAAAGCTAGGGTTTTTCCAATAGTCATGTATCGATGTGAGAGTTGGATCATAAAGAAAGCTGAGCACCAAAGAATTGATGCTTTTGAACTGTGGTGTTGGAGAAGACTCTTGAGAGTCCCTTGGACTGCAAGGAGATCAAACCTGTCAGTCCTAAAGGAAATCAATCCTGAATATTCATTGGAGGGACTGATGCTGAAGATGAAGCTCCAATACTTTGGCCACCTGATGTGAAGAGGCAACTCATTAGAAAAGACCCTGATGCTGGGAAAGGTGGGGAGAAGGGAAAGATAGAGGATGAGATGGTTGGATGGCATCACTGTCTCAATGGACATTAGTTTGAGCAAGCTCCCAGAGATGGTGAAGGACAGGGAAGCCTGGTGTGCTGCAGACCATGGAGTTGAAGAGTTGGAAACGACTGAGAGACAGAACAACGACTAATGTAGTTTTATACATTCTTAGTTTATTTATTTAAGGTTTATTTTGCAAGATGCATACATATTTATAACATATTTTTCAGATGAATAAAAACTTTATTGTTATGTAAATGATCCTCTTTCCCTCTTATATTGCTTTCTGCTCTAACTTGATTTTATTTTGTATTATTATACTCCTAAAAACTTTCTTTTAATTAATATATGACAAGCATTTGTTCTATACCTTTAATTTTCAACTTTCCTGTTGCCTCTGTCTTTGAAAAGCATTCACTCTTTTTTTTAAATTGGAACCGAAAAAAAAAATCATTGAATTTCAGTAAGGAGTTTAGTTCTTTACTGTATGGATGATGAGTGTTGAAACATTTATTTTTGTTTTTCTCAGCTTATTTTCTACCTACCTGTTATTGTTTGTGTGTTGGTTTTCCCTGTCTCTATGCCACTTCAACGGAGGTTTATTTTCCCTGAATATCTTACTAGTTTGAAAGTTCTGAATTCAATTGCCACTTTTTAGGGACTCCTATGGAAATTTTAACGTGCATTATTAGCTTAAGACATTTAAAGATGATCTGTATCTTCAGTCTTCTCTACATAAGAGATTTAATAGGAGTGCTCCAGTCACTCCTATTAAATAAGATTTGGTTGTTGTCCAGAATTCAGGTCTATCTTGATTTTTTTAACCTTCTAAATTAGATCTCATTATTGTTTCATTTAATCAATATTTTTTAGGTTTAACAACATATTCATTATTTTAGTTTTGATTTCTTTCATTTCATTCAGGCATACCTTCTGGAATTATTTTCTTTCTACCTGAATAAATTCCTGATGCTCTCCCTTTGTGAGGTCTACCACTTGTGAAAGCTTTCAGTGTTTGTCTGAAAACATTTTTATTTCCCCTTGCCCTTGCTCAAGGTATACATTTACAAACTGACAGGTATTTCCAACACCTGCACTTTATCAATCTTATTCCCCGACTCCTGCCTCCCAGTGTTGCTTCCAGAAGCCAGCTGTTACTCTCATAGCTACTGCTTTGTACATGCTATTTGTCTTCTTTTTGAAATAACTGATTGTGAGAGCCTCTGTGTACTCTGAGTTCACTATCATATATCGAGATGAGCTTCTTTTAAATTATTTTTCATGGGCTTCACTGGGACCTTTTAATCTGAGGACTGGTGTCTTTGACTTATTCTGGAGACATCTTGGGCATCACATTTAAGAGCACTCCTTTTAGGACTTCCCTGGTGGTTCAGAGGTGAGGACTCTGAGTTTCCACTGCAGGGGGCACAGGATCAATCCCTGGTCAGAAACTAAGACGCTGCAAGCCTTGTGGTAAGGCCAGAACAAAACCACTCTCTTTCCCCACTTCTTCTTTTCTTTTTGTCTCTGTGTAGATATATGTGCATCTGAAGTGCTTTTTCATGTTTTCACTCCCTCTTCTCTATACACTGAATTCTGGGTAGTTTCTTCAGATCTTTTTTCCAGATCACTATCCAGCTCTTCAGTTGTATCGAATCTGCTACTGTTAAAATAATCCATTGCACAGCAAATCCATATCTGAAACTCTGTGCCTTGGAAATACACAAGTCCAAATAGTTTTTGCTTAAAGGATATTCCTTGCAACTTTATTTGAAACAGGAAAAGGGAACCTAAATATCTCTTGGTAGGAAACTGTTCAATAAATTACACACATCTCTTCCATCAAATTAACATGAAAAGCTTTTGCACAGCAAAGGAAACTATCAACAAAACAAAAAGACAACCTACTGAATGGGAGAAAATATTTGCAAATGATAAAAATATATGAATAGCTTATGCAACTCAACATCATAACCCCAAACAACTTGATTTTAAAATAGGCAGAAAAAATGAATAGACATTTTTCCAAAGAAGAAATGCAGATGGCCAACGAACACATGAAAAGATGCTCAACATCACTAATGATAAATAAATGCAAATCAAAACCAAAATGAGCTATCACCTCACACCTATCACAATGGCTATCATCAAAAGGAAAAAAAAAAAGACAAGTAATAAATGTTGCTAAGGATGTGGAGGAAAGGGAATCCTCATACACTATTGATGGGAAAGTAACTTGGTGCAGCCACTGTGGAAAACAGTACAGAGCTTTCTCAAAAAACTAAAAATAGAACTATTATTAATACGTGCTGTGCTGTGCTTAGTTGCTCAGTAGTGTCCAGCTCTTTGTGATCCCATGGACTTAGCCCGCAGGCTTCTCTGTCCATGGGGATTCTCAAGGCAAGAATACTGGAATGGGTTGCCCTGCCCTCCTCCAGGGGATCTTCCGAGCCCAGGGATCAAACTCAGGTCTCCCGAATCGCAGGCAGATTCTTTACCATCTGAGCCACCAAGGAAGCATATGATCCAGTAATTCCACTCCTGGGTATATATCCAAAAAAACTAATACCACTAATTTGAAATGAGACATGTACCCCAATGCTGTTCACAGCAGCATTATTTACAGTTGCTAAGATATGGAAGCGACCTAAGTGTCCATCAACAGATGAAGGGATAAAGAAGATGTGGCATATATACACAATGGAATACTACTCAGCCATAAAAAGAACGAAATTGTGTCATTTGCATCAGCATGTATGGACTTGGAGGGCATTATGCTCAGTGAAATAAGTCAGACAGGGAAAGACAAATATTGTATGATATCAGTTATATATAGAATTTTAAAAATACAACAAACTAGTGAATATAACAAAAATAAAGCAGAAGTACAGATACAGAGAACAAACTAGTGGTTACCAGTGGAGGGGTGGGCAATGTAGGAGTGGAGGAGCAGGAGATACAAACTACTGAGCGTAAGGTAGGCTCAAGAATATATTGTGCAACATGAGGTATATAGACAATATTTTGCAATATCTGTAAATGGAAAGTAATCTTTAAAAATATATTGTAAAATAAAATTTTTTAAATATAAATTATTATAAAATATAAATTAAAAAATCACATAGCTATTTAAAATCGAGGGCTTTGCTTCATAAAGTCCATCTTGGACCAATGCTGATCTACATATAGTAGAAAAAAATAAGTTCCAGTGAGTATAAATGTGTGTGTGTAGAGAATGGTTTAAAAGTGACTATTCCAAAAAATAAATAAATAAATAAAAGTGACTATTCCAAATGGACATGTTTTAGTGTCAAATATATTCTGGATATTAAAGACTTGTATGAAAAAAATTAAATTACCTCATTAATAATCTTACATTGATTGTGTGTTGGAATAATAAAACTTTGAATATTATTTAAATTAATTTCACTTGTTTTCACTTTTTCTTGCCTAGTAGACATTTTTAAATTGCATATTATTTTAAAATGCTGTTGATTTTCTAATTTAAAATTTATTTTACAACTCTAGAATTATTATTCAATTCTTTCACTGTTAAGTACAATATTGATATTTCCTATTTCTTAGTCAAACTTTTAATACTCCTTTATTTCTTAAATATGTGCATCATAATTATTTCATATTCATTATCTGGTAATTCCAATATTGACTGTCATTATAGTTGTGATTCTAAAATGTGTTGTTTCTGTTGACTCTCTCCAACGGTGGCTCATTTTACTCTTGTACTTATGAGTTCTCAGAACTTAAGAATTCTGAGTTTAATTTACATTTCTCCAAAGCAGATTTGCATTTACATCTGTCAGGAATATGGAACCCTGCCACTCCAGCACAAGTTAAAACATCTGCTCACCATATGAGTTTGGGAGGGAAATCATATAGGCATTATGAGTTTTTTCACTTTTTGTTATAGTATATATGCACAGAAAGATGTACACATCTAAGTAAAGGCTCAATAAACTTTCATAAACTAAGCATATCTGTACAGTCAGCAAAACTATGAAAGTTCAAAAAAAAAAAAGAAAGAAAACAAATATCACAAGTACTTAGAAGTAGATGCCCTCCACAGGTCCCTGCACTATAGAGTTTATAGTTTTGAATTCAGCAGATACCCTTAAGGTCTCCTGTATGGGTGTAGCCCCTCTTTCCTAGAGTTTGGCTCTGCTTCTTACTTGTCAGGATCCCAGGTTTTGTCTCTTGTCTCCCTGTGAGTGACCAGTTTAAACTCAGGCTTCAGGTATTTAGGGATGTGCAATAGCCCCAGGAAAAACACTGTTCCTACTACTTTAATATTCTCCAGATTTGAACTTTTCTTTTCCTCTGATCTTAGTCCTTACTTTCCTAGAAGCTAAGAAATGTATAAGAGGGAGACAGGGACATAGAAAAATTGAGAAATGCTTATTTTAACATCCAAACCTGCAATAGAGAACTAATTCAATAAACTACCATAAATGATAAAGATGCAAATTCTACAGCATAGAAATTGTGCTTAAATGTCCATGATGTTGTTGTTCAGTAGCTCAGTTGTGTCCAACTCTTTGTGACCCATTGGACTGTAGCACTCCAGGCCTCCCTGTCCCTCACTGTCTCCTGGAGTTTGCTCAGACTCATGTCCATTAAGTCAGTGATGCCATCCAACCATCTCATCCTCTGTACCCCACTTCTCCAGCTGTCTTCAATCTTTCCCAGCATCAGGTTCTTTTCCATTGAGTTAGCTCTTCGCATCCTGTGGCCAAAGTATTGGAGCTTCAGCCTCAGCATCAGTCCCTCCAATGAATATTCAGAATTAATTTCCTTTAGGATTGACTGGTTGGATGTCCTTGCAGTCAAAGGGACTCTCAAGAGTCTTCTCCAACAACACACCTCAAAAGCATCAATTCTTCAGCACTCAGCTTTCTTTATAGTCCAACTCTCACATCTGTACGTGACTACTGGAAAAACCATAGCTTTGACTAGACAGACCTTTACTGGCAAAGTAATGTCTCTGCTTTTTAATACACTGTCTAAGTTTGTCACAACTTTTCTTCTAAGCAGCCAGAGTCTTTTAATTTCATGACTGAAGTCACCATCTGCAGTGATTTTTGGAGCCCAAGAAAATAGTCTGTCATTGTTTCCATTGTTTCCCCAACTATTTGCTATGAAGTAATGGGACCATGATGAGTCCATGATGTTATTAGAAAGAAAATAGTGATTCAAACCTGTGTATGCAGGTTTGTAAAAGAAAAATTCATGTGTTCATACAGACCTAAAAATGAAGGAAGGAAATGAATTAAAGTACTAACAGTGATTTTCTTTGGGGAATATACCCACAAATTCTTTTACTTTTATGCTTTTCTGTATTTTATGCAAGTTACTAATTTTATAAAATGAACACAAATTTGGAAACATTAAGAAGAAAGAGCAGAATCCAGAAACACTTTTCTTACCCACCTTCACTCTTTTTCACACACTCAGACTGTGTCAGTGACATGAGAGAAGCTGGAAAAAAAAAAAAATGAATAGCCCCAATAATGCTCAACAAGAAAAATCTGCAGCAAAGTGGACATCATGCTGCTCTGTCTTCTACACATACTGATGATGATCAAATAGAAAGTGGTACCTCATTGAGGCGGAAGCTTTGACTCTTTCCACCCAAGGGTTTTCTTCTTTGTTGCATCTTTAAGCGGCCTTCCTTCTAACAGCCATTGTAGGTGTAGAAAGGATATAACAGAACTCTTCACATCCTCTCATTTAAGATTCACAATATTTTGTTTCCTTGGCTTGATGGACTTTGTGAGGTACTGGAAGGCATGAGACTCAAGAAAGGACAGAAAAGCAGTAGTAACTTTTTACAAATTTCCATTATTGCAAATGGATTATTGGGAAGAAATATGCCCTTTTTTTTCCAACATAGCATGTTGATTTGCACTCATGCTTTCAGAGCAGTGATGAGAAAACAGGACCAGTTATTGAGGACAAGGTTTATTTTTTTTTAAATATGGAAATAATTTGCCTAAGAAAATGATTTTATGTTTTTCTTCAGAGTTGTGAATAGAGGCACCTGCCACTCCAAAATGTGGTACATGGACCAGTAGCATCAGCATCACTCAGAAACCTGCTGGGGATGCAGGATCTTGGGCCCTGCTCCAAACCTACAGCATCAGAATCTCCAGGGATCTATGGTTTAACAAACTCCATAATAATTCCTATATACACTCACAGTTCAAAACCACTTAAGAACACCCAAAAATAATATCAAGAAATCACACTCCAAGTTGAAAAGAAAAGGAGGCAATTTTATTTCTCTAAATATCTGAATTCCTCTCTTATCTGAGAGAAAAACATACTATAAACCCTCACCCTAGTAGCCACGATAGAGTGTGGGAACTCTTTGCACATCAATAAATAAGTTCAGGGACATTTAAGTGGACTGGCCCATACCTGCTTTCCTTTCACAGTCAAGCCCCAGGAATGGGCTTTTTGTTCAGTTTCTCCTTTCACGTCTTCTTTGAAGAAATGCAACTTTGAACCTACAGTGTCACTGTTGGGAACTGTTTTGTGCCTGCCATAAATCGTGTCTTCCTCTGTGTGACTCTCCAGTGAGCCAGTGCAAAAATAGGGACAAAACCAACAAAAATCTTGCAAGGAAACAGGAAATGCTCTAAAACACAGGAGTCTGCGAGCTTAATTTAGTTGTTCTTTTCTTACCCATCACTGTGCTATACGATTTTCTGCCTTTTTTTAGAATCATGGTTAATTGAACACATAAAAAAATTCTTTTTGACTATAAGCATATGACAAAGTATGAAAAATAAGTGAAAAATCTATGCATTTGGGATCTTCTTTTCTCATTCACTATAAGGACCAACACTTTTATAAACCCAACTTGTGAAAAATGTTGATTATTTACTTATTATGTCTTAGGAACTTTTCAGGGTCATAATTTCCTCTAATCAAAATTTATCTATCCAATTTCCTATTCTCTCCAAATGCTACATTATGCTAATATAACATATTGAGCCATGATGGCAGTGCATATGAATGACTGTGTTCCAAATATTTCTCTCCCTTGCTTCTGTATCAGTTATCTAATAATGCTTGTAACAACAAGAAAAAAAAATCACAAAACCTCAGTGGCACAATACCATAGCATTTATTGCTCACATTTCAGGGGTCAGCAGGGAACTTGTTGGGGGCTTTGTGTCTTCTGACTGGGCTCACTCACTGGGCTGTGCACCCACTGGCTGTCCATTGGTCTGGAGAGCAGTTGGAATCTGCTCCACGTGTCCTTCGTGTTCCAGCAGGCCACCTTGGACATGTCCTCTTGGAGATGACAGAATCACAAGGAAAAGCAAGGCTTCTTGAGTCATAGACTTGGAGGTACCACAGGAGCAGTTTTCCTTCATTCTATTGGCCAGAGCAAGGCAGGTGGTCAAGTCCAGAGACAGAGGCAGAGGATGCTTCAAAGTTAAATGGTGAAGGGGATGCAGACAGGGTGAAGAATCAGGGCCGTGTTTGCAACGAGTCTGCCACACCTCTCATCGAGTCCATCAACAAGACTTGCTGAGTACTCTTTGGAAAGTCTTTCCACACCCATGCAGAGTTCTCTACTGTGTCACTAATACCGCTTCAGGCCACCATGACCTCTTTCCTACAGCTTCCTAACTGGTCCATTCACACCTTTCTCATCCATTGCTTCTTAGGCCATTCTCAACACAGCAGTGAGAGTAATCTTTTTATTAAGAAAATATTGAGTTAAGTTGACAGATACACACTACCATATGTAAAATAGATAGCTGTGGAAAGCTGCTGTATAGCACAAGGAGCTCAGCTTGGCGCTCTGTGATGACCTAGAGGGATTGGATAAGGGGGTGAGATGGAGGCTCATGAAGGAGGGGATACATGTATACTTATAGCTGATTCACCTTGGTGTATAGCAGAAAGTAACACAACATTGTAATGCAACTATCCTCCAATTTAAAAAGAAAGAAAGAAAATCTTTTCTTGCTGCTCATTTACTTAAGTCCATTCAATTCTTTCCTGTTGTTCTCAGGATAAAGGCAGAAATTCTTAAAATGGTGTATAGAGCCCTGCCCCGTGTGAATGTGGAACCTGCCTCTCTCCAGCCTTACTTAGCTCTCCTGTAGGCTCTGGCTCTACCCACCTGGCCTTCTATTCCTTTCTCCAGTGCTGCACCGCTCTGCACCACAAAGGTTCCTCTACCTCAACTGGTCTTTTCCTAGTTCAAAACTGTGCATCCATCCGATTGCATGCAAACATCACTTCCTCCACCATCAGCCCCCTGACC
Organism: Bubalus kerabau; assembly: GCF_029407905.1. Taxonomy (NCBI): domain Eukaryota; kingdom Metazoa; phylum Chordata; class Mammalia; order Artiodactyla; family Bovidae; genus Bubalus; species Bubalus kerabau. The sequence continues at coordinate 5,677,404 of NC_073636.1, forward strand.
TTATCACAACGTGTCCTAATTTTATGTTCTCAAAGCTGCTTATAATTTTCCATCACTGCCTTTGCCACTTTTTATAACCAACAATGATCATGTCATTAATTGATTAATGTCCACCATAAAACCATAAAACCAATCCATAAAACTCCATGATTTCACTAGTCATGGCTTCCTAAAACACTTGCTAAAATATAAAATAAATTATGTTTTACTTAATTTTGAATACACAGTTGATTATATCTTGAACTTAAGTGAAATGACTGTGTGATGGTGCTGTGTACCTAGATTCTTTTAATATAATTACATAGAAATATAGCAAAACATCAATCATTTCTGCACCTTCCAAATTTATCAGCCAAATCCTCTCATTAATTTGAGCACATATGCCTTGCCCCTGGGAATAAAACCATGAAATAGATTAACCAGATTGCTGGTAAAATTATTCCTGAAGGTTTGTGTTTCTTTTTTGGTCATTTAAAAAAATGATTACATCCCCTGGAGGGGGAAAGCATAAATTCAAGTCTGTTTTGTATTCTGACAACCGAGAAGCACTACCTACACGTTCAAGGTAGCTAGTGTTTCCCTCTGACAAAAATGCAAATTATAATGAAAATTGCAAAAACATATGCATACAGTAGTATGTGATAGTGATTTGGTATAATCAAATTTTAAGTAATTCAGAAATTTGGTCAATGCCTTTTCATATGTGTTAACCTGATGAGTCATGTAAATACAATAGATTATCCTAGAAAAGTCACTTATTACATTCAGGAATATTTCCCTCTTAATCCCACACTTTATATTTTGCAAACCTGTTCTCAGACCCAAAAAGGAAGCCCTTTAGAACTCTCCCTTTCAAGGGGTTTGATTGGGTTTGGACCTTGGATTCGAACTGGACTATAGTCCTCCTCCTGGCAATTTGTAATTGGGACACAATGGCATTAGGCTGCCTGCAACCAGAATGTCAGGCAAATTCCAAGACCAAATCTCCTCTATTTATGGAGGGTATGTAGGCTACTGAGCAATTAGAGAAAGGCAGTCTACAAGAAGGAAGGAAAGAGAATACAGGATAGACACAGGGGGACCAAGGAGCTCTTGTGGGGAGACAGGACAGAAAAAGAGAAAGTGTGTAAGAGCAACATGATATTCTTGGTTCCTGATGCTCTCATTTCCAAGTCTAAGCCTGGAAAACCCTGGCTGTGTTTTCTGTCATACATTTTGAGAGAATTCCTTAAACCATGTAATAAATTCCCTGACTTATTCAGTGAATTTCTATTTCCTACAAGAAAATAATTTCTGGTCAAGACAGAGAAGAGAAGAGGCTGGTAAAAACATTCAAGCCCCAGAGAACATAGTCCTTTTGGGAGTTTCTAGGTCCTTTCATTCTTGGACTGTCATCATGGGATTCTGACTTTATCTGGATCTTTGCTTCTTATGGTGAATTACAACCCTAAAAATGGGGCCTCCAATAAGCATCTAAATGCAGAGTTCCAAAGAATAGCAAGGAGAGATAAGAAAGTCTTCCTCAGCGATCAATGCAAAGAAATAGAGGAAAACAACAGAATGGGGAAGACTAGAGATCTCTTCAAGAAAATTAGAGATACCAAGGGAACATTTCATGCAAAGATGGGCTCGATGAAGGACAGAAATGGTATGGACCTAACAGAAGCAGAGGATATTAAGAAGAGGTGGAAAGAATACACAGAAGAAGTGTACAAAAAAGATCTTCACGACCAAGATAATCACGATGGTGTGATCACTCACCTACAGCCAGACATCCTGGAATGTGAAGTCAAGTGGGCCTTAGAAAGCATCACTACAACTGAGCTGTAGGAGTTGCTTGTATATTTTTGAGATTAGTTGTTTGTCAGTTGCTTCATTTACTATTATTTCTCCCATTCTGAAGGCTGTCTTTTCACCTTGCTTATAGTTTCCTTTGTTGTGCAGAAGCTTTTAAGTTTAATTAGGTCCCATTTGTTAATTTTTGCTTTTATTTCCAATATTCTGGAAGGTGGGTCATAGAGGATCCTACTGTGATGTATGTCTGAGAGTGTTTTGCCTATGTTCTCCTCTAGGGATTTTATAGTTTCTGGTCTTACATTTAGATCTTTAATCCATTTTGAGTTTATTTTTGTGTATGGTGTTAGAAAGTGCTCTAGTTTCATTCTTTTATAAGTGGTTGACCAGTTTTCCCAGCACCACTTGTTAAAGAGATTGTCTTTCATTCATTGTATATTCTTACCTCCTTTGTCAAAGATAAGGTGTCCATATGTGCGTGGATTTATCTCTGGGCTTTCTATTTTGTTCCATTGATCTATATTTCTGTCTTTGTGCCAGTACCATACTGTCTTGATGACTGTGGCTTTGTAGTAGAGCCTGAAGTCAGGTAGGTTGATTCCTCCAGTTCCATTCTTCTTTCTCAAGATAGCTTTGGCTATTCGAGGTTTTCTGTATTCCAAAGAACTAAATAGACATTTCTCCAAAGAAGACATACAGATGGCTAACAAACACATGAAAAGATGCTCAACATCACTCATTATCAGAGAAATGCAAATAAAAACCACTATGAGGTACCATTTCATACCAGTCAGAATGGCTATGATCCAAAAGTCTACAAGCAATAAATGCTGGAGAGGGTGTGGAGAAAAGGGAACCCTCTTACACTGTTGGTGGGAATGCAAACTAGTACAGCCACTATGGAGAACAGTGTGGAGATTCCTTAGAAAACTGGGAATAGAACTGCCTTATGATCAAGCAACCCCACTGCTGGGCATACACACTGAGGAAACCAGAAGGGAAAGAGACACGTGTACCCTGATGTTCATCGCAGCACTGTTTATGATAGCCAGGACATGGAAGCAACCTAGATGTCCATCAGCAGATGAATGGATAAGAAAGCTGAGGTACATATACACAATGGAGTATTACTCAGCCATTGAAAAGAATACATTTGAATCAGTTCTAATGAGGTGGATGAATCTGGAGCCTATTATACAGAGTGAAGTAAGCCAGAAAGAAAAACACCAATACAGTATATTAACACATATATATGGAATTTAGAAAGATGGTAACAATAATCCTGTATACGAGACAGCAAAAGAGACACTGCTGTATAGAACAGTCTTTTGGACTCTGTGGGAGAGGGAGAGGGTAGGATGATTTGGGAGAATGGCATTGAAATATGTATAATATCATATATGAAACGAGTCGCCAGTCCAGGTTCCAGGCATGATACTGGATGCTTGGGGCTGGTGCAATGGGAAGACCCAGAGGGATGGTATGGGGAGGGAGGAGGGAGGAGGGTTCAGGATGGGGAACACATGTATACCTGTGGTGGATTCATTTAGATATATGGCAAAACCAATAAAATATTGTAAAGTTTAAAAATTAAGTTAAATTTAAAAAAAAAAGAAAGAAACAAAGCTAGTGGAGGTGATGAAATTTCAGTGGAGCTATTTCAAATTCTGAAAGACGATGCAGTGAAAGTGCTGCACTCAATATACCAGCAAATTTGGGAAACTCAGCAGTGGCCACAGGACTGGAAAAGGTCAGTTTTCATTCCAATCCCAAAGAAAAGCAATGCCAAAGAATGCTCAAACTATCGCACAATTGCACTCATCTCACATGCTGATAAAGTAATGCTCAAAATTCTCCAAGCCAGGCTTCAGCAATATGTGAACCGTGAACTTCCAGATATTCAAGCTGGCTTTTGAAAAGACAGAGGAACCAGAGATCAAATTGCCAACATCTGCTGGATCATCAAAAAAGCAAGAGAGTACCAGAAAAACATCTATTTCTGCTTTATTGACTATGCCAAAGCCTTTGACTGTGTGGATCACAATAAACTGTGGAAAATTCTTCAAGAGGTGGGAATACCAGACCCCCTGACCTGCCTCTTGAGAAATTTGTATGCAGGTCAGGAAGCAACAGTTAGAATTGGACATGGAACAACAGACTGGTTCCAAATAGGAAGAGGAGTACGTCAAGGCTATATATTGTCACCCTGCTTATTTAACTTCTATGCAGAGTACATTATGAAAAACGCTGGGCTGGAAGAAGCACAAGCTGGAATCAAGACTCCTGGGAAATATCAATAACCTCAGATATGCAGATGACACCACCCTTATTGCAGAAAGTGAAGAGGAACTAAAAGCTTTTTGATGAAAGGGAAAGAGGAGAGTGAAAAAGTTGGCTTAAAGCTCAACATTCAGAAAACGAAGATCATAGCATCTGGTCCCATCACTTCATGGGAAATCGATGGGGAAACAGTGGAAACAGTGTCAGACTTTATTTTTTGGGGCTCCAAAATCACTGCAGATGGTGACTGCAGCCATGAAATTAAAAGACACTTACTCCTTGGAAGGAAACTTATGACCAACCTAGATAGCATATTAAAAAGCAGAGACATTACTTTGCCAACAAAGGTCCATCTAGTCAAGGCTATGGTTTTTCCAGTGGTCATGTGTGGATGCTAGAGTTGGACTGTGAAGAAAGCTGAGCACCGAAGATTTGATGCTTTTGAACTGTGGTGTTGGAGAAGACTCTTGAGAGTCCCTTGGACTGCAAGGAGATCCAACCAGTCCATTCTAGAGGAGATCAGCCCTGGGATTTCTTTGGAAGGAATGATGCTAAAGCTGAAACTCCAGTACTTTGGCCACCTCATGCGAAGAGTTGACTCATTGGAAAAGACTCTGTAGCTGGGAGGGATTGGGGGCAGGAGGAGAAGGGGATGACAGAGGATGAGATGGCTGGATTTTATCACCGACTTGATGGACATGAGTTTGAGTGAACTCCTGGAGTTGGTGATGGACAGGGAGGCGTGGTGTGCTGCGATTCATGGGGTCACAAAGGGTCGGACACGACTGAGTGACTGAAGTGAACTGAACTGAACTGAACTGATAGGAGAATCATCTACTTTTAATGCCATAAAAATCCTTACAGGAATTTTTTATTTCTTTCACAAGTGCATCAGAGCTACTTGTGAATTTTACAGGAGCATGGAATTTGGGGCCCAGCCAGATCTAGTGGTTCTGAATCACCTGATTGACATCACAGGTGATTATTGTATTTATGTATTATTGTACTATTATTATATTACTATTATTAATATTGTATTATATTATTGTTGTATTGTTTTATTGGAGACATTGGCCCAGCAATCCTTCCTTCAAAGTAAGATCATTGAGGCCAGTATCAAATAGTTATTGCTATGTATTAATAACATAATCCCTAACTCCATGGTTTGAAATAACTAGAACAATTGCTTATGAGTCTGTAGGCCATAAGTGGGTGGCTTTTCTGGTCTTTGCCAGATCCACACATTCATATTGGTTCACAGAGGTGCTCACCTCTCATATAGCTGGGCCCTCTCGCATGTGTGGGGGAGACAGGCTCAAGAAGGTCCTGAGCTGGGACAACTAGGCTTTCTGCCCTGTGGTTTCTTGTTCCAGCAGGCATCTCATGGTTCTAAGATAAAAGAACAGGAGAGTGTAAGGATCCCTGAGAGGCAGTTCAGAACTGACAATGCGGCAGCCTCTGGATTCCATTGGTCATAGCGGGTCACATGTCCCACCTTGATTCAAGGGGTCAGGAAATCAACTGCATTTCTGGGTGAGAGGAGCTACTTAGTCTTGCAAGTGATGTGGATCCAGGGAGGGGTGAATTGCTTCAACAAGTTTTTGCAATCAATCTACTGGAGGCCCATAAAGGGTTAAGCAAAGCACAGCAAAGTAATAGATTCCCTGACATTTAGTTGAGTGCTTTTCTACCACCCAGGTTCAAGATCCCCTTCTCACAGATCTTAAATACAGGTTCTCCCTTCAAGCTTCCCTGGGAATAACACTTGAGAATACTAATGGCGAAGGTTGGCTGTGGTTCCCTTTCAGCTTGAGGCTCGATGTCAGCTCCCATCGGCCAGCACAGCCTGAAGAGAGTCAGTAACTGCCAGGCAGCTTAGAAGGACTCAGAACACAAAGCCAAAAAAGCTTCTCCAATTCAGCCCAAGTGACCCAGTCACCTCCATCAAGACGAATGCATCTTGGGATAGTGCAAACCATGAACGTTTCATTCTGCTTTCAAATGCAATTCTCAGGAGTGATTGCCTTGTCTTCTAAGCAGCCAAATAAGCTCATTTCAGCAGAGGCAGAACTGGATACAAATCAAGTGAAAGCTAGATGCAGGGACTGGAGGTAGGAGATTAAAACAAGGGAGAAAGAGTGGCAAGATCAAATGGAATAAACAGCCATTTACATGACAGCTTTGCTCCAGCAAACAGCGTGGAAACAGGAAAAGGCCATCACTGGCATTCCAGGTCTTCCAACATCAGTGATCCAATAGCACCTGCTACTTCCAGCACCCTAGATCCCACATCACATAATGATGCCTTAAGTAGAACCAGCAAATACTAGCACCTAAACCAGTGGTTCTCAATTTTGGTGGCCCAGTGAGATCGAGTTTGGAAATACTGAACTCTGGCTGCTGCCTCAGTAATCCTAATTTGATCAGTCCAGAGTGTGCCTTGAGCACTGGGACATTTTAATTTTACCTCGGAGTTGTTCTATTCTGCCATCTGGGCTGGTCCTCTCTGCATTTTTATACCAAGTCTCATCCTTAGGGAAGTGCTAACAGCTGTCTTCGGGCTTCCCGAGTGGGTCAGTGGTAAGGAATCTGCCTCCCAGTGCAGGCGACGAAGGTTGGATCCCTGGGTCAGGAAGATCCTCTAGAGAAGGAAAGGGCAACCCACTCCAGTATTCTTGCCTGGGAAATCCCATGGACAGAGGATCCTGGTAGGCTACAGTCCATGGGGTCCAAAAGAGTCAGACACAACTGAGCAACTAAACAACAACAGTCTTCACTGTGTAGGACTCCAAATCTTAATTTTGTTTCAATTCCCCATTGAGTTTGAATATACCCTTGATTTGAGGACTTAAGGAGATGTCTGGGTAACTTAAGTCATGCAAACAACCTATTGTTTTAGGCTTCTGTTAGGTACAGAGCCTTCTGCCAGAAGCTGTGATGGAGAGGAAGTAGACAACTTGGTCAAAAGAAGAAGAATGACACCTCTGTTGTTGAAGTCAGCACAAGCTGACCTAGAGCAGACGAATCTGTGAGGATGGCAGATGGCGTGCTAGACAGCACAAAGGAGGGGCCAGCCCCCAGGGCTACTGCTGCCTCAACTTGCTCAGAATCACCCATGGACTTCCATGGAGCCACAGGCTGGAAAAATGAAGCACTCAGGACTCAGAGCCAGAACCCAGACATGAATGCTCCTTCAACCCAAGCCCTGTGAGTGGCCCTGGAGAAATGACAGAAGTCCCTCAAGTCTCCATTTCGTCACTCATAAAACAAAGTAATATTTGTTTCTCACCTCAGGGATGTTGTGAGGCTTAAATGAGATAGTTTAAGTAAAACAAGAAGCACAGTGCCTGATGCACAGTAACTGTCCAATATATGTTAATAAGTAACTATTAACTTGGGCTTCCCTGGTGGCTCAGCTGGTAAAGAATCCGCCTGCAATGTGGGAGACCTGGGTTCAGTCTCTGGGTTGGGAAGATCCCCTGGAAAAGGGAACCACTACCCACTCCAGTATTCTGGCCTGGAGAATTCCACGGAGTGTATAGTCCATGGGGTCACAAAGAGTCCGACATGACTGAGTAACTTTCACTTTCACTTCCATTATTAACTTATCAATTCTGTTAAGAATTGAATAACAACAACAATAATACTTGATCTTCAGATTCTATCTTGAGGGCATTTTCATTGACCAGAGAAAAATAAACTAAATTCTAAAAGTTAGCGAAAGTGAGAATCAAGGTGAAATCAGGAGGTAGAAGAGACAAGTGAACACAGAATTAGACTAAGGATGGTGGCAGACATAATTTGACCAATTTCAGATGTGCTGCAAGAAAGCTAAGTCCATTTCTCCCTGTCTCAATACTACATCCCACAGGATTGAGGAGACTCCACAGATCCTCCTCAATGCCCAGCAAGACAGTCTTCTCTCCCCACTAAAAACCACCTGATGGCCCAGGCCCTTAAAAACATCAGAAACAATTCCATCACACCTTTCTCCTCTTTCCTTCAATCACAAAAGTTTATCCTGGGCTCTTAACCCTAATGAGCCCTGTTTATCCTCTTATCTAACCCAGTCTAATGCCTTCCTGTCCATCTCCTTTAACCCACACAGTATTGTTCTTGTTGTTGTTGTTCAGTCACTAAGCCGTGTCCAATTCTTTCTGATCCCATGGACTGCAGCACGCCAGGCTCCTCTGCCATTCACTGTCTCCCGGAGTTTGCTCAAATTCATGTCCGTTGAGTCAGTGATGCTATCTAACCATCTCAACCTCTGTTACCCCCTTCTCCTTTTACCATCAATCTTTCCCAGCATCAGGGTCTTTTCCAATGAGTCGGCTCTTCACATCAAGTGGCCAAAGTATTGGAGCTTCAGTTTCAGGATCATTCCTTTCAATGAATATTTGGGGTTGATTTCCTTTAGGATTGATTGTTTTGATCTCCTTAGAGTCCACAGGACACTCATGAGCCTTTTCCAGCACCACAATTGGAAAGCATCAATTCTTTGGCACTCAGCCTTCTTTATGGTCCAACTATCACATCTGTACACACAGTGTACATTCATCAAATCCCCCAATATCCTCTTTCTTTTCTGAAATGAACTTCCTTCCATGTGTCCCTACTTGGAACCAGGCTGCCCCCAAGAATTGTCTCCCTGCAGCTACCCTGCAGACTTGACATAATTGTTTTGTTATCACTCCCTTTACTGCTGAAGCTGGAAGATTCTTCAGTCCTTATCATTGCTTCCAAATAGGTGTTCTTCTCATCTCCCTAAACAACTCCATCTTCCTTGAATTCCTTGCCATTGGGCTACATCAGCTACTCTTCTTTCTGATTCTGCCACCAATAGATCTACTAGAAAATTTCTCACTTATGAAAGATTTTAATAATCTCCTTTATTCTTGAGTTCCAACAGGATTCCAGTCATCATTCTTGGTCATTGCAAGGGCCATGTAGATGATTTATCCATCACCTTAACCCCCAGACCTTCGTCCTTCTCATCTTTTACTGTAATCATCCCCTTGCCTTTTCTCCTTCTTGAGCCACATATTACCACAGCCATCTCTGGACCTGCTCATTTTCTTGACACCACCAGTAACTTTGTCCCTTCCAAATCTCAAGTTCAGGTCTCCCATTCTCTCACCATTGCCTCATCCTTCTAGCTCATGCCTTCTAATAGACTGACACCCCCTGTAATGTGACTTCCGACTTACTGACTCAGCCACCTTGTCACTGTCTGTTTCCTTCTTTATAGCTTCATTTTCCTCCTTTTCTGGTGTAGATTTGATTCATCATTAGGATGAAACCTCATATTATCATATGCAGGATCATACTCTCATGTATTTTAATCAGAATTCTGCTGAAATAATACTACAAATGGTCTAAAATTTCTGTGGCTGATAAGAAGAGAGATTTACTTCTGAATCATGCATCTGCAGGGCAGCTGAGTCAGCTCAGTATCAAGCTGAAAACTTGGTTCAGATCTGGCCCGCGTGACCTCATTCCGGGACACACAGTGGCCCGGAGCAGGTTTTACTCATGATGGCAATAGCTCAACAGAATCAGCCAAATTATGTAAGCGTGTTTCAAGTCACTGCTTGCATGACAACTGCTATACTCCATTGGCCAAAGCAAGTCAAATGGCTGGGTCCAAGGTCATTGAGACAATGGTTAACGGCAGGCACTGCAAGTCACATGGCAAGGGATGTAGATGTATAACCTTATTTACTGGGGGAAGTGAAAACTAGAAACAATATTTCAATCCACTCCACCTAAACTCCATTATCTCTCTCTCACTATTGAAATTATGAAACAAAACTCCAACTCCTCTTTAAATACGTGGAATCCACTCTCAAATAGCTGAACACAGTTTGAGAAAAATGCCTCACCCTGATGAATGACCTCACCTCATATTCTTGACTATTGACCTCAAGTGCTACCTAAGTGATTCCCAGCAAGTCTAAAATCCCCTGGTCAGTTTTCCCTTTTTACTGAGATAACTATTTAATGTCTCCTCAGTTCTCTCATCCCCAGCAAATAGACCATCCTTCCTATCAGTGATGACTTCTTATTTCACTGAGAAAATAAAAACAATCAAATAGGACTCCCATCTTCTATAACATCCAATTTACCAACTTTTCTGCTCAAAGCCTATATACTCTGCCTCCCCTACTGAAAGATGTTTCCTTTTCTGCATTCCACATGGATGCTGGATTGACTCACCACTTGCCCACACACTAATTTAGATCTTCCAGGTAATTGTCTCTTTCCTGCATCATCCATCTTCTCCCTGTCTAGCAAATCATTATAAACAGCATGCAAACATTCTATAATATGCTACAGCATCTCTCACTGTCAATAAAGTCTTCTTTTACTCCATACCTTTGTTCAACTACACTACTATTTCTCTTTGCCCTTTTACAGTAAGTCACCTGAATAAGTGACCTACCCTTTTATTTCCTCTCTTGTTCAGACACTGATCTCTGCCAACTCGCTAAATGTCTCCAGTCAACATCACCCATGAATTCCAGGTTGTCAAATACAATGATCAATTCTCCTTCCTAACCTTGCTGTATTTGTGGGTGGTGCTTGAATCACTCCATGATCCACTGCTCAGTAAGTCATTTTCTTCACATGGTTTCTGGGAGACTGCAATTGTCTGGTTTTCTTCCTACTTTGTTATCTCCATGATGTCTTCTCCTCTTCATATTGGAGTATCTGAGGGCTCAGTCTAAGGACATTTTTTTCTAACTAGAAGTTATTCCTTAGATTATGCTGTCCAAGTATATGGTTTTAAGTACCATTCATGTTTTAATATTTCAATTTTATTTTTTTCAGTTCCATTTTTACCATAAACTGCAGGCACATGCAAGTATCTCTTAAAACTGCCATCTTCACTGGAATGTCTCAAAGGTATCATAAATTTAATATGTTCTAAATCCATTCCTCCCTTCATCCTCTTCACCTCTACTACCATCCAGTTGCTCAGTCCAGAATCCCTTGCCATCCTAAATCCTCTCTTGCTCTTGTGCCCCCTACTAATTCACCTGCAAGTCTTGTCGGCTTCATCTTCACGTCTTCTCTCTTGTACCAATATCACACTACGCAAGCTACAATCATTTCTCTCCTGTGCAAAAGCAATAGCTTCCTACCTTGTCTCCCCATTTCCACTTTTGCTTTGCTATAGTCTGATCTCCACAGTCAGAGGTGGTCCTCTTAAAATACAAATACAATCATATCACTTTTCAAGTCAAAAGACCCCCGACAGCCCTGTTCTAGTTGCTATTGCTACATAACAAGTTATCCCCAAACCTAGTGGCTTAAAGCAATCATTTTAGTACGCTCAAATTCTCTGTGTGTCAGAAATTCAGACAAGACACAGAGGGTGTAAACTGTCTGTTTCATGACATTTTGAGCCTCAACTGGAAACCTCAAAGGTTGGAGTGATTCAATGTCTGGTGGCTGGAATGATCAGAAGACTCATTCACTCACCTGAACACATGGCATGAAGACTAGGATTGCTGACCAAAGCACTTGCTCATGGTCTCTGCATCTAGTGTGGCTTCCTTAGTCCAGTGGCCTCTGTGATCCTTGCACAAGCACTCCCACAAGCAAGGCAGAATGTATATTGCCCCTTATTACTCAACCGTAGAAATCATACTGCATCACTTTCTCCATCCTCTGTCCACTGAAGTAGTCAAAGCCAGTCCAGAATCAAGCAATGGGAAATTTGACTTCACCTTTTAATGGGGGCATGAGAGGTTCACCTTCTGGAAAAGCATGGGTGATATGGTTGTTCCCAGCTTTGGAAAATACAATCTACTATCAGCTTCCCATCACACTTGGAATGAAATTAATAGTCTTAAAGGTGTTAATACAACAAAAGAATATAATTTTGTAAGTATCCATGCACCCAACATAGGAGCATCTAAATATATAAGGCAAATATTAACAGACCTAAAGGGAAACATAGACAATAGCACAATAATAGTCCAGGTCTTCAATCTCCCCTCTTCATCAAATGGATAGATCATCCAGACAGAAAATCAATATAGAATCATTCAACTTACGCTTCATGTTAGACCACATAGACTTAACAGATATTTACAGAATATTCCATCCAAAAGCAACAGAATACACATTCTTCTCAAGCTCACATAGAACAATCTCAAGGATAGATCATATGCTGTATCATAAAACAGTTCTCAACAAACTTAAGAAGACTGAAATATTATCAAGTATCTTTCATGATTACAACAGTAGGAAGCTAGGAATAAGTTGCAAGAATAAAACTGGAAAACTCACAAATAGGTGAAGAGTAAACAACGTGTAACTGAACAACCAAGGGCATAAATCGAAAGAGAAATAAAAAATATCTAGAGACAAACAAAAATGGATACACAACATACCAGACTTATGGGTTGCAGAAAATGCAGTTTCAATAGGGAAGTTCACGGCAAAAAAAAAAAAAAAAAAGCCTCCATTAAGAAACAAGAAAGATCTCAAATAAACAATCTAATGCCCAAATCTTGTTTTGGACTAGCATTATCCAATGAAAGGATCCAAGGATCCTAGGAGAAGTGGCTGATTCCACAACTAACAAAGGAAATACACAAGATGAGCCTAGACATCGTACAGCAACAAAAGATAAAGTGCTGAAACAACAACGGGGCTTTCTCAGGGGACGCTAGTGGTAAAAAACCCACCTGGCAATGCAGGAAATCTAAGAGACGTGGGTTCAATCCCTGGGTCATAAAGATCCCCTGAAGGAGGGCATGGTAACCCACTCCAGTATTCTTGACTGGAGAATCCCATGGACAGAGGAGCCTGGAGGGCTACAGTCCATAGGGTCACAAGAGTTGGTCATGACTAAAGAGACTTGGCATACCCGCATGCAAAACAAAAACAAACCTCACAATGCTTGGAGTATGTCAAATTGAAAGTGTTTTCAATGGTCAAATCTGGAATAATTTGAGTACTACAAAATAAAATGGCATTGGATTATAACCCAAAGTATGAACAAGTATCCACGAATCCTTACCAACATAATGTTTTTGAAGGAATAACTTGACTGTGAAAAACTGCTTCAGCCAACTGACCAAAGTCAACATCAACAGGAATAAATAATTTTGATAGTATGCACCCTTAATATGATGTGATGATCTTCTTCTGCAGTCTTTCTCCCAAAACCCATAATTCCAGCCTAATCATCAGAATATTATTAGATGAACCCCAATAGAAGGACATTTTACAATATCACTGACAAATACTCCTCAAACTGCCAAGATCCTCATAAACAAAGAAACTTTGAGAAACTGTCACAGTCAAGAGGAGCCTGAGGAGATATGGCAACCAAAGATAGTGTGGCATCCTGAATGGGATCATGGAACAACAACAACAAAAAGACATTAGGCAAAACTCAAAGAAATATTAATAAAGTATAGATTTTAATTAATAATAATGTTCTAATACTGGTTCAAGTGTTAGCAAGGACATAGAGAAATTATAAAGCTCATGAATTGCTGGAAGGAAAGTGAAAAGGGTTCAACTGCTTTGGAAAAAAAATTGAATTCTTCAAAAATTGAAACAGATGTTATATGACTCAACAATTCCATTCCAAGGTAAATACTTAAAAGAACTGAAAAACATATTCCTGAAAGTACTTGTATAAGAATGCTCATGGCAGCATTATTCATAATTGCCAAAAAGTACACAGAATTCAAATGTCCATCAAAATATGCAGGGATGAATGAAATGTGGTATATCCTTACTATAAAATATCATTTAGGCATTAAAAAAAAATGAAGTGTGGATACTTGCTACAACAAGAATGAATCTTAAAAACAGTAAGCTAAAAGAAAGGGGCCAGATTCAAAATGTCACATATTGTACAATCCAATTTATAAGAAATACCCAGAACAAGCAAATTCTTCAAGAAAATTAGAGAGATACCAAGGGAACATTTTATGCAAATATGGGCACTATAAAAGACAGAAACATTATGGGTCTAACAGAAGAAGAAGATATTAAGAAGAGGTGTCAAGAATACACAGAAGAACTATGCAAACAAGATATTAATGACCCAGATAACCATGATGGTGTAGCCAGACATCTTGGAGCGTGAAGTGGGCCTTAGGAAACATCACTCTGAACAAAGCTAGTGGAGGTGATGGAATTTCAGCTGAACTATTCTAAATCCTAAAAGAAGATGCTGTTAAAGTGTTGCACTTAATATGCCAGCAAATTTGGAAAACTCAGCAGTGGCCACAGGACTGGAAAAGGTGTTTTCATTCCAATCTCGAAGAAGAGCAATGGCAAAGAATGCTCAAGCTACCGCACAGTTGCACTCATCTCACATGCTAGCAAAGAAATGCTCAAAATTCTCCAAGCTAGGCTTCAACAGTATGTGAACTAAGAACTTCCAGATGTTCAAGCTGGATTTAAAAGTGTCACAGGAACCAGAGATCAAATTGCCAACATCCATTGGATCATAGAAAAAGCAAGAGATTCCAGAAAAACAAATACTTCTGTTTCAATGACTCTGCTAAAGCCTTTGACTATGGGGATCACAACAAACTGTGGAAAATTCTTATGAAGATGGAAATACCAGACCACCTTACCTGCTTCCTGTGAAACCTGTATGGATTCATTTTGATATTTGACAAAACTAATACAATTATGTAAAGTTTAAAAATAAAATAAAATTTAAAAAAAAGAAAAAAAGAAGAAACAGTTAGAACCAGACATAGAACCATGGACTGGTTCCAAATTGGGAAAGGAGTATGACAAGGCCATATACTGTCACCCTGCTTATTTAAATTACATGCAGAGTATATCATGTGAAATGCTGTGCTAGATGAAGCACAAGCTGGAATCAAGATTGCAGGGAGAAATACCAATAACCTCACATATGCAGATGACATCATGCCTATGGCATAAAGTAAAGAAGAACTAAAGAGCCTCTTTTTTTTTCTTTTATTAAAATTTATTTTAATTGGAGGATAATTACTTTACAATATTGTGATGGCTTTTGTTGTACAACAACATGAATTGGCCACAGGTATACATGTGCCCCCCGACCCTGAACCCTCTTCCCCTTCCTTCCCCAACCTATCCCTTTGGGTTGTCCCAGAGGACTGGCTTTGGGTGCCCTGCTTCATGCATCAAACTTGCACTAGTCATCTATTTTACATATGGTATGTACAATTTCAATGCTATGCTCTCAAATCATCCCACCCTCGCCTTCTCCCACTGAGTCCAAAAGTCTATTATTTACATCTGTCTCCTTTGCTGCCCTGCATGTAGGACGTCTATACCATCTTTCTAAATTCCATGTACATGTGTTAATATACAGTATTTGTCTTTCTCTTTTTGACTTACTTCACTCTGTATAATAGGCTCCAGGTGCATCCACCTCATTAGAACAGACTTAAATGTGTTCCTTTTTATAGCTGAATAATATTCCATTGTATATATGTACCACAACTTTTTAAATCTGTCAGTGGACATCTAGGCTGCTTTCATGTCCTAGCTATTGTAAACAGTGCTGCAGTGAACACTGGGGTACATGTGTCTCTTTCAATTCTGGCTTCCTAGGGGTGTATGCCCAGCAGGGGGATTTCTGGGTCATATGGCAATTCTACTCTCAGTTTTTTTAAGGAATCTCCACACTGTTCTCATAGTGGCTCTTGTGGTTTGGTCTCCCACCAATGGTGTAAGAGGGTTACCTTTCCTCCACACCCTCTCCAGTATTTATTGTTTGTAGACATTTTGATGATGGTCATTCTGACATGTGTGAGATGATACCTTATTGTGGTTTTGATTTGCATTTCTCTCAAGATGGGCTCGATAAAGGACAAAAATGGCATGGACCTAAAAGAAGCAGAAGATATTAAGAAGAGGTGGCAAGAATACACAGAAGAACTGTACAAAAAAGATCTTCACAACCAAGATAATCAAGATGGGGTGATCACTCACCTAGAGCCAGACATCCTGGAATGTGAAGTTAAGTGGGCCTTAGAAAGCATCACTATGAACAAATCTAGTGGAGGTGATGGAATTCCAGTTGAGCTATTTCAAATACTGAAAGATGATGCTGTGAAAGTGTTGCACTCAATATGCCAGCAAATTTGGAAAACTCAGCAGTGGCCACAGGACTGGAAAAGGTCAGTTTTCATTCCAATCTCAAAGTAAGGCAATGCCAAAGAATGCTCAAACGACCACACAATTGCACTCATCTCACATGCTAGTAAAGTAATGCTCAAAATTCTCCAAGCCAGGCTTCAGCAATACATGATCCATGAACTTCCACATGTTCAAGCTGGTTTTAGAAAAGGCAGAGGAATCAGAGACCAAATTGCCAACATCCTCTGGATCATGGAAAAAGCAGGAGAATTCCAGAAAAATATCTATTTCTGCTTTATTGACTATGCCAAAGCCTTTGACTGTGTGGATCACAATAAACTGTGGAAAATACTTCAAGGGATGAGAATACCAGACCACCTGACCTGCCTCTTGAGAAACCTAAATGCAGGTCAGGAAGCAACAGTTAGAACTGGACATGGAACAACAGACTGGTTCCAAATAGGAAAAGGAGTATGTCAAGGCTGCATATTGTCACCCTGCTTATTTAACTTCTATGCAGAGTATATCATGAGAAATGCTGGGCTGGAAGAAGTACAAGCTGGAATCAAGATTGCAGGGAGAAATATCAATCACCTCAGATATGCAGATGACACCACCCTTATGGCAGAAAGTGAAGAGGAACTAAAAAGCCTCTTGATGAAAGTGAAAGAGGAGAGTGAAAAAGTTGGCTTAAAGCTCAACATTCAGAAAATGAAGATCATAGCATCTGGTCCCATCACTTCATGGGAAATAGATGGGGAAACAGTGGAAACAGTGTCAGACTCTATTTTTCTGGGCTCCCAAATCACTGTAGATGGTGATTGCAGCCATGAAATTAAAAGACGTGTACTCCTTGGAAGGAAAGTTATGAACAACCTAGATAGCATATTCAAAAGCAGAGACATTACTTTGCCAACAAAGGTACATCTAGTCAAGGCTATGGTTTTTCCAGTGGTCATGTATGGATGCTAGAGTTGGACTGTGAAGAAAGCTGAGCACCGAAGATTTGATGCTTTTGAACTGTGGTGTTGGAGAAGACTCTTGAGAGTCCCTTGGACTGCAAGGAGATCCAACCAGCCTATTCTAGAGGAGATCAGCCTTGGGTGTTCTTTGGAAGAACTGATGCTAAAGCTGAAACTCCAGTACTTTGGCCACCTCATGCAAAGAGTTGATTCATTGGAAAAGACCCTGATGCTGGGAGGGATTGGGGGCAGGAGGAGAAGGGGATGACAGAGGATGAGATGGCTGGATGGCATCACCGACTCGATGGACATGAGTTTGGGTGAACTCCGGGAGTTGGTGATGGACAGGGAGGCCTGGCATGCTGCAATTCATGGGGTCGCAAAGAGTCAGACACGACTGAGCAACTGAATTGAACTGAATGAGTGATGTTGAGCATATTTTCATGCGTTTGTTAGCCATCTGAATGTCTTCTTTGGAGAAATGTCTGTTTAGGTCTTTGGCCCACTTATTAATCGGGTTGTTCATGTTTCTGGTATTCAGCTGCATAAGCTGCTTATATATTTTGGAGATTAATTGTCAGTTGTTTCCTTTGCTATTATTTTCTCCCATTCTGAGAGCTGTCACTTTGCCTTTCTTATAGTTTCCTTTGTTGTGCAAAAGCTTTTAAACTTAATTAGGTCTCATTTCTTTATTTTTGTTTTTATTTCCTTTACTCTATGAGGTTAGGAATAGAGGATATTGCTGTGATTTATTTTGAAGAGTGTTCTGCCTATGTTTTCCTCTAAGAATTTTATAGTTTCTGGTCTTACATTTAGGTCTTTAATCCATTTTGAGCTTATTTTTTGTGTATGGTGTTAGAAATTGTTCTAGTTTCATTCCTTTACATGTAATTGACCAGTTTTCCCAGCACCACTTGAAGAAACTATCTTTTCTCCGTTGTATATTTTTGCCTCCTTTGTCAAAGATAAGGTGTCCGTAGGTGCATGGATTTACCTCTGGGCTTTCTATTTTGTTCCACTGATCTATATTTCTGTCTTTGTGCCAGTACCATACTGTCTTGATGACTGTAGCTTTGCAGTATAATCTGAAGTCAGACAGGCTGATTCCTCCAGTTACATTCTTCTTTCTCAAGATTGATTTGGCTATTCAGGGTCTTTTCTGTTTCCATACAAATTGTGAAATTATTTATTCTACTTCTGTGAAAAATAGCATTGGTAGTTTGATAGGGATTGCATTAAATCTATAGATTGCTTTGGATAGTATACTCATTTTCACTATATTGATTCTTCCAACCCAAGAACATGGTATGTTTCTCCATCTATTTGTGTCATCTTTGATTTCTTTCATTAGTGTTTTATACTTTTCTGTATACAAGTCTTTCATTTCTTTAGGTAAATTTATTCCTAAGTATTTTATTCTTTACATTGCAGTGGAGAATGGGATTCTTTCCTTAATTTTCTTTTTCTGATTTTTCATTATTAATGTATAGGAATGCAAGGGATCTCTGCATATCAGTTTTATATTCTGCAACTTTACCATATCCATTGATTAGCTCCAGTAATTTTCTGGTGGCATATTTAGGGTTTTCTATGTAGAGGATCATGTCATCTGCAGATGGTGAGAGCTTTACTTTTCTCTTCCAATCTGGATTCCTTTCATTTCTTTTTCTTCTCTGATTGCTGTGGCCAGGACTCCCAAAACCATGCTGAACAGTGGTGCCACTCTCACCACTTCTATTCAACATAGCAATGTAAGTCCTAGTAACAGCAATCAGATGAGAAAAATACAAGATATTCAAATTTCAAAGAATGAAGCAATGCTGTCACTGTTTGCAGATGACATGATCCTAATACACACAAAATGCTAAGAGAAAGTGTTAGTTGCTCAGTTGTGCCGGACACTTTGTGACCCCATGGACTGCAGCTAACCAGGTTTCACTTCCAAGGGATTTTCCAGGCAAGGAGACTGGAGTGGTTTGCCATTTCCTTCTCCATAAAGAGCCTCTTGATGAAGGTAAAAGAAGAGAGTGAAAAAGCTGGCTTAAAAATCAACATTCAAAAAACGAAGATCATGGCATCCAATCACATCACTTCATGGCAAATAGATTGGGAAACAATGGAAACAGTGACAGACTTTATTTTGGGGGGCTTTAAAATCACTGCAGATGGTGACTGCAGCCATGAAATTAAATATGCTTGTTCCTTGGAAGAAAAACTATGAAAAATCTAGACAGCATGTTAAAAAGCCAGAGACATTACTTTGCCTACAAAGGTCCATCTAGTCAAAGCTGTGGTTTTTCCAGTAGTCACATATGGGTATGAGAGTTGGACTGTAAAGAAGGCTGAACACCAAACAACTGCTGCTTTAGAGCTGTGATGTTGGAGAAGACTCTTGAGAGTCCCTTGGACTGCAAGGAGATCAAACAGGTCATCACAAAGGAGATCAATCCTGAGTATTCATTAGAAGGACTGATGTTGAAGCTGAAATCTGAATACTTTGGCCACCGATGAGAAATGACTCATTGGAAAAGACCATGATGCTGGAAAAGATTGAAGGCAGGAGGAGAAGGGGACTGAAGAAGATGAGAAGTTTGAGTGGCATCACCGATTCAATGGACATGAGTTTGAGCAAACCCCGGGAGATGGTGAAGGACAAAAAGCCTGGAGTGCTGCAGTCCATGGGGCTGAAAATAGTTGGACACAACTGAGTGACTGAACAACAACAATAAAGAAAGGAAGAATAAGATGTTTTTCCTTCAAAAAGAAAACCTACAAAGTAGGTTGCCAGGGGCAGGAAGAAAGTGGAAATGGGGATGACAGCTAAAGTATACAGAGTTTCTGTGATGATAAAAACGTTCTGGAATTAGGTGGTGGTGATGGTTGTAAAACTGTGTGCATATACTAAAAAAACACTGAATTGTACACCTTATATAGGGTAATTTGTGGTATTTAAATTTCATTTGTAAAATACCTGAAGTGTATTTTACACTTATCAGTTCAGTTCAGTTCAGTCGCTCAGTCGTGTCTGACTCTTTGCCACCCAATGGACTGCAGCATGCCTGGCTTCCCTGTTCATCACCAACTCGCAGAGCTTGCTCAAACTCATGTCCATGGAGTCAGTGATGCCATCCAACCATCTCATCTTCTGTCATATGCTTCTCCTCTTGCCTTCAATCTTTCCCAGCATCAGGGTCTTTTCCAATGAGTCAGCTCTTCTCATCAGGTGGCCAAAGCATTGGAGCTTCAGCTTCAGCATCAGTCCTTACAATAAATATTCAGGAATGATTTCCTTTAGGATTGGCTTGTTTGATCTCCTTGCAGTCCAAGGGACTCTCATGAGTCTTTTCCAAGGCCATACCTTGAAAGCATCAATTCTTCGGTGCTCAGCTTTCTTTATAGTTCAACTCTTACATCCATACATGACTATTGGAAAACCCATAGCTTTGACTATATGGATCTTTGTCAACAAAGTAATGTCTCTGCTTTTTAAATGCTTTTTATGTTGGTCAGAGCTTTCCTTCCAAGGAGCAAGAGTCTTCTAATTTCATGGCTGCAGTCACCACCTGCAGTGATTTTGGAGCCCAGAAAAATAAAGTCTGTCACTGTTTCCCCATATATTTGCCATGAAGTGATGTGACCATGATCTTTGTTTTCTGAATGTTGAATTTTAAGCCAACTTTTCGCTTTCCTCTTTCACTTTCATCAAGAGGCTCTTCAGTTCCTCTTTGCTTTCTGCCATAAAGGTGGTGTCATCTGCATATCTGAACTTATTGATATTTCTCCCAGCAATCTTGATTCCAGCTTGTGCTTCATCCAGCCCAGTGTTTCTCATGATGTATTCTGCATATAAGTTAAATAAGCAGGGTGACAATATACAGCCTTGATGTACTCCTTTCCTGATTTGGAACCAGCCCATTGTTCCATGTCTGGTTCTGTTTCTTCTTGACTGGCATACAGATATATTTATCAGGAGGCAGGTAAGATGGCCTGGTACTTCCACTTCTTTAAGAATTTTCCACAGTTTGTTGTGATCCACACAGTCAAAGGCTTTGGTGTAGTCAATAAAGCAGTAGATGTTTTTCTGGAACTTACTTGCTTTTCCTATGATCCAACAAATGTTTGCAATTTGATCTCTGGTTCCTCTGCCTTTCTAAATACAGCTTGAACATCTGGAAATTCTCAGTTCACATACTGTTGGAGCTTATCTTGGAAAATTTTGAGCATCTCTTTGCTACCATGAGATAAGTGTGATTGTGCGGTAGTTTGAACATTCTTTGGCATTGCCTTTCTTTGGGATTGGAATGAAACTGACCTTTTCCAGTCCTGTGGCCACTGCTGAATTTTTCAAATTTGCTGCCATATTGAGTGCAGCACTTTCACAGCATCATCTTTTAAGATTTAAAACCACTCAACTGGAATTCCATCACCTACACTAGCTTTGTTCATAATGATGTTTCCTAAGGCCCACTTGGCTTCCCATTCCAGGATGTCTGGCTCTAGGTGAGTGATCATACCATCATGGTTATCTGGGTCCTGAAGATCATTTTGTATAGTTCTTCTGTATTCTTGCCATCTCTTCTTAATCTTCTGTTTGTGTTATGTCCATACAATTTCTGTCCTTTATTGTGCCCATCTTTGCATGAAATGTTCCTTTGGTATCTCTAATTTTCTTAAAGAAATCTCTAGTCTTTCCTATTCTATTGCTTTCCTCTATTTCTTTGCACTGATCACTGAGGAAGGCTTTCTTGTCTTTCCTTGCTATTCTTCGGAACTCTGCATTCAGATGGGTATATGTTTCCTTTTCTCCTTTGCCTTTCACTTCTTTTCTTTTCTCAGCTATTTGTGAGGCCTCCACAGACAATTATTTTGCCTTTTATCATTCCTTTTTCTTAGCAATGGTCTTGATCACCACCTCTTGTACCATATTATGAACCTCTGTCCACAGTTCTTCAGGCACGATCAGATCTAGTCCCTTGAATCTATTTGTCATTTCCACTGTATAATCATGAGGGATTTGATTTATGTCATCCCTGAATGGTGTAGTGGTTTTCCCTACTTTCTTCAAGTCTGAATTTGGCAGTAAGGAGTTCATGATCTGAGCCACAGTCAGTTCCCGGTCTTATTTTTGCTGACTGTATAGAGCTTCTCCATCTTTGGCTGCAAAGAATATAATCAATCTGATTTTGGTGTTGGCCATCTGGTGATGTCCATGTGTAGAGTCTTCTCTGGTGTTGTTGGAAGAGGACGTTTGCTATGACTAGTGCTTTCTCTTGGCAGAACTCTGTTAGCCTTTGCCCTGCTTCATTCTGTACACCAATGCCAAACTTGCCTATTTCTCCAGGTATCTCATGACTTCCTACTTTTGCATTCCAGTCCCCTACAATGACAAGTTCATCTTTTTTTGGTGTTAGTTCTAGAAGGTCTTGTAGATCATCATAGAATGCTTCAACTTCAGCTTCTTCAACATTAGTGGTTGGGGCATAGATTTGGATTACTGTGATATTGAATGGTTTGCCTTTGAAATGAACAGAGATCATTCTGTCATTTTTAAGATTGCACCCAAATACTCCATTTTGGACTCTTTTTTTGACTATGAGGGCTGCTCTATTTCTTTTAAGGGATTCTTGCCACCCAAGATGGGTGTGTAGGGCCACCCAAGATGGACGGGTCATGGATGGAGAATTCTGAGAAAATGTGGTTCATTGGAGAAAGGAATGGCAAACCAGTTCAGTCTTCTTGCCTTGAGAACCCTATGAACAGTGTGAAAAGGCAAAAAGATATGACAGTGAAAGATGAACTCTCCAGGTCAGTAGGTGCCCAATATGCTACTGGAGAAGAGTTGAATGAAATAGGACATCTCAATTCAGGGTTCAGTATCCACATGTAGTCATCAAATGCTGTATAGATAGTGAAAATGTAGATCTTTGTTATTCTTATTAGAGTGTTTTAAGGACCAGTAGCATCAGCATTACTTGGGAGCCAGTTAAAATGTAGAATCTCAGACAAACTAGTGATTACAAGATGGGAGAGAGGTAGGATAAAGGGCAGATAGGTGAGGGGGTTCAAGAGATACAAACTACCAGGTATAAAATAACTAGGTTACAAGGATGTAATGTACAGCACAAGGAAAATAGTCAATATTTTATAATTACTGTGTATGCATTATGCAGGATAGTCTATAAAAATATGAAATTACTACATTGTACACCTGAAACTAATATAATATTGTAACTCAACTATTCTTCAATTTAAAAAAGGAGAGATAAGCAGTGAACATTATCAATATATGAACTGTAAATTTATCCAAATGATTTGTCAAAATAACTCCAATAAATTGGAGCTTATAGGACTAAAGATATTCAAGATATCCAAAATTTATAGTTTGAATCCCAACTAGATTTCCCCTACTATATAGATAGGACCTCATCAATCTTGTTCCCCAGTGTTTATGGGAGTCTGTTTCCTAAAACTGTATAAATGTTAGATATTTGATCTTTGGTAATATGACATTATAAATAAATTCCTTTTCTTCTGTTATTGTTCAGCTCAGTCATCCTCATATATACTTAATCCTTGCTAGTCACTTGTGCTATTACATTTTCTTCTTTTTTTTTATTTGCCTTGGTATATTGGTGTTTTTGTTACTGGTTTCTAAGAATGCATTTATGATTAAGGATGTTAACCATTTGTCATGTGATGCAAATGAAATAGCATATTTTATACACCAACTTACTACGGTGTTTTGTATTTTGGTTGTGTGTTAAAATATAGTCATGTTGCATTTTTAATTAATTAATTAACAATTAATTAATTAAAAAGAAAGGGAGAAATTTGAAAAACAAAAGAGAAAAAAAAGAAATGTGGAACCTCAGACTGGAGCCCAGAAGTGCCGCCTCAGAATCTGCATTCTAACAAGATCCTGTGGTGATTTTTACACTCCCCCAAGTTCCAGAAGGCTGATTGTATTAATATTGGCAGCAGCTGACCCTGCTGAGTAATTGCGGGACTGCCAGCAAAGAAGAAATAATTCTTTAGTGGGATTTAAATTACCTAACATTACCGAATCAGTACTTCAATTCTCTTCCACTCACCTCTTACCCTGTGTTACAGAACCTAATTTTGTTATTTGCTACTAATTGCTCCTGAGACTTTTGACCACTCCTGGCTGAGAGTCTAAGTGTGACATGATTCCAAGCTCAGGGTCACTGACTAAATTTAATGACAATCTCTTTGTGTCTGTAAATCTACTAAAGATGACAGTTTTGAAAACCATACAGCTTTGCTTACCCAGAGTTTTGTGGTAAGCCCAGAAGGCTGTGGAAGCACAGGTACTTTTATCCATTGTATAGCCACAGCGGTGAACAGACTGGGGCAACTGTGGGTCACATATTTTCCATGTTAATGGGAGGAATGTGCGCTAATTTTATAAATAATTCCAAACATTCCACATGTCCCTTTCTCCTAATATAAGGACAGAAGGGGGAAAAAACACACAGAGATACAGAGAGAATACAATGCATTTGTTTTTATTTATATTTTAGCTGTGCTTAAAACAAACTACAGGATATTCTTTCAAGGGCATTCATCATTCACTAGAAATGATTCCAAAGAAGTCGAGAGCACATTTTCAGATTTACTGGGAAGTGATTCTATCTCTAAAGGACTCTAGGTTCTAGTCCTTTTCCTGTTACTATGGATGTAGGATGTAGTCATGTATGCATGTAGAATGTAGTCATGTATGGATGTGAAATTAAAACCATAAAGAAAGCTGAGCACCAAAGAATTGATGCTTTTGAGCTGCGGTGTTGGATAAGATTCTTGAGAGTCCCTGGGACTGTAAGGAGGTCAAGCCAGTCAATTCTAAAGGAAATCAGTCCTGAATATTCACTGGAAGGACTGATGCGGAAGCTGAAGCTCCAATACTTCGGCCACCTAATGAAAAGAACTGACTCACTGGAAAAGACCCTAATGCTGGAAAAGAGTGAAGGCAGGAGGAGAAGGGGATGACAGAGGATGAGATGGTTGAATGGCATCACCGACTCAATGGACATGAGTTTGAGCAAGCTCCTGGAGTTGGTGATGGACAGGGAGGCCTGGTGTGCTGCAGTCCATGGGGTCGCAAAGATTTAGACACAACTGAGTGACTGAACTGACTGACTGAACTGATGGATGTAGAAAATTTCAAAAAACAACATGATTGATATTTACAGCACTGAGGAGTTTTCTTTTTTTCCCCTCTGTATAACCTGAACTTCCTTTCTGTATGTCACAATAACTTTTGTATCTCTCTTAACCTGAAAAATACAGAATTATAGAGGCTTTGTTAAATATTATCATTTTCATTGAAAAGCTTGACATCTAACTTGCCCTTCCCCATTATGTGTTGGTATTCGTAAAATAAAAATGTCATGAGTGTTATAAATATGTTCATTCTTCATCACCACGTGACTGGAGGACTCCCTTTACACAATGAACTTTGCTGAATGGAATGGCGAGTACAAAAAGAATGAATCCTGTGCTCTGCTTTCCAAAAGTATGCAACACATTGAAAACACAGCATAATGAACTAGAGCCCAAAATTACAGGAGAAAATTAGAGGTATGCAAAAAACATGTTTAAAGTTCTGTATTATAACAGTGAAGGCGAGGGAGGTCATTTCAGTGTGGGGTCAGGAATGGATGGCCGAGAGCAGCTGCTGGGAGAAAGTGGCTTTGAGCTAAAACTGGAGGACAAGAAGAACTTGTAAATACAGCCATATTGGGATACAGTATTCTATGAAAAGGGAAGATTTTTAAGAACCATTTTGTTTTAATTGTTGTTCAGTCAGTAAGTCATATCCAGCGTTTTTCGACCCATGGACTGCAGCACTCCATGGAAGAAGGTAAATAAAAAAACAATCAATTTCTGGGGCCTCTCTGGTGGGCACGGGGCATAGGTTTGATCCCTGGTCCCATGTTGGGAAACTAAGATCCTGCAAGCCATGTGGGATAGCCAAAAAGTGAAAAAAAACAAAAAAATCCACACCAAAAAAATCACTTTCTGCTCTAGGAACAATTTTATTAGTGCTGTCCTGCAGATGTGACAGATCAATCCCATGTCCTGAGGACAAAAAAGAGGAAAATCAAGTTGAACTGTAAGGAATAATTCTCTGCCACTGAAACAGTTGGGAAAGAAGACAGAATTAGCAGGGGTTTTTGAAGTGAAATGATCTCCTGGCATTGAACAACCTGCTGACCAGTTAATTATAAATGAATGACTTTTACAAGTTTTTATTTTTATTTTGTGGTAGGGTCCTGTACACAATCAGTATAAATAATGCAATCAATATACTTAATAAATGAATGTTATCAATATTAAGTAGCCATAGCTCTAATATATACTTAAATCTATGTTTTAATAAATTTCAAAACTGTTCTTTGCTCTTTAGTTAAGTTACAAAAAAAGAAGGAAGTTGTTGATCAAGAATCTGAAGGTATATCTTTTTAATGAATAAACTATGGTCTTACTAAAACACAAATAGTAATTTAGGGAAGTAGTCATAACCTTGAGACAAACATCAGAAGCCTATTAAGGGTAGTGACACATTCAACTGAAGAGTTTTCTAGAAACCCAAGGGTCTTCACATATCTTTTAAGAGAAATGAAATTTGGGGTAAGGCAGAACTCAGGAACTGAGATAAACAAGCCTTTTATATTTTAATATGTGTGGTTGTGATTTGCACACATAATACAAAGAGTTCATTCACTTTTTTTCCTCACAAAAATAATGTAATGCTAAAATGAATTTATTTTTCTCAAACGTCCAAATGTATTTATCTTTTTCCTCTCATAATGTCAGACATTACTTTTGGCAGATGATGCTGAAAACAGAAAGTGTTTAGTTAACCACTTGGGCAGCTGTGGATTCTTTCTTTTTCTTTCCAGTTAATGAATAAGCACTTCCTTGCAGCAAAGAATGGAGGTGAAGTTAGTATTTAATTGACAATGGAACAATCTTGAATAAAAACAAGTATCTGAGAGGGAAAAAAATGCCCTCAAGAAATATATTGTTTATGCATCGCACGTAGACAGCGCCATCCCTGCACCTGTTTTCAGATGGGAAGAACTCCAGGTCACATAGGAGGAATATGCTTCTCTTTTTAAGCTGATTGCTTCTAAATGTAGCTCAACATAATGGGTCCTCACAGTTTTGTGTTCTGCTTTCAGCAAAACACAAAAATCTGGACCGATTTTGATTTGCAAGGACAGTCACAGCCATTTCAGAATACTTCTACATCTTTCTTCTAAAGACTTGGATTATTAATGGTGACAGTTGAATCCTCTCTTCCCCTTCTGTGATTAACATTTCTTACTGAAGCCATTGGTTATTTTCTCAAGAGTATTGGGGGTGGCAGATGGAAGGATCATCTCTGCTCAAGTAAATAGCAAGGTCAGCAGGATTTCTAAGGTTACTGACACTGTGTGTCTGTGGGATCTATGGGATATATATGGAAGACTCTTTGAATTTGCAAAATGCTGCCTCCACAAAAAGAAGTGATCTCAAAAAGGAAAGTACTTTATTTGCCTTAAACTTTGATTAGTTTGAAAGTCCTGCCATTGGCAGTTTGAAAGATGTCACCAAAAACTGGGAAGTTCCAGGCTCTACTTTGACACGTGCCTGCAGCCCAGGACTTTTAATATTTATGGGATATGACTTCTAACTGCCAATGATCACTTATTTTCCACAAGCTGTGGGCAAATACTGATTGCCTGAAGAGCCAGGAACATGGTAAGCTCCAGATTCAATATCGTACTTGCAGTAGACGGAGATTTCATCTTCATGGGGATAGTCATCACTGTTCTTCACCAACAGGCTACTCGGAATTTGTCACAGAGTGTTGAGGATACCAAGACTTTATAACCCTCCAACAACCAGATCAGATCAGAGCTTGAACCACCAAAAAGAACAATCAGTTCAGTTCAGTCACTCAGTCATGTCTGACTCTTTGCCACCCCATGGACAGCAGCACGTCAGATCTTCCTGTCCATCACCAACTCCCTGGAGCTTGCTCAAAATCATGTCCATCAAGTCAGCAATGCCATCCAGCCATCTCATCGTCTGTCGTCCCCTTCTCCTCCTGCCTTCAATCTTTTCCAGTATCAGAGTCTTTTCCAATGAGTCAGTTTTTTTCATCAGGTAGCCAAAGTATAGGAGCTTCAGCTTCAGCATCAATCCTTCCAATGAATATTCAGGACTGAATATAAGAACATAACATAAGAACAATATAATATAATATATATAATAATATACATAAAATAATATAATAAGGACTGAATATAAGAACAATAGTGTCTCTTGTAAAACATGGCCTTCTGAAAATGCATAAAAGACCAAACTTCACAGCTATAAAAGTGGTTGAAAAAAATATAACTGAAGGAGAATGAGTATCAGGAAAGGAATATTTTAAAAATATTTGGGTAGGTGGTAATTTCCTTCTTTAAGATGAAAGAATATTAGAGTATGGATGCAGATCCTAATTTTAGAATTTGAGGAAGGGGCTTGGAACTTTTGTTCAACTACACACAAAATATTCCAGAAGTATTTTGAAATATATTTCAAGTATATGTTAGAACACCTCAGAAGAGGTGCGCACAGGAAATGGACATCAATTCCCCAGAGTCCTGCCCCTTGGAGAGAACAGAGTAGTATTTAAAGATGGTTCTCTCCAGTTCTTTTTCGTGAATACATATACACATATGTAAGTACATATTCTCTTATGAGATTTGAAAACGTTTGTAATAATTCCTTCCTTTGCAACTTGGGACTAAACTTATGAGCAAGCAGAGTGTAAGCAGACTAAGAACATTTTAATCTTGTGGGAATATGGATTTTGTAGCACTCTATGAGCCCATGAAGTGTCCCCATTTGGCTAATGTGTCCTTTGACAGGGTGGAAAATGTTAACATAGAAAAAAGAAAAAGAAATAACCGAATAGTTAACTCATTTTCCAATAGACCATCTGAATTGTTCCATTTGAAATTTCATAAATATTTGACATTTTACTCAACTCTTGTTTAGTTGCTACTGAAACGAAAGAGAATTTGCCAAAGTCCTTGATTGACAAGGGATGCAGTTCTTCAATGTCTCAGTGATGAAGTGTGTGCCTTGAAGAGAAATTCTTGTGTAAAAGGACAGAGAAGACAACCTGATACCAGGAACCAAAGTCACATGTGTGTGTGTATGCTGGCATTTGTGCAGTCTCCACTGTAATAATTTTTCCTTTCTTTCTTGGCTATACCGGGTTTTTGTTGCTCTGCGGGGTTTTTTCTCCGTGGCAGAGAGTGAGGGCTACTCTAGCTCTGGTGTGCAGGCTTCTCACTGAAGGGCATGGGCTCTAGGCATGGCCTTCAGAGCTGGTGGCACATGGGCTCAGCAGCTGCAGCCTGTGCTGCACAGGCTTAGTTCCTCTGCCACACGTGGGATCTTCCCCGACCAGGGATCAAACCCATGTCTCCTGAATTGGCAGGCAGATTCTTTGCCACTGAACCACCAGGGAAGCCCCACTCTAATGAATTTGATCAAACTCAGAAAAAATGTATGTGTTACTCCATTAGTCATTCGACTCCAAAATATCCTTGTGTACAGCTCCCATTTAACAGATGCTCAAACTGAAACAGTTAAGTCTCATGCATTTATTCATTCATTTGTTCACTTATCATGCATTTATTGAGTGCTACTATGTGCCAGTCTGTCCTAGGCACACGGGACATATCAGGGACCAAAACAAAGACCTCTCCCCTCAGGTGACTACATACTAACGGGGACGGAGGAGGGGAGAAGAAAACAAATTGATAATCAATATCATTGTACATTGGAAGAAGGTAAGTGTGATACATGTTTAAAGTAAGATAAGGGAAATAAATTGTTATTAGGGTTGGGGTGCAGTTTTTAAATAAAAGGTGATATTTCAGCAAAAACTTCAAGAAGGTAAGAGAGGGAGCCAGGTAAACATCTTGGAAAATAGTGTCCCAAGCAGAAGGAACAGCCAGTGCAAAGATCCTATGGCAGGAACTTGGCTAGTATGTTTGAGGAGCAACGAGGCAGCCAATGTGCCAGGGGAGGGTTGTGAAGGGGAGAGAGGAATAAAGAGATATCAGGGGAGAGGGGGCAGCTGGCACAGCAAAGGACACCGGATCTCATAGATCTGCTTTTACTGTGAATGAAATGAGAGCTCTTGGAGAGATTCAATTAGCTGTATGGAGGCAAGACTAGGGTGAGGCCAGTTAACAGGCTTTTGCACCAACCTAGACAAGAGATAACAACAGTTCAGATAATGGTGGTAATGGTGAAGGCTGAGAGAAATGGGTTGGATTTTTACTATATTTTGAATGTGAATAAAACAGGATTGATTCTCTGATTAATTAGAAGGAAGGATGAGAGGAAAACAAGCAATCAAGGGTGCCTCCAAGAATTTTGGCCAGGACAACCTGAAGAATGGAGTTGCCGTGCACTAAGCTGGAGCAAGCTGCAAAAAAAAGAGCAGCTTTGGGGAAAAATGAGATGTTCAATGCTAGATGTGTTGAGTTTGAGATGTCCCAGAGACAGAGAGGCACAGAAGATCATTTTAAGTATCTCAGATAACTCCACACAAAAATGACATTAAGAAATAGCTGGGTAAAGTTAGCAAAGCTCAGATTTGAATCCTTCCTGGGATAACCTGAGCTGGGTTATCCTCACCCAGTTTCTAATCTCTCTGAGAGTCTTCATTCTGCTGTTCCCTCCCATTAGAATTTCCTTATAGAGCTATTTATTCACATATTTTAAAACACAGCCTTCTCTTCAGTAATGAGGCTGTGAGCACATTTCCTACTTACAGGCACTGCAAATAGAAAAATGCTGGGAAAGCACTCTCGCCACCAAGGCTGGGCAGAAAGAACCTTTAGTTCCAAAATCTGCATATCAGAACATTTTATCTTCTTAGGAGACTCCTGACTCTTGACAAAGAAAAAGTAGGTGAGGAAATGGGGGGGATGGATTCTAAAGTAATTTTATGTTTACTGCTAATCTAGAAACCTGCATTTGCTCTTTACATTAGAAAATGATGCAGTGGAACACGTTGACAATAAGAAGTCATTTAACAAGTAGAATCAGCCTTGATTTACATGACACGGTAACACTGGAGGTCAGCTTTGCACTTTGCCTCTGTCCATTTTCTCAGGGCAATTTGGAAGGCTGTATGTTCTGGTTCCCTGAGAACGTTTCTCCAAGAAACATTTTTTCCCCACAAACTTTATTGTGAAAAAATCATTCTAACATCACCCCCAAACTTTTGCAAATAGACACCTGAAACATTTATACTCTAAGCCAAAACAGGGTGTTAGGTTCGGTGTGAGACAAGCAGAGCACCAAAGTCCAGTCACCTCCAGTGTGAGCAGCTTCATCCGCGGATCTTTGGGGGACACAGAAATATCAGCGTTTCTGGTCTGAGCCAATGGGCACAAGACTGAGAAGGTATTGGCAAAGGACGGAAGATTGATGGAGACAGAAGAACTGAACAGGAGACAGGGTCCTGGGTTGGTTTCCTCACCTGTCAAACTGTGGAAGTCTTCATCCAGGAGATTGCTCTGAGAACTAAGTCAGTCAAGATATGCAAACTACTTCATTTGGTGATATTCAAGAATTCAGTACTATTCCCACTAAGTAAGACTCTTCTTAAAAACTGTTATCGGGGTACAGTTGCTTTACAATGTTGTATTAGTTTCATTGGCAGAGGTGTGGATGGACCTGGAAACTGTCATACAGAGTGAAGTAGGTCAGGAAAAAAAAAGCAAATATTATATACTAATGCATATACGTGAAGTCTAGAAAAATGGTACAGATGAACCTACGTGTAAAGCAGAAATAGAGATACAGGCGTAGAGAACAAAAGTAGGGCACAGGGGGAACAGGAAAATGGGGTGAATGGGAGACTGGACGGATACACAGACACTATTGACACTGTGCATATAGTAAATAATTAGTGAGAACCTGCTGGATAGCATGGGCAACTCAGCTCAGCGCTCCGTGGTGACCTAAACGGGAAAGAAATCCAAAAAAGAGGGGAAATGTGTATACATATAGCTGATTCACTTTGCTAAATAAAACTTCTAACAAAGTACTTGTCACATAATACGAGTTTCATATGAGATCTGCTGTCAGAATAACTCAGGAGCCCAATAAGCAGATGTGTTATGAAAGGAGACCCACATAGGAGGATGAGAGAAAACAAAACTGTCCACCTCCTGTACACGAAGAACTGTACAAGGTTCTTCACACTCAGGATCACGTGTAATAGTTCAAACAGCCTTCCAAGGTAGATACTGTGATCTGTTTCAGAGATGCGGAAATGGAAGTTCAGAGAGGTCCAGATGCTCACAGCAAAGATCTCTGTATAGGTGGAAAGATGCTGCCCAGCATCTTTGTGTGTCAGTTTAACACATTATGTTTTCAGATTGTCTGACTATCTGGGTTTCCCATTCACAAACCCTGGAAACTCAATGACTATCCCAACCAAATATCCTCTGGCCCCAAGCTAAGGTGCCTTTGCAGGAACTTGTCGGCTCCATGTTAAGCATGTAGATTGGGTCACGGCAGGGACAGTTCTTAGAGAAAGGGTTGTGGGGCAGACGAAACCAAAGGCACCGATGTCCTAGGAAAGCTTATGCTAAATACTATAATATGATAAAGACAGTCAGTGATTGGAGGATTCTTGCTTTCCTTCAGTCACTCAACGAACTTTTTAGAGTTAGCAGTGTGTGGAAAAAGCAAGAGAGTTCCAGAAAAACATCTATTTCTGCTTTATTGACTATGCCAATGTCATAGTCATTTGACTGTGTGGATCATAATAAACTGGGAAATTCTGAAAGAGATGGGAATACCAGAGCACCTGGCCTGCCTCTTGAGAAACTATATGCAGGTCAGGAAGCAACAGTTAGAACTGGACATGGAACAACAGACTGGTTCCAAATAGGAAATGGAGTACGTCAAGGCTATACATTGTCACCCTGCTTATTTAACTTATATGCAGACTACATCATGAGAAATGCTGGGCTGGAAGAAGTACAAGCTGGAAGCAAGATTGCCGGGAGAAATATCAATCACCTCAGATATGCAGATGACACCACCCTTATGGCAGAAAGTGAAGAGGAACTCAAAAGCCTCTTGATGAAAGTGAAAGAGGAGAGTGAAAAAATTGGCTTAAAGCTCAACATTCAGAAAACGAAGATCATGGCATCCAGTCCCATCACTTCATGGCAAATAGATGGGGAAACAGTGGAAACAGTGTCAGACTTTATTTTTCTGGGCTCCAAAATCACTACAGATGGTGACTTCAGCCATGAAATTAAAAGATGCTTACTCCCTGGAAGAAAAGTTATGACCAAGCTAGATAGCATATTCAAAAGCAGAGACATTACTTTGCCAACAAAGGTCCATCTAGTCAAGGCTATGGTTTATCCAGTGATCATGTATGGATGTGAGAGTTGGACTATGAAGAAAGCTGAGTGCCGAAGAATTGATGCTTTTAAACTGTGGTGCTGGAGAACACTCTTGAGAGTCCGGAGATCCAACCAGTCCATTCTAAAGGAGATCAGTCCTGGATGTTCTTTGGAAGGAATGATGCTAAAGCTGAAACTCCAGTACTTTGGCCACCTCATGAGAAGAGTTGACTCATTGGAAAAGACCCTGATGCTGGGAGGGATTGGGGGCAGGAGGAAAAGGGGACGACAGAAGATGAGATGGCTGGATGGCATCACCAACTCGATAGACGTGAGTTTGAGTGAACTCCAGGAGTTTGTGATGGACAGGGAGGCCCTGCATGCTGCTATTCATGGGGTCACAAAGAGTCGGACAAGACTGAGCAACTGAACTGAACTGAACTGAAGGTCCCTATGACAGTTAGATATCTTTCCTTAAGAAGAAAGATAAAGGATGTTTACTGTGGGGCTTTAAAACCAGAGGAAGATTTAAGGAACCGGACATCAAGAAGGCAAGGATATATAGATACATGTATTTTCATGGTTGAGTCCCTTTGCAGTTCACCTGAAACTATCACAAACTATTGGCTATGTTGTTATGATTG
Source organism: Bubalus kerabau (assembly GCF_029407905.1). NCBI lineage: Eukaryota > Metazoa > Chordata > Mammalia > Artiodactyla > Bovidae > Bubalus > Bubalus kerabau. The sequence continues at coordinate 5,711,655 of NC_073636.1, forward strand.
TTTAGCAGCTAAATCACCACTGACTCTTTTGTGACCCCATGGACCACGACGGACTGCATGCATGCTCAGTCGCTTCAGTCATGTCTGACTCTTTGTGACCCTATGGACTATAGCCCACAAAACTCCTCTGTCCATGGGATTCTCCAGGCAAGAATACTGGAGTGGGTTGCCATACTCCCCTTCAGTGGATCTTCCTGACCCAGGGATCGAACCCACATCCCTTGCATTTCCTCCATTGGCAGGTGGATTCTTTACTACAAGCACCACCAGGGAAGATAACTCTCTATACTCCAATACAAAATTACAAAGTTAAAAAAAAAAAGAAAAGAAAGAAGGTGAGGAGCTTCAACCACATCTTCTCCTTACATGGGCCTTTCAGGTGAAATTTCTGAGACTCTCATTGTCCCAGACTTAGCTTCACCCTGATCCCTTGACCAGCTCTTTGAGTTAGGGCACCCAATTGAGAACCACAGAAACCCATTAGGACCACACTGGATAGGAGTGACAAAGAATAAACAAAGAGCTAGATCATTGAAAAGAGGGAGAGGCGCTGTGATCTTAAAATCAACAGTTGTTCATTCTAAACAATACCATTAATGGTGGAAAACAAGATGACAAAATATTACCTTACCTTCAAGAAGACTGCAGACTGACAGAGAGATGTAAACAAACATGTGTATACATGATACGCACTGCAAAAAGCCTCTCATGCTTCCCCCTCCTCTGAACCATGTTCTTTGTAACGTGGCCCTGGGATGTCTTCCTTCAAGATGCAGAGCCAATGTCTCACTCCTTGCACTTAGGCTGCCTTGAAAGTGAAGTGAAAGTGTTAGTCGCTGAGCCGTGTCCAACTCTTTGGGACCATGGACTGTAGCCACCAGGCTCCTCTGTCCATGGGATTCTCAGGCAAGAATACTGGAGTGGGGAGCCCTTCTCCAGGGGATCTCCCTAATCCAGGGCTCAAACCCATGTCTCCTGCATTGCAGGCGGATTCTTCACCACTTGAGACCCCAGGGAAGCCCCGCTGACAGTTACTTTAAAAGAATGCAGCAGTGTATAGGAATGCAAGGGATTTCTGTGTGTTGATTTTATATCCTGCAACTTTACTATAATCATTGATTAGTTCTAGTAATTTTCTGGTGGAGTCTTTAGGGTTTTCTATATAGAGGATCATGTCATCTGCAAGCAGTGAGAGTTTTACTTCTTCTTTTCCAATTTGGATTCCTTTTATTTCTTTTTCTGCTCTGATTGCTGTGGCCAAAACTTCCAAAACTATGTGGAATAGTAAAGGTGAAAGTGGGCACCCTTGTCTTGTTCCTGACTTTAGAGGAAATGCTTTCAATTTTTCACCATTGAGGACAATGTTTGCTGTGGGTTTGTCATATATAGCTTTTATTATGTTGAGGTATGTTCCTTCTATTCCTGCTTTCTGGAGAGTTTTGATCATAAATGGATGTTGAATTTTGTCAAAGGCTTTCTCTGCATCTATTGAGATAATCATATGGTTTTTATTTTTCAATTTGTTAATGTGGTGTATTACATTGATTGATTTGCGGATATTGAAGAATCCTTGCATCCCTGGGATGAAGCCCACTTGGTCATGGTGTATGATCTTTTTAATGTGTTGTTGGATTCTGATTGCTAGAATTTTGTTAAGGATTTTTGCATCTATGTTCATCAGTGATATTGGCCTGTGGTTTTCTTTCTTTGTGGATCTTTGTCAGATCAAAACCACTATGAGGTACCATTTCACACCAGTCAGAATAGCTGCGATCCAAAAGTCTACAAGCAATAAATGCTGGAGAGGGTGTGGAGAAAAGGGAACCCTCTTACACTGTTGGTGGGAATGCAAACTAGTACAGCCACTATGGAGAACAGTGTGGAGATTCCTTAAAAAAACTGGAAATAGAACTGCCTTACAACCCAGCAATCCCACTGCTGGGCATACACACTGAGAAAACCAGAAGGGAAAGAGACACGTGTACTCCAATGTTCATAATAGCCAGGACATGGAAGCAACCTAGATGTCCATCAGCAGATGAATGGATAAGAAAGCAGTGGTACATATACACAATGGAGTATTACTCAGCCATTAAAAAGAATACATTTGAATCAGTTCTAATGAGGTGGATGAAACTGGAGCCTATTATACAGAGTGAAGTAAGCCAGAAAGAAAAACACCAATACAGTATACTAATGCATATATATGGAATTTAGAAAGATGGTAACAGTAACCCTGTATACGAGACAGTAAAAGAGACACTGATGTATAGAACAGTCTTTTGGATTCTGTGGAAGAGGGAGAGGGTGGGATGATTTGGGAGAATGGCATTGAAATACGTATAATATGATATATGAAACGAGTCGCCAGTCCAGGTTTGATGCACGATACTGGATGCTTGGGGCTTGTGCACTGGGATGACCCAGAGGGATGGTATGGGGAGGGAGGAGGGAGGAGGGTTCAGGATGGGGAACACATGTATACCTGTGGCAGATTCATTTTGATATTTGGCAAAACCAATACAATATTGTAAAGTTTAAAAATAAAGTTAAAAAAAATATAAAATAAAAGAATGCTGCAGGAGGGCCCATGTCAGTCCTGTCCCGCTTGTCTTGTCCAAGGCTCCCCTGGACCAACATCAGCCTGCTGAGCCCAAGCCTGTAAAGAGGCAGCAGTGAAGGGCAGAGCCGCCTCCCAGAGTAGAGCTGACCACAGACACGCTTGTGATCCTGGATGAGGCCAGGACAGCCCCGCTGACTCAGAGTCTTGTGATCGATAATGTGTTTTTTATTATTTTAAGCAACTGAGTTGGTTATGCAACAATAGCTAATTGAAATTTATACATTTACAGTCCAAAAGGGCGCTCGATGGCTGTTGAAGAGGGCCAGAGCTAAATATTACCAAGGAAGAGGAAGGGCTGGCTTCTGATTAGAAACATAGGCCCTCAGTTCCCTGCTCACAGAGGAAGTGATACTCTGAGTTAGCTTTGAAGATTAAACAGAGTTTCCACAGGTAAAGATAAAAGAAGAGCATAGCATCTTTACTTTTAATAAGACTAATTCTTCATTTGAAGTTTTCAATGGGTTTCTAATATATCTAATATCTTAAATAAAGTTTTATTCCTTTCCTCTGTGACTGAGAAGAACTTGTATAGGTACATAAATTTCTCTTCTTCACTTGGCAAGAATCAAGCCTTGAATATTACAGTTTTGGAAAGACAATTATATTTCCAGTGAACAAAATAACACTCTACAGCAAAGCACCTATCATCACCCCAGCACCTGTTGACTGAAACGTGCATATTTTATTCATAAAGGTCAACTAATTAGCAAGAGTGAGTTTTTATAAAACAGAATTTAAAAGGCAATTATTCTGTGATAGAAGCCTAACTGTTATACATTTAACATGTTGAATTATCCAGCCAAGAAAGAAAGAAAGAGACAGAAAGGAAGGAGGGAAGGAAGGGAGAGAAAGAAAGCCACTTAATTACATTGTTCAAGTGATCCCGAGCAGGTCACCAGCGAGAGCTGGTCACCTCTATCACCAGTGATCAATTACTAAAGCTCCAATTCTAATAACATTGTGAAATAATGAACTATAGAATCAGAATGTTGTTCAAACAAAGTACAAGGAAATGAGAAGTAATTACTGCTACAAGAAACATGATAAAACCATTATCAGAAAACAATTAAATGAAGGGGAAAATTCTGGAACTCAATTATAATAAACTAATAAACATAGAGAACACTCCCTTTCCATTTTTCCAGATGCAGTCACATAATCACATTCTTCTCACAGAAGTAGGATCACACAAATGCTGGGCATCAAGAAGTTATATTAGAACAGTGCTTAAAAGCAGCATACATTAAAAATAAACAAAAGGAATTATTCTCAAAGTCACATTCACAGTTCACGAGACATTGTAACTTTGCGAGCATGCTTGCTCAGGGGCTTCAGTCATGTCTGACTCTTTGTGACCCTGTGGGCTGTAGCCCACCAGGCTCCTCTGTCCAGGGGATTCTCCAGGCAAGAATACTGGAGTGGGTTGCCTTGTCCTCCTGCAGGGGATCTTCCCAACCTAGGGATCGAACCTGCATCTCTTACACCTCCTGCATTGGCAGGTGGGTTCTTTACCACTGGCGCTACCTGGATTGTATTGTATTGTTCAGTAGCTCAGTCGTGTCTGACTCTTTGTGACCCCATGGAGTGCAATACCTCAGGCTTCCCCATCCTTCACCATCTCCCGGAGCTTGCTCAAACTCATGTCTGTTGAGTTGGTGATGCCACCCAACCATCTTGTCCTCTGTTGTCCCCTGGGAAGCCCACTGCTAACTTTACAAAATCCAGTTCCGATTGGGTCACTCCACCGACTGAAAATGTTCACTGGCTCCCTATTAATAATAGTTACAGAATTGAAATCCAAGGCCTAGGTCAGACTCCCTGCAAGCTGAGTCAGGAATGCTTGTGCCTATCATTGGTGAGGTGTGTTCCTAGGGGGATGGGGTGGGGACCTAGACGGGACTGGCGCAGGGGGCCGCGCAGGGGTGTGCCTGCACTGGAGCCTGGTTCTCCACAGCCCACAGGGGCTCTGGGGTGTGCACAGCCCCTCAGAGCTGCCTGCTTACAGGGTGAGCAGTGGTCTCGCACAGCCTCGGGTCTCTACCAGCAGCAGGCTTCCCTGGCGAGATCTGTAACCTCACAGGCACTCTGGATGAGGTGGCTCTACCGACAGAGGGAAATTCTCTGGAGAAATGAGCCCACACTCACAGCAGCAGGAGGAAGCAGACACTAGCCAGGCGAAGGGGTCTGGACGGGACATCAACAGCATCTTGGGTGGCACTGAGACCCTCCGGGAGCGCCTTGCTGTCCTCAGCTGCCCCGTCCTCGCCCTGCTCCCTCCAAGCACGTCATGCAAGAGCACATTGACAATGCCGACCTCAGAGAATGTCCCCTCACAGTGGGTTCCCCTTCCCCCTTTGTCCTCCTCCTAAGCTCCACCTTATTCTCTACAATCAAGTGCAATTGTTACCCTCTCAACAAAGTCCCCTTTGATCCCTAGAAAGGATACGCCATTTATTTTCTGTTTCAAGGCCCTCTGTATAATTCACTCTTGTGATAGAGCCCATCATTGAAGCTATTTGTTAAATGCTTTGTCCCCTGGCTAGATCATTAGTTCCATGAGTAAAGGGACTGCATGCGGCTTTCCCCCTGTTCCCAGTATTTAAATACAGGGCCTGGAGTAGGATAGAGGCTCTGTAACTGATTGGTGAATAAACCGATGCCTACGCGAGAACAATGGTTGTCTCTGGAGAAGAACAGTCGTTCATTCAGATTCCGCTTTCTATTCCAGCCCGACCATCTGTTGAGCTGTGTCACTGCAGTGTCCTGTCTGAGCAGCCTGTTTACTCATAACCTGGGAGGCTTCTAGCCAAAATTCAGTATTGCTCATTTCACTGAGGTGGGGCACGCCAACAATTAAAAGCGGATAATAAAAGGACTGCGTTGGAACAAGTCCTGATTCAATGACTGCATAAGCCACTGGATTCAATTATCTCCAAAAAGAAAAGTTGAAAACCACAGGGTAAAAAGAAGGTGCTGATGTTGAAGCAGAGAGGTCAGATTCATCTTTGCCTTGTAGAACTTCTTAGGTACAAGGATCATAATGAACTTGCTGATCTTCTCATAGATTTTTTGACCAGCTTTCCCCACTTCCACTTGTTATGAGAGAGACCTAACTTTAGGGCAGGGGGAGTTTTTATAGACGTGTGACATATATACTGAGAAGTGCGCAGACGTTGATTTGTAATTAATCACAAATTACTGTTTACTCAGTAAGCACACAGATAAAACCAGCGCCCAGATCAAGCAGAACATCACAAGCAGCCCGAAAGCTCCCTGTGTTTCCCCAGTCACTGCCCTCCAAGAGCCGCTAGTATCCTGGTCTCTAACACCCTACGTTAGTCCAGCCTGCTTAGGAAGAAGGAGAGGCATACATGGGACCCTTGTCTCTCCCGCTTCTTTTACTCAGTGATGTTCCTGAGCCTCAGGCAGGACGCTGCGTGCAGCTTCAGATTGCTCCCTGCCACTGCTGCGTCACAGCCACCGCGTGACCTGTGCCACCGGTGACGGCCACTCTGCCATTTATTGATGAGCGGTTGGGTTGCTTTTAGTTTGGGGCTATTAAAATAGTGGTGCCATAAGAATTCCCATACATATTACCTGGTAAACATAGTATGCATTTCTGTTGAATTCATTATGTTAATACAGCATAAATGTATTTGATAATAGTCATCTTTCTTTGTCAAATTACCAGACTATTAATTAGGTAGAAAATAAAGCCATGCACATTAAAAAAGTAAATTACATTATGAAAAAGTAAAGAAAAGAAAGATTGGAATCATAAATCAAATGTAACCAAAATTAAAAAAAAAATTGTTTCAGAATAATTAGGCATACGAGATTAATTATACCATTCATTCTACTTTTTCACATATCTGAATTATTTTTCCAAACTAAAGTTAAATTTTATGTGGTCAACAGAAAATTTCAACTACTATCCTCAAGTAGATATAAAATCCATGCACATCTGGGATGGGAAAAAGTAATTTAACTAGTATTAAAGCTGGGAAACCGAAAAATAAGAAAAAAGAAACAAAATAGTGTGTAATTCTGTTGAATTCACGTCTAGGAATAGAATGACCAAATCAGAGAATACACACCTAGTTAGCTTTGTTAATACTGCCAAGAGTTTTCCAACCCAGTAACACCAACTCATACCTGACTTTTTCCAGTTTCATGGAGAAATAATCGACATACATCCTGTATAAGTTTAAGGTGCACAGCACGCTGATTTGATTTACATATATTGTGAAATGATTAGCAAAAGTTTAGTCAATATCCATCATGTCATAGAGACATAGTAAAAAGAAAGGAAAAACATTCTTGAGATGTGAACTCTTAGAATCTACTTTCTTATCAACTTTCCTTTATAAAATATCAGATCAGAGATCAGTCACTCAGTCGTGTCCGACTCTTTGCAACCCCATGAATAGCAGCACACCAGGCCTCCCTGTCCATCACCAACTCCCGGAGTTCACTCAGACTCATGTCCATCGAGTCAGTGATGCCATCCAGCCATCTCATCCTCTGTCGTCCCCTTCTCCTCCTGCCCCCAATCCCTCCCAGCATCAGAGTCTTTTCCAATGAGTCAACTCTTCACATGAGGTGGCCAAAGTACTGGAGTTTCAGCTTTAGCATCATTCCTTCCAAAAAAATCCCAGGGCTGAGTTCCTTCAGAATGGGCTGGTTGGATCTCCTTGCAGTCCAAGGGGCTCTCAAGAGTCTTCTCCAACACCACAGTTCAAAAGCATCAATTCTTCAGCACTCAGCCTTCTTCACAGTCCAACTCTCACATCCATACATGACCAATGGAAAAACCATAGCCTTGACTAGACGAAACTTTGTTGACAAAGTAATGTCTCTGCTTTTGAATATGCTATCTAGGTTGGTCATAACTTTCCTTCCAAGGAGTAAACCTCTTTTAATTTCATGGCTGCAGTCACCATCTGCAGTGATTTTGGAGTCCCCCAAAATAAAGTCTGACACTGTTTCTACTGTTTCCCGGTCTATTTCCCATGAAGTGGTGGGACCGGATGCCATGATCTTCGTTTTCTGAATGGTGAGCTTTAAGCCAACTTTTTCACTCTCCACTTTCACTTTCATCAAGAGGCTTTTGAGTTTCTCTTCACTTTCTGCCATAAGGGTGGTGTCATCTGCATATCTGAGGTTATTGATATTTCTCCCGGCAATCTTGATTCCAGCTTGTGTTTCTTCCAGTCCAGCGTTTCTCATGATGTACTCTGCATAGAAGTTAAATAAACAGGGTGACAATATACAGCCTTGACGAACTCCTTTTCCTATTTGGAACCAGTCTGTTGTTCCATGTCCAGTTCTAACTGTTGCTTCCTGACCTGCATACAAATTTCTCAAGAGGCAGATCAGGTGGTCTGGTATTCCCATCTCTTTCAGAATTTTCCACAGTTTATTATGATCCACAGAGTCAAAGGCTTTGGCATAGTCAATAAAGCAGAAATAGATGTTTTTCTGGAACTCTCTTGCTTTTTTGACGATCCAGCGGATGTTGGCAATTTGATCTCTGGTTCCTCTGCCTTTTCTAAAATCAGCTTGAACATCAGGAATTTCACGGTTCACATATTGCTGAAGCCTGGCTTGGAGAATTTTGAGCATTACTTTACTAGTGTGTGAGATGAGTGCAATTGTGCAGTAGTTTGAGCATTCTTTGGCATTGCCTTTCTTTGGGATTGGAATGAAAACTGACCTTTTCCAGTCCTTTGGCCACTGCTGAGTTTTCCAAATTTGCTGACATATTGAGTGCAGCACTTTCACAGCATCATCTTTCAGGATTTGGAATAGCTCAACTGGAATTCCATCACCTCCACTAGCTTTGTTTGTAGTGATGCTTTCTAAGGCCCACTTGACTTCACATTCCAGGATGTCTGGCTCTAGGTCAGTGATCACACCATCATGATTATCTGGGTGGTGAAGATCTTTTTTGTACAGTTCTTCTGTGTATTCTTGCCATCTCTTCTTAATATCTTCTCCTTCTGTTAGGTCCATACCATTTCTGTCCTTTATCAAGCTCATCTTTGCATGAAATATTCCTTTGGTATCTCTGATTTTCTTGAAGAGATCCCTAGTCTTTCCCATTCTGTTGTTTTCCTCTATTTCTTTGCATTGATGGCTGAAGAAGGCTTTCTTATCTCTTCTTGCTATTCTTTGGAACTCTGCATTCAGATGTTTATATCTTTCCTTTTCTCCTTTGCTTTTCACTTGTCTTCTTTTCACAGCTATTTGTAAGGCCTCCCCAGACAGCCATTTTGCTTTTTTTCATTTCTTTTCTATGGGAATGGTCTTGATCCCTGTCTCCTGTACAATGTCATGAACCTCATTCCATAGTTCATCAGGCACTCTATCTATCAGATCTGGGCCCTTAAATCTATTTCTCACTTCCACTGTATAATCATAAGGGATTTGATTTAGGTCATACCTGAATGGTCTAGTGGTTTTCCCTACATTCCCACTACTCAACTATAAATGAGAGTGCTGAAGTGGCTGACCAAGACCACTTACTTAGTAAATGGCAGAGTTGATTCCAAACCTGGCTATGTTTGACTCCAAACCTCTTGCCATTTCTGATATAGCTCAATGCCCAGGAATTATTTATTTTAGTGTCGGATAGAAAATTAGGGAAAAAGCAAAGCATAACAAACTGCTGAGACTCCTAATACTGTGTGGGTATGGAGAATGCAATGCCAGGCTTCTCCCAGGTGGACAAGCCAGCTAGCAACCCCATTGTGGTGCCATGGCAACATACAGCATCTTTAGCAGAGGCACCATAGATGATGGATGTTTATTTTTTGGTTTGTAGTGTGTGCATTTTTTTAAATCAGATATTAAGAGAACAACTTTTCTTTTCTTTTTAACTATCAGTGTCTTTATTTGAAAATCACTCTGCAGACAGACCTCTGGGGAAATGCAGCTCCATCTTTCAAAGGCAAATTTGCATTTTTACACATAGAAGAGCTCTTCTTTGTGATATGCTTTTCAATGGGAGCTCTCCAAGGCCCCTTCCTTATTTTAAGTTTTAAAATGGTATGATTTTACATCTCATCAAATATAATAGAAAAGTTCAAGTTTAATATATCTTACAAAAATTGCTTTCCTGTAGATTATGCCCTTCAGCTATCATTTTAAATTGTAATTTGAAGTTTTGAAATTCTTCCATAAAAGAAGATGTTTTCTTTAGTCAAAATAGAAGTAACTTAATTTTTATTGTCTCGCTAAATGGATCCACTTTTCTCTTCTTTTGTTTGAAGGAGTTGTCATGAATTTGTAGAGTTGCCCTGTTTCCCAGGGAAATATATGTATTCTTTGGGTCTCAGAGAATGGGAAAAAAAAAGTGACTTTAAAATACACTTAGGATAAAATAGGTTATTATTAATCTATTGTAGCTTTATTATTCAATCCAGTTTTTAAAGGACAAAAGATAGTAATTAGTTCAGGTAGCCCTCAATACAACTCAATATTTTGTAATAATATGAGTCTCTCAAGACACTGAAATAAGGTAAAAAGGGTATCTTTCCTTAAAGAGTTCACAGAAGAACAGGGCTATTTTTGAAAACTAGTTAGAAAAAGTAAAGGGTCATAGAAGAGTTGGCTTAGAGCTGATTAAATGAGTGCTTTACATAAAGCCTACTGTGTTTCTGTCAACTTAGTTCAACATTAGTGCTCAAAAACTATGCTGAAAGAATGAATGGCCCATACGATAAATACCTGGAGACAACTTTATTTCATCCACACCTTGTATGAGCTCTAAAAATTATGCATGCCTCATCTGCATTTTCCTTAGATCACCTCTTCTTCCTGGATGAATGTCAAGCATTACAGAATTAAAAGACCAATGCTTTTCCTGTGATATTGCAAAGTCCTTGTAAAAATACTTTTTACGTGGTATTTAAACGACAACTCCAAAGGTAACAAAATTATTTACAGCTGAAAGAGAAGCCAGGCACATACAAAATTTACAGAGACACATGTAAATGATATGCAGTGAAAATAAACTGAGAGACAAAGGAGATCTGTCTGGCTTAATTCATGTCACGTATTTTAAAGTTCACACAAAGGTAGTAAAAATCACTCACTTATCTTGAGGCCTTGTCTATGGACTGACAGAAGAATGCTGAATAATGTTGACATGAGAAGGCACATGAAATAGCCACACTCAGATTTGAGGATGTTGCTGTGCACCATTAGTCTGTTCAGACTGCTGTAGGGAAATACTCAGCCTGTGTGGCTTACACAACAGACGTGTATTTTATCACAGCTCTAGAGGCTGGAAGCCCAAGATCAAGGTGCCAGCAGCACAGGTGTCTTGTGGGGACCTTTTCTGCCTTGAAGACAGCTGGCTTCTCACTGTGCCATCACCTTGCCCTTGAGTGTGGACTGTGGTGCCACTCCCTTTCTTATAAGGGCACCAGTCCTACTGGGTTAGGGCTCCACCCTCATGGCCTCATTTAAACGTCATTTAAGTAAGACCCAGGAAATGGCAACCCACTCCAGTGTTCTTGCCTGGAGAATCCCAGGGACGGGGGAGCTTGGTGGGCTGCCGTCTATGGGGTCGAACAGAGTCAGACACAACTGAAGCAACTTAGCAGCAGCAGCAGCAGCAGCAGCAAGTAAGACCCTATGTCCAACCAGAGTCACAGTGGGATCAGGGCTCCAACATTCAGACTGGGGGTGGGGGAGTACAATTCAGTCCATAAAAGTGGGACTCACTTGCAGTCTCAGCAGTGATGGCTCTAACATCTTAAAAATCAAATACATAAACTGGCCAAGATCTTCGGGCCCAGATCCTTCACTGCTGGGCATACACACTGAGGAAACCAGAAGGGAAAGAGACATGTTCATCGCAGCACTGTTTATGATAGCCAGGACATGGAAGCAACCTAGATGTCCATCAGCAGATGAATGGATAAGAAAGCAGTGGTACATATACACAATGGAGTATTACTCAGCCATCAAAAAGAACACATTTGAATCAGTTCTAATGAGGTGGATGAAACTGGAGCCTATTATGCAGAGTGAAGTAAGCCAGAAAGAAAAACACCAATACAGTATACTAACACATATATATGGAATTTAGAAAGATGGTAACAATAACCCTGTGTACAAGACAGCAAAAGAGACACTGATGTATAGATCAGTCTTATGGACTCTGTGGGAAAGGGAGAGGGTGGGGAGATTTGGGAGAATGGCATTGAAACATGTATAATATCATGTATGAAATGAGTCGCCAGTCCAGGTTCGATGCATGATACTGGATGCTTGGGGCTGGTGCACTGGGATGACCCAGAGGGATGGAATGGGGAGGGAGGAGGGAGGAGGGTTCAGGATGGGGAGCACGGGTATACCTGTGGCGGATTCATTTCGATATTTGGCAAAACTAATACAATATTGTAAAGGTTAAAAATAAAATAAAATTTAAAAAAATTAAAAAAAAAAGAAAACTCTTAATAAAAATTATTTATCCAAAAGGGTAGCCTCTCGCATGTAACAGCATGATTTCTACTAGGATAGCAACATCCTGCTGGCTAATTTGTAGAGTAATTTAGTACTACTGGATCACTTAAGAATTGGTTAATTTATGTTTAGACATAAATGGTTTTCTTCTTCATCATTCAATTCTTAAAATTCAGTCAAATTGTTCTAATATTGACTACTCTTCCCCTGGAGTGATGCCAGCTTCAGTAATGCTTTTTGCTTTAAAATGGAAGCTCACATATGCAATTATCAGCATCTCAGCATTTGACAGTAACTTTCTTTTCCCAATTTGGTTAAATGAACAGAAAGCAACTGTTGCTTTGGCTACTGGACACTAACTTATCTCAGTGATAGCCTGTGAATCAGGTTTCTTTTGCATTGTTTGGAGCACTTTTCCTGCAGGAAAATTTCCATCCTCCCAGTTTTCTCATTGTGATTGTGTAGGACCCAAAAACACACTAACAGAAGTTCTTTTTTAACTTCTTTGCCTTATTCCTCTGATGTTTGCGGTTGTTGATATTTATGGGCCTTCTTTGCTTACTCTACTTCAGACACTTTAAAGGTGTAACTAAGAAGTGTACTTCTACAGGTGTATGGGAGACAGTGTCCTGAAATGATAATAACATTTGGGATGAAGAAGATTTGAGCTGGTTCTGCCAAACACTAGATGTGCACCCTTGGGAAAGCTGCTTACCTTATAGTACCTTCCTTTCCTCATTTACTAACTGTAAATAAAAGCAGCCTTAAAGAATTGGGGTAGGGACTTCCCTGGTAGTCCAATGGTTAAGACTCCTCACTTCCACTGCAAGAGGCACAGGTTCAGTCCCTGGTTGGGGAACTAAGATCCCGCATGCTATGCAGCATGAAGCCTGCATCCCACCCCCGAAAAAAAAATTGCTGTGAACAACACAGATTTGGAAATATACTATACTACTTTGTTGGGCATATAGGAGGGGTGTCTTAAATTCTCACTGGTGTGTAGATAATGTGCTATGCTGTGCTTAGTTGCTCAGTCGTGTCCTACTCTTTGTCACTCTTTGGACTGTCCTCTGTCCATGGGGATTCTCCAGGCAAGATTAGTGGAGTGGGTTGCCATGCCCTCCTCCAGGGGATCTTCCAAACTCAGCGATTGAACCCAGGTCTCCCACATTGCAAGTGGATTCTTTACCATCTGAGCTACCAGGAAAGCCCATGTAAATACTAAAGCAGTCATATTCATAAAAATTATTCAGACTTCCCTGATTGGAGCATGATGGTAGGTCAAGGTTCCTCCCCTGAGCCTCAAATAGTTTTTCCCAGGACTTCCCTAGGAGAGCGTCTCACTTGAATTCACACATCACAGCTTGCCATCTTCCCTGCTAATTGCCCTGGTTGACAGCCTCCACCTAAGAGGCAGCTGCCGCCATTCTCTGCAGTGCGGTGACTACTGCACGGCTGAGCTGCCTCCTTGAGTTTCCAAGGCTTCCAACCTTGGAGTCACGCAGCCTTCCCTGGAGCAGAGGGAAGGGGCACCTACACAGGGTGCCCAGGGTCAAGAGAATGCCTTGGCCTGTCCCCTTTTGTCTGCTGCTGCTGTCGCTTCAGTCGTGTCCGACTCTGTGCGACCCTGTAGATGGCAGCCCACCAGGCTTCCCCATCCCTGGGATTTTCCAGGCAAGAGTACTGGAGGGGGTTGCCATTGCCTTCTCCCCACTTTTGTCTAGGTGTCCTTAAAAAAAACCCAAACAACAAAAAAATCACTTAGATTTTGCTTCTCTCCAAACAAAACTAAAATGAAAACCCACCATGCAAATCTGGCTCCTGGCATCATTTTCTTAGATTGGTCACTTCTTGCCTAAATTCCAGAGTCATCAAAAAGCAGGACTTTCCTTTTTTTTTTCCACTAAATACAAATACCCAGCCTTGTCTTGTTACATGTTTAAGACTATTGATTCTACTGCCCATAGATTTGAGGTCAATATGTCATGGATTTTCTAAAGCTTTTGTAATTACATGTAACTTTTTATGCTTTTAAAAATCAAGGCATTCTGTTTCTGTATTTCGATATATTGCTTCAAAAGGATATTTTTATTCACCTTCACACAGGTGTTTTCCCTCATGGGGATCATACTACCCAGTTCAAATGTTCTATATCGCATGGGTCCGCAACCTCTGGGATCCAGTGCCTGATGATCTGAGGTGTAGCTGGTGTAATAATGGTAGAAATAAAGTGCACAATAAGTGTAATGTGCTGCAATCATCCCAAAACCAACCCCCCAACATGGTTAATCAAACACTGTCTCTCACAAACCAGTCCCTGAAGCCAAAAAGACTGGGGACCACTGCTATATAGAATGGTGAGCTGTTTTCCATTTATAAGGTGTATGTAAAATAACCTAATTCAGGAGGCCTCTAATTTCTAATTTCCTTCTATTTGTCTCACTGTAATCAACATAAGATCCCGTTAGCAACTTGGCCATGGGCAGCCTTGATCCTTAGAAACAAGGTTTAAAAACAAAAAGAGAAACAGTGCTTTTCTATTCAGTTAGGTTTCTTGAAGTGAGATCACTTATTTAAAAAGGGTAAATCAGAGAATAGAGACACCTTCAGTATGGTTTGGTACCTCTTCAGCACACTGAATTTCTTTCCAGTCACAGCTCGCTCTGACCCCAGTTTTACTCACAAGCTTGAGTAGAAGCTATCCATCTGCAAGGCTAGCTTGGGGTTTGAAGCTCTTTGCACTGGTTATTAGATACAATGTTAAATCATTGAAAATACATCTTAAATGTATTCTTCTGTTATCAGTGGCTTCACAGAGTTGCAGCTTCAAATAGTCTACTCTTGACTATGCTCAAAACACCCAAGCAGAAGAGAGACACTGCTCTTGGGGTGGGGTTGGGGGGTGGCGGGGAGCGGCAAGGGAAGAAAAACAGTCATCACAGCCAACACTCATGTGCCCACATGCTCATGGTACTTATAACGTGTGCCCCAAAGCTCTTCTGAGTACTTTCCATTCATTAAATCATTTATTGACTAAGCACAGGGGTGCACAGCATGGCTGTTTACTCAATACTTGAGTCCGATTAAGACTATCCAGCTGAGATAGTAAAGCATACACCTCTGTGAATCCACACCCCCACAAACAATGAAAATACAAGCAAATCTGTATTCAGCCCTTTCAGAATTCTGCAACTTAATCAGAGGCATAGAACAAAATAGCTCTTCAGAAAATGTCCATTCAAGAAAAATTACTGAATCTCATTAAAAAAAAAACAGTGAAGTCTGTGTCATTTTCATGGGGAGTATCCCAACCCTCCTCCCTTCCCAGCTGAAGGGTGGGATGGCCAAGGAACGCCGGCAACTTCAACAGGACACTAACCTCTTTGGGACTCCAGTAAAAGCTCCATCTCTGCAGAACAGTCGATCTTTTGATAAAATTGGCAGCTCTTGGGAAAATCCCCATGCCCCCATTGTTGTTTCTATTTTATTCAACTTGAAGCTCAGATCAGGTGAGAAAGTCCTATTCCCAGGGCACTGGTGAAAAGAATAGCAATCTACTATTAACACTTAACCTCACAGCTTCCAGAGGCTGTAACTTCGCTTGAGACCAACAAGACCCTGGACAAAAACGGAGAAAGAAGAAATGAAGAAGGAGAGCTAGCTGACAGCAGAGAACTTTGAAGAGCTCTGACACATTCCCGAGGATCTAGAAGACTGGGCACATGTGCAGCCTGTGCCCACGATCAGGGATATTCCCCAGCCCAGGAATGACCCAAGGAAGGAAAAAGCCTAGTCATTCACTTCTGACTGACTGACGTGCTAAGCAAGCAGGAATCTAAGGCAAACTCCTGTACTGCCTGAGATTTGAAGTTGTGCTTCAAACAGAACCTCCTGCAAAAACGTGGGCAGAAGACAAAGTGCCTCAAGGCAGTCAAGGAACTCTGAACTGCCAGTGACCCAGGCAACCGTTAAAGTATACTGACACCAGGCGAACCTTAGGTACCAGTCTTAAAAATAAAAACAAGAATTAAAAAAAAAAAAAGTTAGCAAAGAACTCAGGGAACACACTGTGGAGAATACAGAATCTACAGATTAAGTCTAGGGAAGCTGCTGAACAAAAAGCAGTAATAAGAAAAAACAACCACATAAAACAGCTATAGTAACATATAGGACTGTAAGAGCAAGGGGGGGAATGCTAGACACCAGAGTTGTTACTTTATCTACAATGTCCAGATTTCAACCACAGATTATGAGGCACACAGAGAAACAGGAAGATATTGCCTCTACAAAAGAAAAAAAACAGCCAATAGGAAATGTCTATAAAATGACCCAGATTTTGGCCAGGTAGATAAGGACTTTTTGTCAACTATTCTAACTATGTTCAAAAAACTAAAGGAAATCATGTCTAAAGAATTAAAGGAAAGTGTGACAATGATGTGTTTTCAAATGCAGTATATCAATCAATAAAGAGAATTATAAAAACAAATCAAAAAGAAATTTGAGTAGAAAAGTTAAATAACTGAAATTAAAACTTCGTTAAAGAGGCTCAAAAGTGGATTTAGCTTGCTGCTTCTGCTGCTAAGTCGCTTCAGTTGTACTTAGTTGAGAGTATTCAGGGTAAAAAAAATAGTCCGGCAATCCCTTAGAAGTCAAACAGAGTTACAAAATGACCCAACAATTCCACCCTGAGGTATATACACAACTGCATTGAGAACATGTCTACATAAAACTGTATATACCAGTGCTCACAAAAGAATCAAAAAGTGAAGCTGCCCAAATGCCCATTAACTGATGAATAGATAATAAAATGTGGCACACCTCCACAGTAGAATATTATTCTGTCATAAAGAGAAATAAAGTACTCATGCGTGCCACAACATGGATGAACCTGGGAAACACTGTGCTGAGAAGGCAGTTACAGAAAACCACATAGTGTGTGATTCTGTTTCTCTGAAGTGTCCAGAATAGGCAAATCCATAGAGACAAAAAAGGAGATGACTAGATGCCTAGGGCTGGAGGGGGGGTGGGGATGGGATTTACCTCTAAAGGGTACAGAATTTCTTTCTGCAGTGATGAAAGCATCCTAAAGGTAACAGCTATGCAACTCTCTGAATACACTAGAAAATACTGAATTGCATGCATTTTATAAAAATGGGAGGATTTTGTGGCATGTAAATTATATCTCAATAAATCTGGTTAAAAATTACTAACCTTTCTGATCCCAGAAGGGGTGATTCAGGTGAAAATTCAGATTCACTGTACTCCGTAGTGAAGATTCAGTAGATCCATGTACTGCTGCTGCTGCTAAGTCGCTTCAGTCGTGTCCGACTCTGTGCGACCCCATAGACGGCAGCCCACCAGGCTTCCCGTCCCTGGGATTCTCCAGGCAAGAACACTGGAGTGGGTTGCCATTTCCTTCTCCAATGCATGAAAGTGAAAAGTGAAAGGGAAGTCGCTCAGTCATGTCCGAATCTAGCGACCCCATGGACTGCAGCCCACCAGGCTCCTCTGTCCATGGGATTTTCTAGGCAAGAGTACTGGAGTGGGGTGCCATTGCCTTCTCTGGATCTGAATACCTACAATACTCCAAGACATGATTTTTCCAGTAAGTTCTCTACAAATTTCCTTGGAAATGTAAAAGGAAGAAACATTACCTGAGTGGGTATGCTTTGCTTGTTTTTTGTTGTTGTTGTTTTGTTTTGTTTTACTGTTGAATTCAATTAGAATAATATCATAGTTTCTTCTTAAACGTGAAAGTATCTCCCTTCAGTAGATAATTAAGACTGGTATTTAGCCAAAAGCATTCACAAGCTAAAATATTTTTCTTCATTCATATAAACAGCTTTCTTTAAGATAAACAAGCTTCTTTAAGAACTTTAAACTGTAAATTATAAAGATACATACACAGTTTTAATAAAAACACGGGGGACTCAACAAAGATTTATATGAAATATATGGCTTTAGTTTCGCAATGTGTCCCCACAATGCAGCAACAATGCTACTCTCCAGTGAGAGTTGGAATTTAACTATGGAGTAAATTTTCTCAAGACCTAGGATGTAACAAATAATGTGATGTATATAAAGAATTTCCAAAAGTACATATAATGGAATATGTTTCCCATGATTTCATCATAGAATCCTGTTCCTCTTAATGATGCTTTTGGGACCATTACTCTCCAAAATACATTTTGGAAAACTGATATGTGAGCAATACATATGAAATAACTCTTCTCCGTAAGTGGACTTCATGCATCTGCTAAGGCAGTAGCTACTCTCTTTGTGATGCTGATAAAAGGTATGTTTCTTGCCTCCAGGAAAAATAAGCACATAAATTTTACTTGTAATTTCAGGACACCTACAGCCTCTCTCTAAGGGACACTAGTTAGTTTTTAAATTCTCTCAAAAAGTGAAGAATCTTCTTGAACTATGTGAGCTAACTCTGACCATGGAAATGAACAATGTTCATGATTTCTTCTAAATTTTTTTGTATTCCAGACATTAAGGATGAAAGTATATTATACAAAATGTTATTTTCTAAGTAAGAGCACTCTTTGCCTCCTTTTTTGAAAACAGAAAATATGAAATAAACCTCTTCTAAACAATATGACAGTAAAAACTGCCGATCAAAAAATGACACCCACAGTAACACTGAAGTGCCAGAGTTCAGAAAACAATGCAGAGCAATTACATTTTGAATCTGCAGAAACTTTTCATCCAAAATGGTCACATACTCCTTGAAGATAACCAAAACCTTGTGTCTTCTGTGACTATTTAAAATATTCTCTAGCTCAACTACATAGGTCTATGCACTCAACTTTGGCTCACAAAACAGAGTCCCTGTGCTCACATTCATTTTAAAACAAAGGATTCATCTATACGCATCTTCCTTGGCTCTAGAAATAGGTCAGGAAGAGGAGGATGTATCACAGGGAACATTGGGGTGGGAGGGAGTCCTTGAGTTTCTGGGGTCTGGAAGATAAGCTTGAGAAGAGAAGCAGGGCACAACGCCCGTCAATGTTCCTAATTCACATACGGGTCTAACAGATGTTTTGTACTTATAATGTTTCACACCAGGCACTGTGCTGGATACTCAGAAAAAAAAGTATTCCTTGGGCTTCCCAGGTGGCTCTAGTGGTAAAGAATCTGCCTGCCAATGCAGAAGACTCAAAAGACGTGGGTTTGATCCCTGTGTTGGGAAGATCCCCTGCAGAAGGAAATGGTAATCCGTTCCAGTATTCTTGCCTGGAGAATCCCATGGACAGAAGAGCCTGGTGGGTTACAGCCCTTGGGGTTGCAAAGAGTCGGACACAACTGAGCACACACACATATACACTGCTTTTGAGGTGGTCTACACCAGTGTTGTCCAACAGAAATACACTGTGAACCACCTAAAGGTTTTCAATTTATTTTTTAATTAACATGAAGTCAAGTCTGCTTTTGAAACACAATTCTGTAAGTTTGGGCACATGACTACTATATTAGTTTTCCATTGCCAGCATAACAAAATACTGCAAATTGAGTGCAGTAAGCAACACAAATGTTTGATCTTAGAGTTCTGTAGGACAGAAGTCTGACATGATCCTCACTCAGCTAAAACTAAGGCATGGACAGGACTGCACTTCTTTCTGAAGGTTCTGGGTATCACCCCTTTCCTTATTCTTTGCAGCTAGAGGTGCTCCACATCCCTTGGCTTGCGGCCCCCTTGCTCCATCTCCAAAGTCAGCAGAGGCAAGCTGAGCCATCCTTCAGTCACATCAGGGTGACTTCTCATCCCCTCCCTCTCCCACTTTTAAGAACATTTGTAATTACACTGAGCCCATTTGGATAATCCAGTATAATTTTCCTATTTCAAGATCAACTGATTAGAAACTCTAATTCTGCCCACAACTTTAACTCCCCTTGGTCACATAACATAACATATGTACTGGCTCTGGGGATGAGAAGGTGAATGTCTTTGGGGCCCATTATTCTGCCTTCATGAATGCATCGTCATGTATCCACAACCATGGTCAAGATTCTGAACAGTACCAGCCTCCAAAATGACTAGCTCTTTCTCCTCCCTTGTATCCAAATATTCCCCCCAATCGAATCCTGGCAAACACTGATGGGTTGCCCATCCTTTTGTTTGTCTTATCCAGATGTCATATACATGAAGTCAGATAGTAGTAGCCCTTTGAGACTGATTGCTTTAAACTATCAAATAAAGTAGTTGTTTTTCCTTCTTGTGGCAAATATCAATAGTCTGCTCCTCTTTTCTTAAGAGTCTTCTTTCTTTTAGGAATGTACCTGTTATCCTTTCACCCACTAAAGGACATTTAGTCATGTCCAATTTTGAAGATTCTGCTTATAAACATCTGTACATACATTTATATATAGACAAAAATCATAAATTTTCATTTCTCTTGAATACCCACCCAGTTGTGAGACAGGTGGGAAAGAGAGCAAATACATGGTTAACTTTGTAAGACACTGCCAGGCTGTTTTCCAGAGTAGCTGTACCATTTTGCATTCTCACAAGTAATGTATCTCTTCCATTAGTGGAACATCTTCACCAGTGGTTAACACTGTGCTTTTATTTACTGCAGCCATTCTAATAGGTATATAGTGCTAACCTACTAGGACTTCCCTGGTAGCTCAACTGGTAAATAAACCACCTGAGTAGCTACCCTTCAGTCAGTTCAGTTGCTTAGTCCTGTCCAACTCTGCAACCCCATGAACTACAGCATGCCAGGCCTCCCTGTCCATCACCAATTCCTGGAGTCCACCCAAACTCATGTCCATCGAGTCAGTGATGCCACCCAACCATCTCATCCTCTGTCATCCCCTTCTCCTGCCCTTGATCTTTCCCAGCATCAGGGTCTTTTCAAATGAGTCAGCTCTTCGCATCAGGTGGCCAAAGTATTGGAGTTTCAGCTTCAGCATCAGTCCTTCCAATGAATATTCAGGACTGATTTCCTTTAGGATGGACTGGTTGGATCTCCTTGCAGTCCAAGGGACTCTCAAGAGTCTTCTCCAACACCACAGTTCAAAGCATCAATTCTTTGGTGCTCAGCTTTCTTTATAGTCCAACTCTCACATCCATACATGACCACTGGAAAAATCATAGCTTTGACTAGACAGACCTTTGTTGGCAGAGAAATGTCTCTGCTTTTTAATATGCTGTCTAGGTTGATCATAGCTTTCCTTCCAAGGAGTAAGCGTCTTAATTTCATGGCTGCAATCACCATTTGCAGTGATTTTGGAGCCCAGAATAATAAAGTCAGCCACTGTTTCCACTCTTTCCCCATCTATTTCCCATGAAGTGATGGGACTGGATGCCCTGATCTTAGTTTTCTGAATGTTGAGCTTTAAGCCAACTTTTGCACCCTCCTCTTTCACTTGAATCAAGAGGCTCTTCAGTTCTTCTTCACTTTCTGCCATAAGGGTGGTGTTATCTGCATATCTGAGGCTTTAATTTGCATATTTTAATTGTTAATGATGTTAGACATCTTTTCATGTATGTATTTATCATTCATGTATCTTCTTTAGTAAAGTATGTTCAAATATTTTGCATATTTTATTATTGTGCTGTTTGTTTTCTTAATGAGTTTTGAGTGTTCTTCATATACTTTGGATAAATGTTCTTTGTGAGATACTCAGTTTGCAAACAGTTTCTCCTAGTCTGTAATTCTTCACTCTGTAAGTTTTTTGAAGACCAAAAGTTTTAATATAGAAAAGGTATTTGTCAATTTTTCTTTTATAGATTGTGCTTCTGATGATGTGGACTTCGCTGGTGGCTCAGACTGTATGGAATCTGCCTGCAATGCAGGAGACCCAGGTTCTATCCCTGGGTTGGGAAGATCCCCTGGAGAAGGAAATGGCAACCCACTCCAGTATTCTTGCCCAGAGAATCCCATGGACAGAAGAGCCTGGTGGGCTACAGTCCATGGGTTTGCAAAGAGTCAGACACAACTGGGCAACTAACACTTGGTCTTTGTTGATGTATCTGAGAGCTCTTTGCTTATTTGCTTTTTAATATGGTGAGTTAAACTATCTCTTGATTGTTAAATAAATCTTGTTTTCTTGAAATATATTTCACTTCACATGGTCATGTGATTATCTCATTTTTTAATTGTTGGATTATCTCATTTTTAATTGTTGGATTAGAATTGCTAAAATTTTGTTTGGAATTTTTGTACCTGTGTTCCCGAGGGAGAAATATTGGTCTGTCCTTTCTTTTTCATATAACACCTTTGTCTTATTTTGATATCAGGGTTTTGGTTGCTTCAGAGAAAGGGTCCAAAAGTATTGCTTCCTCTTCAATTTTTTGGAAGACTTTGCCTAAAATTGGTATTATTTTTTTCTTAAGTGTTTGACAGAACTCACCAGTGAAGCCATCTGGGTCTGGATTTACCTTAAAGAAGGTTTTGTTTGTTTGTTTGTTTGTTTACCACTAATTCAATCCTTTAAATTATCATGATAAAATAATTATATACCCTAATTATGGGATATAATTCAATTCAGGCTGGATATAAAATTCAGTTCAGGATATAATTTAGGGGTGTTCAGTTTATCTATTTCTTCTTGGTTCAGCCTTGGCAATTTGGGGCTTTCAAGGAACTTGCCTATTTCAACTAGGTTGTCAAACTTACTGGCATAAAAGTTTTCATGGGGCTTCCCTGGTGGCTCAGGGGTAAAGAATGCACCTCCCAATGCAGCAGACATGGGTTCGATTCATGATCTGGGAACATCCCACATGCCAAGGAGCAACTAAGCCCATGTGAAGAACTATTGAGCCTGAGCTCTAGAGCCTGGAAGTCACAACTACTGAGCCCTCTGGCCCTAGAGCCCATTGCAACAAGAGAAACCACCGAAATGAGAAGCCCACATACCTCAACTAAAGATTAACTCCCACTTGCTGCAACTAGAGAAAAGCCCATGCAGCAATGAAGACCCAGCATTGCCAAAAATTAATTAATTTAAAATTATTTTAAAAACTCATTCATAATTTTCCCTTGTTGTTCAGTCCCTAAGTTGTGCCCATCTCTTTGTGACCACATGAACTGCAGCATGACAGGCTTGTCCTTTACCATCTCCTGGAGTTCGATCAGATTCATGTCCTCGAGTCAGTGATGCTAACTAACCATCTTATCCTCTGCCACCTCCTTCTCCTTTTGCCTTCAATCTTTCTCAGTATTAGGGTCTTTTCCAATGAGTTGGTCACCAATACTTCATGTGGCCAAAGTATTGGAGCTTCAGCTTCAGTATCAGTCTTTCCAATGAATATTCAAGGTTGATTTCCTTTAGGATTGTCTGGTTTAATCTCCTTGCTGTCCAAGGGACTCTCATAAGTCTTCTCCTGCACCACAGTTCAAAAGCATCCATTCTTCAGTGTTCGTCCTTCTTTATTTAGATGTGTGTTATTTGGTTTACAAACATGCCAGAATTTTCCATAGATCTTTCTGCTATTGATTTCTATTTTAATTCCATTGTGATAAACATTCTTGTGTGTGTGTGTTAGTCGCTCAGTTGTGTCTGACTCTTTGCGACCCAAAGGATTCAATCTTGCCAGGCTCCTCTGTCCTTGGGATTCTCTAGGCAAGAATACTGGAGTGGGTCGCCATCCCCTTCTTCAGGGGGTCTTCTCGACCCAAGGATGGACCCCACGACTTCTGCATTGCAGGCAGATTCTTTATCTTCTGAGCCAGGGTAGCCCAAACACTCTTCGTATGACTTTAATCCTATTAAATTTATAAATGCTTTCATTATAACCCAGAATATAATCTGTCTTGGAAATGTCCCATGTTCACATGAAAAGAATGTTTTAAATATTACAAAGACTGTTTCTTTATACTTACTGATTTTTGGCCTACCTCACCTATCAATTATTGAGATAGAGGCATTGAAATTTCTAACTATAATTGTGAATATGCCAATTTGTTCTTTCATTTCTACCATTATTTTTTTCTTTTATGTATGTTGAAGTTATATTATTAGATAAGTAAATCTTTTATGATTATTATATCCTTTTGAGGAAATTATCCCTTTATCACTGCAGAATAGCCTTCTCTATCTCTGATGATATTTGCTGTAAAATATTTGTCTATGAATACACTGTTTGGTATTAATACACCCACTTGATCTTTTTTAGCTTACTATTATCATAATGCATCATTTACCAAATTTGACTTTATTCTACTTTGAATCTTTGTATTTAAAATGGGTTTCACATAGGCAGCATATAATTGGGTCATTATTTTTTTCACCAGTCTGAAAATATGTGCCTTTTAATGGAAGTGGGGTAGGGGGATTATACCACTTACATTCAGTATAATTATTGGTAATAATTAAGTTTATCACTTTGTAAGTTGTTTTGCTATTTATCCCATTAGATCTTTGTATCCTTTTCCTATTTTTCTGCCAATAACCCATGGGTTTTTAAATAAATGCTTTAAAAAATTTTTTTTAATTTATTTTTATTTTTTAAAATTTATTTTAATTGGAGGCTAATTACTTTACAAAGTTGTAGGGTTTTTTGCCATAAATTGACATGAATCAGCCACGGGTGTACATGTGTTCCCCTTCCTGAACCCCCTTCCCACCTCCCTCCCCATTCCATCCCTCTGGGTCATCCCAGTGCACCAGCCCAGAGCACCCTGTCTCATGCATCAAACCTGGACTGGCGATCTGTTTCACATATGGTAATATACATGTTTCAATGCTATTCTCTCAGATCATCCCACCCTCGCCTTCTCCCACAGAGTCCAACAGTCTGTTCCTTGGGGAGGGAGGTGGGAGGGGGGTTCTGGATGAGGAACACATGTGCACCTGTGGCTGATTCATGTCAATGTATGACAAAAACCACTACAATACTGTAAAGTAATTAGCCTCCAATTAAAATACATTAATTAATTAGGAAAAAAAGTCTGCTCTTAATCTCTGTGTCTCTTTTCCTGTCTCGCATATCGAGTCATCATTACCACCTTTCTAAATTCCATATATATGTGTTAATTTACTGTATTGGTGTTTTTCTTTCTGACTTCACTCTGTATAATAGGTTCCAGTTTCATCCACCTCATTAGATCTGATTCAAATGCATTCTTTTTAATAGCTGAGTAATATTCCATTGTATATATGTGCCACAGCTTTCTTATCTATTCATCTGACGATAGACATCTAGGTTGCTTCCAAGTCCTGGCTATAGTAAACAGTGCTGCAATGAACATTGGGGTACACGTGTCTCTCAATTCCGGATTCCTTGTTATGTATGCCCAGCAGTGGGATCACTGGGTCATACAGTAGTTCTATTTCCAGTTTTTTAAGGAATCTCCACACTGTTCTCCATAGTGGTTGTACAAGTTTGCATTCCCACCAACAGTGTAAGAGGGTTCCCTTTTCTCTACACCCTCTCCAGCATTTATTGCTTGTAGACTTTTGGATTGGAGAAGGCAATAGCACCCCACTCCAGTACTCTTGCCTGGAAAATCCCATGGATGGAGGAGCCTAGTGGGCTGCAGTCCATGGGGTCACTAAAAGTCGGACACGACTGAGCAACTTCACTTTCACTTTTCCTTTCATGCACTGGAGAAGGAAATGGCAACCCACTCCAGTGTTCTTGCCTGGAGAATCCCAGGGACTGGGGAGCCTGGTGGGCTGCCATCTATGGGGTCGCACAGAGTTGGACATGACTGAAGTGACTTAGCAGCAACAGACTTTTGGATAGCAGCCATTCTGACTGGCGTGAGATGGTACCTTATTGTGGTTTTGATTTGCATTTCTCTGATAATCAGTGATGTTGAGCATCTTTTCATGTGTTTGTTAGCCATCTGTATGTCTTCTTTGGAGAAATGTCTGTTTAGTGCTTTGGCTCATTTTTTGATTGGGTCACTTATTTTTCTGGAATTGAGCTGCAGGAGTTCCTTGTATATTTTTGAGATTAATTCTTTGTCAGTTGCTTCATTTGCTATTATTTTCTCCCATTCTGAAGGCTGTGTTTTCAACTTGCTTATAGTTTCCTTCATTGTGCAAAAGCTTTTAAGTTTAATTAGGTCCCATTTGTTTATTTTAGCTTTTATTTCCATTACTCTTGAGGTGGGTCATAGAGGATCCTTCTGTGATTTACATCAGAGAGTGTTTTGCCTATGTTTTCCTCTAGGAGTTTTATAGTTTCTGGTCTTACATTTAGATCTTTAATACATTTTGAGCTTATTTTTGTGTATGGTATTAGAAAGTGTTCTAGTTTTATTCTTTTACAAGTGGTTGACCAGTTTCCCCAGCACCACTTGTTAAAGCAATTGTCTTTTCTCCATTTTATATTCTTTCCTCCTTTGTCAAAGATAAGATGTCCATAGGTGCATGGATTTATCTGTGGGCTTTCTATTTTGTTCCATTGATCTATGTTTCTGTCTTTGTGCCAGTACCATACTGTCTTGATGACTGTGGCTTTTTAGTAGAGCCTGAAGTCAGGCAGGTTGATTCCTCCAGTTCCATTCTTCTTTCTCAAGATTGCTTTGGCTATTTGCGGTTTTTTGTATTTCCATACAAACTGTGAAATTATTTGTTCTAGTTCTCTGAAAAATACAGTTGGTAGCTTGATAGGGATTGCATTGATTCTATAGATTGCTTTGGGTAGTATACTCACTTTCATTCACCATTGAAGTGAAAGAATAAAATATTTAGGAATGAATCTACCTAAAAAAACAAAAGACCTATATATAGAAAACTATAAAACACTGATGAAAGAAATCAAAGATGACACAAATAGATGGAGAAATAAATGCTTTAATTTTAAAATGTTTCAGAGTTCTCTGAGATCTTTTATATTGATTTCTAATTTGATTCTGAACAGTGAGATAATACTATTACACATTATTTCACTTTTTAAAAAATTGTTAAGTTTTGTTTTATGGCCCAGAATTTACCTTGGTGAATGTTTCTTTTTTTTTTTTTTTTTTTGGTGGTGAATGTTTCAGAAGCACATAGAAAGAATGTGCCCTCTTACGTGGTCAGCTGGAGGGTTCTGTGTGTGTCAATGAAGGGTGATGTTGATGGATAGAATTTTTCAATTTATCTTTGCTGAGTTTTTGTCTAAATGTTCTATCAAATCCTGAGAATTAAGTTTATAATTGGCAAGAACCATTGTGAATTTGTCTACTTCTTTTTTCAGCTTTATCATTTTTTGTTTCATGTATTTTGGCCCTTTTTTCTAGGTTAGGATCACATTTAGGATTCTTCTTATGTCTTCTTGATGAAGACATCTGCTTATTTATGGTAATCTTCCATAACTCTTCCAGCTTTTAAATGGGTTTGCATGGTATATCTTTTTCTGTTCTTTTAGCCTAGCTATATTATTTTATTAATGCATCTAATTGGGTATTAATTTTTTATCTGATCTGATAAATGGATTAGGTTTACCATTTAACCATCTGTTTTCTCTTTGCTCCCTCCCTTTTTTATTTTTAATTCCCTTTTTCTTGCTGCTTTTGGATTATTTACACAGTTTTAATACTTATATAAATTCATCCATTGACTTTTTTTACTATATCTCTTAAATAGTCATATTTTTTAAAGAGTTTTGAGCGGAAAAAAATAGTCTTTTATATTTATTCAAGTATTTCCATTCATTTTTCCTCTTCCTTTATTCCTGATGTTTCCAGTTCCTTTCTGGTATTATTTCACTTCAGCCTGAAAACTCCTGTTAGCATTCCTTTAATTGTTAAGTCTACTGGTGACAAACCATCTTAGTCTTCCTTCACCTGAAATGTTTCTCTTTTGTCTTCATTCCTGAAGGATATTTTCTCTGGATGAAGGTTCTAGGTGGACTGTTTATTATTTTTGTTATTATTTCAAGCAAAATGGTATTCCAGTTTACTGTCATCCATGGTTTTTGATAAGAAATCTGTAGTCATTTGAATCGTTGTTACCCTATAATATGTCTTGCTTTTCTCTGGCTACTTTCAAGTTATTTTTCTTCTTTATTTTGATTTTCAGTAGTTTTATTATTATATGTATGAGATGGCTTTCTTTGAGTTTATCTTTTTTTTTTTTTTATTCATTGAGCCTCTTAAATTTGTAAATATATGACTTTAGACAAATGTGGGAAGTTTTCATTCATTATTTCTAAAAAAAAAATTTTTTTTTTCCTGCATCAAACTCTTTTTCCTTTTCTCTGGGACTCAATGACATGACCTGTTGATATTGCCTCATGAGATACTAAGGCTCTATTCATTTTATTTTTATCTTTTTTATGTTCTTCAGATTGTTTTATTTCCACTGGACTCTTTGCTCTCTTATTTCCATCCTGTGGAAGCCTGTTCAGTGTACTTCTTTATTTCAGATATGGCATTTTTAAGTTCTCAAATTTCCACTTGGTACTTATAAAAATTATTTCTATTTCTCTACTGATAATTTAAAGAGTGTTAACTTTACCTCACTGAGTATGGTTATAATGGCTGCTTTTAAGTCTCAGCCTGACAATTCCAAGACTTAGGTCATCTTGTGTTTTGCATTTATTTATGGTCATTTCCCTTGAGTATTTGTCAGATTTTTATGATTCTTAGCATGATGTCACATAATTCTGGATTGCATCCAGCAGATTTTTTTTCTTGCAAGTTTCTGGGTCCTTTTAAAATACTCTGAGGAATGCTGATTTCCTTTTTAAACTGGTAATCAACATGATAAGCCTGAGACTGCCAAGAAGTTTCACCCTCAGTGATGGTCTCAAAGTCAGTTCTCTTTTCAGAATGTACTATGTGACTTTGGGGTGCTTGGTTGCATGTTCTGCTTGGAGGATAGCCTGAGATTTGGGTCATGGATTCCCTGGTGGCTTGGATGGTAAAGCATCTGCCCGCAATGCGGGACACCCAGGTTCAATCATAGGGTCAGGAAGATCCCCTGGAGAAGGAAATGGCAACCCACTCCAGTAGTCTTGCCTACAAAACTCCATGGATGGGGGAGCCTGGTGGGCTACAGTCCATGGTGTCACAAAGAGTTGGACATGATTGAGTGACTTCACTTTTTCTTTATCATTGCAGTTCATCCTCACAGCCTTTGCTATGCTTTGGTAGAACTATCCCCACACAACCAGGTCAGGGGGAGATTCTAGAAGTTGTATCATCACATATCCAGTATTTGGAAACCCAGTTTTCCAGCTCTCCTCTGAGTCTCCTGCTACACTCTAATTCCCAGGCCCTCCTCATTCTGGTTCCTCTAGTCAGCAAGCTAGAGTCTCCTCAGTCTCCTCCCACGATGTTGTGCAATGCTGTGTAAGCGGGGCTGCTCTGAGGTTAAGTGGAAAAGTAGACAGGGAAACATAGCATGGATTTACACACCTTTTAGACAACAGGGTTTTAAGGTTTTTTGGTCCTTTTCTGGTTCTTCTAGCTCAAAGACAATGCTTCTCTCAAGGTTGGGGTCCCTGTACCACCACCGCATATTCAGTTTAGTGACTAGAATGGACAGAAAAGCAAGAAAAAAAGAAGATACAAGGATTTCTCCCCACCACATCCCTTTTCTCAGGCGTCCCTTTTCTCTAGTCCTGTGGTCAAAAAGAGAGAATTTCCTCTAAGTTTCTGCTCTCAGTGTGTGCTGTGCAATTCCAGGATTCAGTGCTCTGTCCCTTGCGGCAAAGCTGGGCAGCAAAGGAGAAAAAAGAAAACATGAACTCACCTCCCACATCCCAAACCTCAGCTCTAATGCCCATATGGATCATTATCCATTGTTGTTGTATTTAGTTGGTCAGTCGTGTCTGACTCTTTGCAACCCCATGGACTGTAGCAGGCAGGTTTCCCTGTCCTTCACCATCTCCTGGAGCTTGCTCAAACTCATGTCCATCAAGTCTGTGATGCCATCCAACCATCTCGTCCTCTATTATCTCCTTCTCCTCCTGCTTTCAATGTTTCCAGCATTAGGGTCTTTTCTAATGAGTCAGTTCTTTGCATCAGGTGGCCAAAGCATTAGAGCTTCAGCATCAGTCCTTCCAATGAATATTCAGGATTATTTTCCTTTAGGGTTGACTCGTTTGATCTCCTTGCAGCCCAAGGGACTCTCAAGAGTCTTCTCCAACACCACAGCTCAAAAGTATCAGTTCTTTGGCACTCAGCCTTCTTTATAGTCCAACTCTCAAATCTATACATTACTACTGGAAAAACCATAGCTTTTACTTTACAGGCTTTTGTTGGCAAAGTAATGTCTCTGCTTTTTAATATACTTTCCAGGTTTGTCATACCTTTTCTTCCAAGGAGCAAGTGTCTTTTAATTTCATGGCTACAATCACCATCTGAAGTGATTTTGGAGCCCAGAAAAATAAAGTCTGACACTGTTTCCCCATCTATTTCCCATGAAGTGATGGGACCAGCTGTCATGATCTTAGTTGTTTGAATGTTGAGTTTTAAGCCAATTTTTTCACTCTCCTCTTTCCCTTTCATCAGGAGGCTCTTTAGTTCCTCTTCACTTTCTGCCATAAGGGTGGTGTCATCTCCATATCTGAGGTTATTAATACTTCCCCCTGCAATCTTGATTCCAGCTTGTGCTTCATCCAGCCCAGCATTTCACATGATGTACTCTGCATATATGTTAAATAAGCAGGGTGACAATATACGGCCTTAACGTACTCCTTTCCCAATTTGGAACCAGTCGGTTGTTCCGTGTCTGGTTCTAATTGTTGCTTCTTGACCTGCATACAGGTTTCTCAGGAGGCAGGTAAGGTGGTCTGGTATTCCCATCTCTGTAAGAATTTTCCAAGATTGTTGTGATGTTCACAGTCAAAGGCTTTAGTGTAGTCAGTGAGGCAGAATTAGATGTTTAATGGGAATTCTCTTGCTTTTTCTGTGATCCAAAGGAAGTTGGCAATTCAATCTCTGGTTCCTCTTCCTTTTCTAAATCCAGCTTGAACGTCTGGAAGTTTTCAGTTCACATACTGTTGAAGCATAGCTGGGAGAATTTTGAGCATTACTTTGCTAGCACGTGAAATGAGTGCAACTGTGTGGTAGTTTGAACATTCTTTGGCATTGCCTTTCTTTGGAATTAGATTTGACTCCAATCCCTAATCCATTTGACATTGTTCCTTTGCAAAGATCTCAAGTAATTTTTTTTTAATATTCTATCCAGAGTTTTTTTTTTTTTTTTTTTTTTAGTAATTATTTATTTTATTTATTTGGTTGTGTTAGGTCTCTTTTTTTTTTTAATTTTATTTTTAAACTTTACATAATTGTATTAGTTTTGCCAAATATCAAAATGAATCCGCCACAAGTATACATGTGTTCCCCATCCTGAACCCTCCTCCCTCCTCCCTCCCCATACCATCCCTCTGGGTCGTCCCAGTGCACCAGCCCCAAGCATCCAGTATCCTGCATCGAACCTGGACTGGCAACTCGTTTCATACATGATATTTTACATGTTTCAATGCCATTCTCCCAAATCTTCCCACCCTCTCCCTCTCTCACAGAGTCCGTAAGACTGTTCTATACATCAGTGTCTCTTTTGCTGTCTCATATACAGGGTTATTGTTACCATCTTTCTAAATTCCATATATATGCGTTAGTATACTGTATTGGTGTTTTTCTTTCTGGCTTACTTCACTCTGTATAATAGGCTCCAGTTTCATCCACCTCATTAAAACTGATTCAAATGTGTTCTTTTTGATGGCTGAGTAATACTCCATTGTGTATATGTACCACTGCTTTCTTATCCATTCATCTGCTGATGGACATCTAGGTTGCTTCCATGTCCTGGCTATTATAAACAGTGCTGCGATGAACATTGGGGTACACGTGTCTCTTTCCCTTCTGGTTTCCTCAGTGTGTATGCCCAGCAGTGGGATTGCTGGATCATAAGGCAGTTCTATTCCCAGTTTTTTAAGGAATCTCCACACTGTTCTCCATAGTGGCTGTACTAGTTTGCAATTCCACCAACAGTGTAAGAGAGTTCCCTTTTCTCCACACCCTCTCCAGCATTTATTACTTGTAGACTTTTGGATAGCAGCCATTCTGACTGGCGTGAGATGGTACCTCATAGTGGTTTTGATTTGCATTTCTCTGATAATGAGTGATGTTGAGCATCTTTTCATGTGTTTGTTAGCCATCTGGATGTCTTCTTTGGAGAAATGTCTATTTAGTTCTTTGGCCCATTTTTTGATTGGGTCATTTATTTTTCTGGAGTTGAGCTGTAGGAGTTGCTTGTATATTCTCGAGATTAGTTGTTTGTCAGTTGCTTCATCTGCTATTATCTTCTCCCATTCTGAAGGCTGTCTTTTCACCTTGCTAATAGTTTCCTTTGATGTGCAGAAGCTTTTAAGGTTAATTAGGTCCCATTTGTTTATTTTTGCTTTTATTTCCAATATTCTGGGAGGTGGGTCATAGAGGATCCTGCTGTGATGTATGTCGGAGAGTGTTTTGCCTATGTTCTCCTCTAGGAGTTTTATAGTTTCTGGTCTTACATTGAGATCTTTAATCCATTTTGAGTTTATTTTTGTGTATGGTGTTAGAAAGTGTTCTAGTTTCATTCTTTCACAAGTGGTTGACCAGATTTCCCTGCACCACTTGTTAAAGAGATTGTCTTTAATCCATTGTATATTCTTGCCTCCTTTGTCAAAGATAAGATGTCCATATGCGTGTGGATTTGTCTGTGGGCTTTCTATTTTGTTCCATTGATCTATATTTCTGTCTTTGTGCCAATACCATACTGTCTTGATAACTGTGGCTTTGTAGTACAGCCTGAAGTCAGGTAGGTTGATTCCTCCAGTTCCATTCTTCTTTCTCAAGATCGCTTTGGCTATTCGAGGTTTTTTGTATTTCCATACAAATTGTGAAATTATTTGTTCTAGCTCTGTGAAGAATACTGTTGGTAGCTTGATAGGGATTGCATTGAATCTATAAATTGCTTTGGGTAGTATACTCATTTTCACTATATTGATTCTTCCAATCCATGAACATGGTATATTTCTCCATCTGTTAGTGTCCTCTTTGATTTCTTTCACCAGTGTTTTATAGTTTTCTATATATAGGTCTTTAGTTTCTTTAGGTAGATATATTCCTAAGTATTTTATTCTTTCTGTTGCAATGGTGAATGGAATTGTTTCCTTAATTTCTCTTTCTGTTTTCTCATTATTAGTGTATAGGAATGCAAGAGATTTCTGTGTGTTGATTTTATATCCTGCAACTTTACTATAGTCATTGATTAGTTCTAGTAATTTTCTGGTGGAGTCTTTAGGGTTTTCTACATAGAGGATCATGTCATCTGCAAATAGTGAGAGCTTTACTTCTTCTTTTCCAATTTGGATTCCTTTTATTTCTTTTTCTGCTCTGATTGCTGTGGCCAAAACTTCCAAAACTATGTGGAATAGTAATGGTGAAAGTGGGCACCCTTGTCTTGTTCCTGACTTTAGAGGAAATGCTTTCAATTTTTCACCATTGAGGATAATGTTTGCTGTGGGTTTGTCATATATAGCTTTTATTATGTTGAGGTATGTTCCTTCTATTCCTGCTTTCTGGAGAGTTTTGATCATAAATGGATGTTGAATTTTGTCAAAGGCTTTCTCTGCATCTATTGAGATAATCATATGGTTTTTATTTTTCAATTTGTTAATGTGGTGTATTACATTGATTGATTTGCGGATATTGAAGAATCCTTGCATCCCTGGGATAAAGCCCACTTGGTCATGGTGTATGATCTTTTTAATGTGTTGTTGGATTCTGATTGCTAGAATTTTGTTAAGGATTTTTGCATCTATGTTCATCAGTGATATTGGCCTGTAGTTTTCTTTTTTTGTGGGATCTTTGTCAGGTTTTGGTATTAGGGTGATGGTGGCCTCATAGAATGAGTTTGGAAGTTTACCATCCTCTGCAATTTTCTGGAAGAGTTTGAGCAGGATAGGTGTTAGCTCTTCTCTAAATTTTTGGTAGAATTCAGCTGTGAAACCGTCTGGACCTGGGCTTTTGTTTGCTGGAAGATTTTTGATTACAGTTTCAATTTCCGTGCTTGTGATGGGTCTGTTAAGATTTTCTATTTCTTCCTGGCCGAGTTTTGGAAAGTTGTCCTTTTCTAAGAATTTGTCCATTTCTTCCTCGTTGTCCATTTTATTGGCATATAATTGTTGATAGTAGTCTCTTATGATCCTTTGTATTTCTGTGTTGTCTGTTGTGATCTCTCCATTTTCATTTCTAATTTTATTGATTTAATTTTTCTCCCTTTGTTTCTTGATGAGTCTGGCTAATGGTTTGCCAATTTTATTTATCCTTTCAAAAAACCAGCTTTGGGTTTTGTTGATTTTTGCTATGATCTCTTTTGTTTCTTTTGCATTTATTACTGCTCTAAGTTTTCAGATTTCTTTCCTTCTACTAACCCTGGGGTTCTTCATTTCTTCCTTTTCTAGTTGCTTTAGGTGTAGAGTTAGGTTATTTATTTGACTTTTTTCTTGTTTCTTGAGGTGTGCCTGTATTGCTATGAACTTTCCCCTTAGGACTGCTTTTACCGTGTCCCACAGGTTTTGGGTTGTTGTGTTTTCATTTTCATTCATTTTTATGCAAATTTTGATTTCTTTTTTGATTTCTTCTGTGATTTGTTGGTTATTCAGCAGCGTGTTGTTCAGCCTCCATATGTTGGAATTTTTAATAGTTTTTCTCCTGTAATTGAGATCTAATCTTACTGCATTGTGGTCAGAAAAGATGCTTGGAATGATTTCTATTTTTTTGAATTTACCAAGGCTAGCTTTATGGCCCAGGATGTGATCTATCCTGGAGAAGGTTCCATGTGTGCTTGAGGAAAAAGGTGAAATTCATTGTTTTGGGATGAAATGTCCTATAGATATCAATTAGGTCTAACTGGTCTATTGTATCGTTTAAAGTTTGTGTTTCCTTGTTAATTTTCTGTTTAGTTGATCTATCCATAGGTGTGAGTGGGGTATTAAAGTCTCCCACTATTACTGTGTTATTGTTCATTTCTCCTTTCATACTTGTTAGCATTTGTCTTACATACTGCTCCCGTGTTGGGTGCATATATATTTATAATTGCTGTATCTTCTTCTTGGATTGATCCCTTGATCATTATGTAGTGACCTTCTTTGTCTCTTTTCACAGCCTTTGTTTTAAAGTCTATTTTATCTGATATGAGTATTGCTACTCCTGCTTTCTTTTGGTCCCTATTTGCATGGAAAATCTTTTTCCAGCCCTTCACTTTCAGTCTGTATGTGTCCCCTGTTTTGAGGTGGGTCTCTTGTAGACAACATATGTAGGGGTCTTGTTTTTGTATCCATTCAGCCAGTCTTTGTCTTTTGGTTGGGGCATTCAACCCATTTACTTTTAAGGTAATTACTGATAAGTATGATCCCGTTGCCATTTACTTTATTGTTTTGGGTTCGAATTTATACACTGTTTTTGTGTTTCCTGTCTAGAGAATATCCTTTAGTATTTGTTGGAGAGCTGGTTTGGTGGTGCAGAATTCTCTCAGCTTTTGCTTGTCTGAAAAGCTTTTGATTTCTCCTTCATACTTGAATGAGATCCTTGCTGGGTACAATAATCTGGGCTGTAGGTTATTTTCTTTCATCAAGAGTTTTTAATTGTAATCAGTAGGAGAGAGAGGCTATTGTAAGTTTATACATCTTGGCCAGCCAACATATGTAATTACAAATCCTCGAATAACCACATTAAACAGATAATAATAAACAGGTAAAATAATTTATATAAAATATATTTCATTTGACCTGATATGTTCAGAATATTATCATGTCAATATGTAATCAATATAAAGATTATTGAAATATATTTATTACATTATTTTTCTTGTACTACACATCTTGAAAATTGGGTGCGTATTTTTCAGTTATAGTGTATTTCTATTTAGGCTAGTTACACTTCAAGTGCTCAATAACCACACATGGCTAGCGGCTACCATATTGAACAGTATAAGTCTCGGCTCTAAGGCAATGTTTCTCAAACTTTAGGCTGTACAGAGTGTCTTCTTAAATTTTTTTTTAATTTTATTATTATTATTATTATTTTTTACTTTACAATATTGTATTGGTTTTGCCATACATCAACATGCATCCACCACGGGTGTACACGTGTTCCCCATCCTGAACCCCCCTCCCACCTCCCTCCCCATGATTCAGTAGATTTCTGGAGGGACTCAGGTCCTCTAATGATACTGGCTGTGCACTTTGACCCAAATGCTTTAGAGGTACATCTTTTACTTCTTGAAGTAATTCTATATTCCAGCTACCTGTATAGTTCTATAGGACACGTCCTATATGATGGTCCTGTTTCTACATTTCTGCCCTGGTAATATCACATGTCTATCTACTTTCAGGCCTTCCCTATCTTGGGAAATACGCTGCTTTGGTATTGGCCACTATCTACTTGTGTATTTTTTTTAATAACATATAAAACATTCCTGAAGGAACAAATTAGAGAAATGACTTCTGTTAGGGCCTATCTTTTTTAAAAATATTTACTTATTTATTCATTTGTTTCTGGCTGCATTGGGTCTCTTAGTTGTGGCATGTGGGATCTTCATTGCAGAATGTGGGATCAGGCTTCTCTTTAGCTGGGGTACACAGGCTTAGTTGCCCAAAGGCATGTGGTGTCTTCCCAGATCAGAGACATGAACCCCATGTCCCTGCATTGGAAGGCAGATTCTTAACCACTGGACCACCAAGGAAATCCACGTTAACGATTCTACCTCCTTAGCCTTGGTGGAGCCTGATAGGTTGGTAGATGGAGGAAAGAAGATTATGTGGTCCTCATCCTATTGTCCCTGAGCTTCCCTTGTAGCTCAGTTGGTAAAGAATCTGCCTGCAGTGCAGGAGACCTGGGTTCAATTCCTGGGTTGGGAAGATTCCCTGGAGAAGGGAATGGCAACCCACTCCAGTATTCTTGCCTGGAGAATCCCATGGACAGAGGAGCCTGGCAGGCTATAGTCCATGGGATTGCAAGAGTTGGACACAACTTAGCGATTAAACCACCATCATCCTATTGTTGAAGCATTTCTACAAAGAACAGATCAATCATCTTTCTTCTTTTTCTATATTATAGATAATCACCAAAAACCATCCAAAAACCATTTTGGAGTGCTTCTAGGGTAAACTTGCTTGGGATCCTAGCCATAAGATGACAAATAAATATGAATTGCATTTACTTAAGAACTTAGCCTTCCTATTAATTCTCCCCTTCATCCTGCGTGCTTCTCTTATTTGGGTGTGATACACTCACTTCTTTAATGTCTACAATGCAAGAAAACTTAGAGCAGAAGGGAACAGAATTTTCTAAGATGCATAACCACTGCCAGCCCTGAGTTTTGGTGAGGAACCATCATGCATAACCTCAAATAAAAGAGCCTCTTGATGAAAGTGAAAGAGAAGAGTGAAACAACTGGCTTAAAACTCAACATTCAAAAAACTAAGGTCATGGCATCTGGACCCATGACTTCATGGCAAATAGATGGGGAGACAATGGAAACAGTGACAGAATTTATTTCCTTGGGCTCCAAAATCAATGTGGACAATGACTGCTGCCATGAAATGAAAAGATGTTTGCTCCTTGGAAGAAAAGCTATGACCAACCTAGATAGTCTATTAAAAAGCAGAGAGATCACTTTGCCAAAAAAGGTCCATATAGTCAAAGCTATGGTTTTTCCAGTAGTAATGTATGGGTGTGAGATTTGGACTGTAAAGAAGACTGAGCACCAAAGAACTGATGATTTCAAACTGTGGTGCTGGAGAAGACTCTTGAGAGTCCCTTGAACAGCAAGGAGATCAAACCAGTCAATCCTAAAGGAAATCAACCCTGAATATTCATTGGAAGGACTGATGCTAAGGCTGAAGCTCCAATATTTTGGACACCTGAAGTACTGGTGTCTGACTCATTGGAAAACACCCCGATGCTGGGAAAGATTGAGAACATGAAAAGAAGAGGGCAACAGAGGATGAGGTGGTTGGATGGCATCACTGACTCAATGGACACGAGTTTGAGCAAGCTCCAGGAGATAATGAAGGAAAGGGAAGCCTGGTCTGCTGCAGTCCATGGGGTCACAAAGAGTCGGACATAACTGAGGGACTGAGCAAAAACAACATCATGCATAAGGAACCAGCTTTTAAAACATGTACACAGTCTGTGGGACTTCCCTGGTGGTTCAGTGGCTAAGACTCTGTGCTCCCAATGCAGGGACCCTGGGTTCCATCCCTGGTCAGGGAACTAGATCCCACATGCTGCAACTAAAACAGATCCTACATCCTGCAATAAGACCTGGCAGTCAAATACATAAATACTTTTTAAAAAATTTTAAACATGTACACAGTAGATCTCAATAATTATTTCCCTGAAGCAAAAAAGGAACCAGTATTACTACTACTGTTCACAGACCAATTTTTTTTTAAATTGTTCACATATTTATTTAACCATAATATGTACATATCAAAATCCTGGATATTTTAGACCATAGATAAGTTACTGAATTTCTAGAAGATGTGACATCATCATCTCTTAAGAGTTAGGAAAACATATGGAGACTCCTCCTTTAAGTTACTAAGGTGCAATTTTAAGCACTATTCCTCTCCTTTGAGGAAGGCCTGCAGAAAGATCATTAACCACACACAAGCAGTGGAACAACCTTATCTGGCCTATAAGAACTCAGGCACAGTGGTCTCAGGGAACAGCCTGGACCCTGGCTCTGGTTTCTGTTTTTTCTTGTGCCGTTTAAGGGAAAAGAAGAACCTGGCAACCTCCAACCTAACCAGTTACCACTGTGCTACTTGGCACTCTGAACTACTGGGAGATGCTGTGTACTGGGAGTCAGGCAGGAAGTTTTCCTCAAGACATCTTGAACTTGAATCTAATCTGTATGACACAGGTTACTTTACTTAACCTCCGGATTGAGAAGCAAGTGCTTTAAGTAACCCTCTAGAATGAAGAGCTTGAGAAGACCAAATAGGGTTAGAAGATACAATCATGCTCACGTAATCGATCTGACCTGGTGTTTAAAAAAAAAAAAAAAGCAATATTAAAATGTCAATGGTACCCCACTCCAGTACTCTTGCCTGGAAAAGACCATGGACGCAGGAGCCTGGTAGGCTGCAGTCCCTGGGGTCGCTAAGGGTCGGACACGACTGAGCAACTTCACTTTCACTTTTCACTTTCATGCAACAGAGAAGGAAGTGACAACCCACTCCAGTGTTCTTGCCTGGAGAATCCCAGGGACGGGGGAGCCTGGTGGGCTGCCGTCTATGGGGTCGCACAGAGTCGGACATGACTGAAGTGACTTAGTAGCAGTAGCAGCAGCATTAACAGGTTTCTGGAAAATTCTGGGCTGGCTACAAATATCACTTTGAGATTAGAAGAAAAGGGCAATTAGAAAGGCCAAAAGGCTTCTTTATGTCTAAAACACGAACATCTTCATAACACAAAGATGTGAGTGCTGGTAGTTTGGGGCTGGGGGTTGGGGCGATTCCAGGAAACAAGAGAAGGCAAAGAAGGAAGCCAACACTAGGTACATTATAGGTAGATGACCTCTGTGAGCAATCAGAGCTCCATCCAACCGGGGACATCTGGGATGAGGGTGGGTTGCACCCCACCCAGAGTGGTCTCACCTGAAGGGGGAAGACTGAGACCTGCCCACGTGGACAGGGACTTCAGCCTAACTCTGACCTGCTCTGTGAATGGCCAAGCCTGGTTTCCACTGATAGAGAGGGTGCTCGGGAAGACAGTCAGAGGTGCTCACAGTGAGGAGCGGTTGGTGCCCAGGGGAGGAGGGGACCAGGAGACACAGGCTTCATGACTGTCCTCCTGGGGGGCCAGTGTGCAGGGCAGTCAGGGGAGGCTGACCCAGTCCTCCACACAGGCCACAGAAAGATGTCAAGAAGGACAAGGCAGGAAGGACCATCATTTAACTGTCTCTTTACTATGCAATCTTGCTACGTACCAAATCAACCCTGAACACCAGATCGCTCGACTTTTTGGTTTTAACATACACATTGCCAATAACTAACACAGTTAAATAAATGTCCTTTTCTTTCTTTCTTTTTCCTCCATCAGTGGATATATTTGCGGTGGCTCAGTTGTTTAAGAGTATCATTTACAATGTTTCTATTCTAACTCAAGCCAGAAAAAGAGCAGTTTGTTCAGCCTTTTATCTCCATTATAATGTTTAAAAAGATCATCTGTCTCTACGCCCTACAGTCTCCCTTAGTTCTACATTTACTGGAAGCAACCAACCCTGGTGATGGCCTATTTAACACCAGTACAAAACCTAGGAGGCTTAATTGAAAGCACTGGCATTCAAACTGTATTTAGTAGCTTTCAGGGAAAAACAGAACAAAACTGTCTTTTAAAAACAATACTTAATGGAGCCCATGGGTCTTGGGGGATGGAACCCCAAGAAGCAAGACTGCAAAGAGCAGGGAGAGGATGCTCGGTCATCAGCAGCTGCAACTGGTGACTTAACCTAGCAATGCAGAGTTGAGAAACTGTTAATAGTTTAGGTAAGGACTGTCAAAATATGATGAAAACCGCCCTTTTTCCAATTAATAACAGAAAGGGATTATAGCACTGACCCGTTCCCTTTTTTATACCTGGTAATTATTCAGGGGATTTTCTGTCACTGTACTGCTTAACAACACCTCTCAGTCATCACCCATTGTTTCGCATTAATGTCATTTCTCCATAATATACAGAACAAGAAGGTCTGTATCGCTATAATTTCTACCTCCTTGAAACTGAAACAAAGCCAGTGCATTTTTATACAATTATACCTTCAATGCTTAGAATGTCCATTTCTGAGTCGCTAAGGAAATGCATTAAAAATAATAGTAAAATTAAATACACCAAATGAGAGCCTCATGCAAAATTCACTGTATCCCTGTGACCATTTCAGGTACGCTAGGAGACATTTCCATGTTGACTCCATTTTCAGGCTAACACATTATAAAATTGCGGAAGCACTTTTATCAACAAAGATATCAAAATGTTAACCCTTTTTCCTCAAAATAATTCTCAAAATTACAATTACAATTAAAATTACAATTTTATAATTATAAAAGTAAATTACAATTTACTTCTACTTGATCATTTTACTGATCTCAACATTCCAACATATGGAGATACTAAACATCCTTAGTGAGCAAATAAACCATTAAAATAACAAGAAACACAAAAGACCCACAAAGACCAAGCGCACTAGCTGGACGATCATGGATAGATATTACATATCCAGTGAAGAACAATGTGAATAGTTACGCTCTCTCCATTTATACGTTTAGCCATGACAAAAACATTTATTTAACTCCAACTCTGTGTGTAGAACTGTGCTAGGCCTTTAGGAATCACAAAGGAATATCCTATCTCCTTTCTATATTTTTCTCCACTGCACTTGCAGACACTGCATCAGATGATGCTAGCACTGAGCTTTTGTCCCTTGTCATTCGTCTGTCTCCCCTAAAAGATTTGTGGACATCCTAACCCCTGGTACTTCTGAATGTACCCTTCTTTGGAAGTAGGCACTTTATCAAGATGATCAAGGAAAAATGAAGTCATTGGAGTGGACCCTAATCCAAAGGGTGTCCTCATAAAAAGGGGAGATGTGCACAGAGGGAAGACAGAATGAAGACATGGTGTGAACATGTGGACATGGAGAAGACAGGTGTGGACACAGACCTGGAGCGGGGCACCTGCAAGCTGAGGAAAGTTGATGATTGCCAGCAGCCCCCTGGAAGCAGGAAGAGGTGAGGATGGATGCCTCCCCAGTTTCGAGGTGGACTACACTCTTGCCTGGAAAATCCCATGGGTGGAGGAGCCTGGTAGGCTGCAGTCCATGGGGTCGCTAAGAGTTGGACACGACTGAGCGACTTCACTTTCACGCGTTGGAGAAGGAAATGGCAACCCACTCCAGTGTTCTTGCCTGGAGAATCCCAGGGACAGGGGAGCCTTGTGGGCTGCTGTCTATGGGGTCGCACAGAGTCGGACACGACTGAAGCGACTTAACAGCAGCAGCAGCACACCTTGATTTAGGACTTTCCACCTCCAGAACTGTGAGACGATTCATTTCTCCTTGTCTAAGCCACCCAGTTTGTGATATTTTGTTACAGTAGCCCCACAAAAGGAATACATCCCTTTGCCCCATTACTTCAGTCCACTATGGAGCACCTGGTATCACACACAATTATTTGCCTGAGAGCTTTCCCTAGCTGTGGGACTAACTATTGCAGAGGGGCCCAGGAACTGATAGGAGCTGATGGGAGGGTAGACAGGCCAGGCCTTTCCCTCCTTGGTTGGGATCACTCTGGGGAATGCACCCTGCACTGCTTCCTAGGGGTCCCCAACAGGATCAAGCTCCACTTGTCCATAGGTTAGAACCTGCTGGAATATGTCCCTCCAGGCAGCTCCTCTCTTTGAGGCCCCAGTTTCCCACCCATGTACTGGTGTGTCTCAGAAACATGCTTCATGCACATGAATCCAGGCCTCCGGTATGCTTGTGGGGGAGCCAGCCTGAAACAGAGCTCTTGTGGGGCTCAGAGTGCCTCTTCAGATGAGAGCAGTGTCTAGGCAGTGGTGGGGGTTAGAAGTATACGCAGTGATGTAAGAATCACTTAAGTAAAGCACACATTACTTGCCCTCGGAGAATCTACAAGGTTTCAATGAATTGCAGAGCAAGAGAGGAAGACCAAATGAATAGTTGAAGAGAACTGTAAAGAGGCTGTGGGAGAGCTTGCAGTTCCATGATAAACGAGGAACCTGGAAAGCAAGTGATGTGGAGGATTTTGTGGATGGAGAGAAGCTGGGGCCCTGATGGAAGCAGGGAGCCTGGGGCACTGATGGAAGGGGGGAGTCTGGGGCCTTGATGGAGGGAGATAGTCTGGGGCCCCGATGGAAGGGGGGAGTCTGGGCCCTGATGGAAGGAGGGAGCCTGGGAACCCCCAGTCAGCTCAGAGGTTTCCTGAAGGGCAGCAGCCTCCCTTCTGAGGGCAGTTGCCTCCCACTCAGTATTTGTAGGTTTCACTCCAAATCCTAACTCATAGATCTTCTGCAGTAGAAAGGGCCAACCCTAAAGCAATGTAATCATTGTCCCAAACACAAGGTATACCAGCACCAAGTTCCATAGTGACTTAGGGGCTGAACCAAGAACAGAACTGAGGTATCTTTTAAGAGGGCACTTGATTTGGTTCTGCTTAATTCAAATCCATGTGCATTCTTCAAATATATACACTAATATTCAGCAGTAATGTTCTTCAACTTGAATGGCATAAAACTTAAAGGAAGCTCACTTATTGTGCAATTTAGAGGAACCACACAGAAAGAAATCTATAGAGACGATTCAAAACAGACAATTTAAAAAGTACTTCACTGCTTTTACTACTATTAATTTCTATCTCCATCCATCATTAACACTCCCCTATAAAACCTGTAAGTATACAAGCAGGCATTCTGTCCAGGGTTTACTTGAACTATCTCTTTTAATCACTGTAACTACCCTGAGGCAGGGATTCTATACACTTCAGCAGATGACGAAATCTGAGTTGAAAAGAGCAGAGCTGAGATTCAGACTCAGCTCTATCTGATTTCAGGTATAAAAATGCTGGGCATGGTATGTAATATGAGTATTTTCTTCATCTTTGTATTGTTTCCAGTTGTTCTGTTCAAGGAGCCAGATGCAAATCTTGAAGGGTGTGAGTTATTTACCTGTTAGGAAGCGACCTCACAGGTCTGCAGTTCAGCACATATCAGGAAAGGCAAGATACTCTGACACTGTTTTCCAAAGATGGAGAGTCTTCCTACAACGTGGCATGACACTCCTCCAGCTGTGTCTCCTTCCTTGAACTTGAGCAAACCTTGTAAGTGTCTTGGTAAATAGACTGCAGTACATGTGTGATGTGTGATTTCTGAGACTAGGTAGTAAAGGCAGTATGGCTTTGTCTGATGCAATCCTTTGGGGTGTGTGCTCTGAGAACACTGTGCCAATATGTAAGAAGTTCAACCACACTGAGGCTACAACATAGGGGAGACCATGTGGACATCTCACACTGAAAGAGATAGCCTTGCCCCAGGAACCCTGATCTTACCAGCCCCAACTGTTTCAGCTTCTTAGCAAGACACATGTGGGAGTGGATCTCAAGATGATTCCAGCATCCAGACTCATTTACAGCACAAACCAAATGAGGCAGAGACAGCTATTCTCTATTGAGCTCTACCCCAAATAAATTCTTCTGTTGTCTTAAACCACTACATTTGGGGGGTAATTTGTAGAACAATAACAGGATTACCAAACAAAGGTACATAACTAAGAGAAAGTTACTATAATGTAAATAATTATCTCTCCTAAAGTATTTTATCCCTGAAAATGCATATAAGGAAGACGCCAAAATGGGTATTTTATATTTCTTTTCCCTGTTCATGGCATAACTTTTCTCTGCCCTGGCTTTATGAGATATGATTCATATATAACATTGCATAAGTTTAAGGTAAACAATGTGATAATTTGATACATGTATATATTGTGAAATGTTTACTACAATAAGGTCAGTTAACACACCCTTCACATAATTTACTATTTTGTTGTTGTTGTTATAGTAAAAACATTAAAGCTCTACTCTTACAGCAACTTTCAAGTATATTGTATAATATTATTAACTATTAGAGAAGGAGAACCAAAGAAGTTCTCACACTGTTACAAAAGTTGTAGGGCCCACAACAGAGTCCCCAACCTGGGGATCTGGCAAAGGGACTAAGAACCCTAGGGAATTTAACTTTGGAGGCCAGTGGGATTTGATTGTGGAACTTCCACAAAACTGGGGAGACAGACTCCTGG
The DNA here is from genome assembly GCF_029407905.1 of Bubalus kerabau. Taxonomy (NCBI): domain Eukaryota; kingdom Metazoa; phylum Chordata; class Mammalia; order Artiodactyla; family Bovidae; genus Bubalus; species Bubalus kerabau. The sequence continues at coordinate 5,756,518 of NC_073636.1, forward strand.
AGGGCACAAACAAAACCTGTGCACACCAGGACCCAGGAGAGAGGAGCAGTGACTCCACAGGAGATTGAGCCAGACTTGCCGGTGAGTGTCCAGGAGTCTCTGGTGGAGCCGTGGGTCGACAGTGGCCTGCTGCAGGGTCAGGAGCACCAAACACAACAGTCCTGGGAGCCACCGCACTGTGCTGGCATAAGTTCTTTAGAAGGAGGTTGCCATTTCTGCCATTACCTCTACCATAGTTTCACCTCAGGCCAAACTACAAGGAGGGGACATGGCCCCATCCATCAACAGAAAATTGGATTAAAGATTTGCTAATCGTGGCCCTGTCCATCAGAGCAAGATCCAGATTCCCCCACAGCCAGTCCCTTCCATCAGGAAGCTTCCACAAGCCTTTTACTCTTGTTCATCAGAGGACAGAAAGAATGAAAAATGCAATCACAGAAAACTGACCAAATTGATCACTTGGATCACAATCTTGTCTAACTCAATGAAATTATGAGCCATGACAATGTAGGGCCACCCAAGATGGAAAGGTCATGGTGGAGAGTTCTGACAAAACGTGGTCCACTGAAGAAGGGAATGGTAAACCACTTCAGTATTCTTGTCTTGAGAACCCCATGAACACTATGAAAAGGCAAAAAGATATGACACTGAAAGATGAACTGCAGAGGTCGGTAGGTGCCCCAATATGATACTGGAGAAGAGCGGAGAAATAGCTCCAGAAAGAATGAAGAGGCTGAGCCAAAGCGAAAACAGCGCCCTGTTGTGGATATGAATGGTGATGGAAGTAAAAAGTCTGATTCTGTAAAGAACAATACTGCACAGGAACCTGAAATGTTAGGTCCATGAATCACTATAAATTGGAAGTGGTCAAACAGGAGACGGCAACAGTGAACATCAACATGTTAGGAATCAGTGAACTAAAATGGACTGCAATGCGCAAACTTAATTCAGATGACTATTATGTCTACTACGTCAGGCAAGAATCCCTTAGAAGAAATGGAGTAGCCATCATAGTTCACAAGAGTCTGAAATGCAGTACTTGGGTGCAAATTCAGAAA